>NC_081175.1:16917137-17292137 GCF_012432095.1 Onychostoma macrolepis
CTTTCCAATTAATATATTTAATCTTTATTTTAAATACCAAAAATTATTTTTTAGCAACACTTTAGATTAGGGAACACATATTCACTATTAACTAGGAGTTTTCCCTCAATAAACTCCAAATTTGCTGCTTAGTATTAGTAATGTAGTTATAAAGTTTATGTACACTGTAAAAAAAAAAAAGTTGAGCCAACTTAAAATTTTAAGGCAACCGGCTTCAGCAGATTTTTGAGTTTTCTCAACTTGTTATTTTAAGTTTATACAACAAAAATGTTAGAATCTCCCACAAAAATAAGTTGAGCAAACTCAAAAATCTGCTGAAGCTGGTAAAAAATTTTTTTTAAAATTCGCTCAACTTTTTTTTCTTTTTTTTTTTTACAGTGTATGGGGTGGGATTAAAGGATGTAGAATATGGTCATGCAGAATAAGGCATTAATATGTTCCTAATAAGTATTAATAAACAGCCAAGCTAATAAGCTGTTACCCAATTCTTAATGATTTTAGCTTTAGTTAACAATAATTCTGCTTCTTTCATCACCTTTCATGAATGTTCCAAGGAGAACTACAGTGGATCTCAGTGAATTGACTCGTATGGCATCAGAAGACTTGGAATATAACGTATGCGTCCTATGAACCTCTTTCACTATCAGTCCTTATTCACTTTCATTATATTTCAATAAACTGCATATTCCTCAAACCTTCCCCATTTGACTTTCATTGTGGGTTTGGAGCAACATTGGTGACTAAACACTGAAAGAATTTCTTTAACCCACATCCTGAATGAGGATACTGCATCAGACTCCATATTTGAAAAATATCCCTCCTCCTCACATCCCGACAAGCTTCAGAATCAAACTGTGCCTTTTTAGCCGCTCCTCTGTGTTAAAATAACTCCCCATCCCTATCTGCGCTCTGCACCAAGGCACCCCGTAACATTTGAGCGAAGATATTATGGCGTGCAGAACAGTAAGCAGCTGGTGTCTCTGTGTAGTCATGTCACGGGTGAACGCCTGTGACCTTTTTATCCAATGCGGTAGAAAAGCAGCACAAGGTGACCACGGCTCGTCCAGCGAGCATCAAACACGACAGAGCCGCAAATTACCAGTGGCACAGAACCAGCCCCTGTCATGCCATGAAAGCTGCTGTCATTTCTTTCTGACTTCTCTCATCTCATTACTAATCTATGAGCTAAACACTGCTGACACGGAGAAATGATTTATTGGTTGCTTGATGCGTTTAATAGCTTCCTTATTAAGATTTACGACATCTGTCAGGCCTATGATTCATTAGTTTGAACTGCTCTTCTAAGCACAACTCGGACTAACTCGCAGATCTCAGAGTGGGAAGTGTCTGTCGAGAGTTGGTCTAAACTTCACATTTACTTTACACGCTCGGATATCACAGGGTATGTTTCTCTCTTTGTTCCAGTGCGGTTTCGGCCATAATGCTGGCAGTGAGCGAGTGAACGGTGAGGCTCATGTTCTGGAGGGTCTTTATGGAGTCAGGGGTCAGTGCCAGACTCCTGATGCGTGGCATAATAATGAGCTGCCTCTTCACTCACCCTGTCAGGATGCATTAGCGCTGGAACGCCTCACACTCTCAGCCTCACTCTCTCTCTGTTCAGTTAGCACCTATTTTATCCAGCCAAAGCCAGTCGGCTGGCTTGGTCCCATATTGGTTTGTATCAAAGATTAATTGGCTGTTAAATCGGTGTATTATGACTAATCCTTGCTATATGATCTATGCAGCATTTCTCCCTAATCCCAGAAATGTACCAGTAATCCACAGCGCAGTAAACATGGAGAGGTGAATTAATCGTCCAGGCCTGTATTTGAGGGTGGCCTGGGGAGCCTGGACATTGTCAGGTCGATAGCATTCCGTGCAAGGGTCGTTTTACAGAGTTTCACTCTCTCACGATAAGCACAGAGCAGGGTTATTGTCGCAAACTACTGCATAAGTAAGAGACAACTAAATATATTTTTATAAACTGAAATACAACAATTAATGCAGTATTTTTACACAATTAAATGTGAAAGTGAAATGAAACAAAACAATTGTAGTTAAAAAAACACAAAAATAAATTATTTAAATCATATAACAAAATTATAAAATATAATTCATTAAATTTGTATTTTTTCAGATATACAACTAATAATACAATAAAAATTAAATAGAAAAAATTAAATACTGCATAAGTGAGAGACAACTAAATACTTTTTCATAAACTGAAATACAATAATTAATGCAGTACGTTTACACAAGTAAATGTGAAAGTGAAATGAAACAAAACAATAGTAGATAAAAAACACAAAAATAAATTATTTAAATCATATAACAAAATTATAAAAAATAATTTATGTTTTCTTTTTTTCAAATATACAGATAATACAATAAACATAAAATAAATTAAAAAATAAATCGAAAATAAAAATGAATGCATATACACTGTAAAACGTTTTTTGAAGTTGCAAATAAAAGATTATTGGAGTGCATTTTACAACATACTTTACAACAACATTTCAGTTTTTTGACTTTAAAATTTTATGTATAGTTCAATATGTTACTTGCCTTTTCTTTGTAAATGTTTTTGGGATTTACTACTTTTCTTAAATAAACGTACTTGTATTCATCATGGATGCAATAAACTGACCACTATAATTTAAAAAATATTGTTTTATATTCAAATAAATGCTGTTGTTATGATCTTTCTATTGATCATAGAATCCTGAATAAAACGTATTATGTTTTCCACAAAATTTTAAGCACTGAATATTACATTATCAACATTGATAATAATATAAAATGTTTCTTAAGTACCAAAATCAGGATATTAAAATCATTTCTGAAGGATCATGTGACACTGAAGACTGGAATAGTGGCGGATGAAAATTCAGCTTTGCAATCACAGGAATATACAGCATTTTAAAATATATTAAAACAGAAAACAGTTATTTTAAAGTGTCATAGTATTTCACAAAGTTACTGTTTTAACTGTATTTTTGATCAAATAAATGCAGCCTTGTTGAGCATATCATATATACTGTACATATATATGAATGCATTAGTCAAAGGCAGAAAAAAACTGTTCTCAGACGGGAAGGCGATGGTAAGTGAGCTCTGACCTAATGCATCAAACACGCTCAGCTCAGCGGGGAGAAAAATTACCTTAGGTTGCACAGGTGACAGTTTAACTCACCCAAAGCAAACAAAGCCTCCCCACTACTATAGCATGTGTGCACCAAATACTCTGACTTCTATACATATTGCATATATGATCTAAAGCAAACACACATATACTTCCACAAACACACTTTGAGCTCACTTTCATACTGTAAACCAGTTTATGAGCAGCGGCCATGCAGCAGTGGAGTTTTAGTAGCGGTGAAATGGTCATTCTCCATCTGTGCTCCCAAGAGACCTTCCCACAGAGCTGGAAAGAAGGTGTTTTTTTTAAGTGCAGTGCTTTTCTTCAAGCAGTAACTGCAGAAATGTGCTCTGTGGGATTATAGAGACATTCTAATGAGACCAGGGGGCCGACACTGGATCACATCAAGGGCCTCTCTCACTTCACAATGCCTTTCTTTTGTGGGAACAACTGCGGTCAGGAAAACGGCTCGGATATGGAAGTGAAGCATGTTGAATGTGGTGGCTGAAAGGTAGAGGAAGAGAAAGGGTTACTGTGATTAGTGCAGGAGATGAGATTTATGGTCTCCAGAGACCTGTCCGTAATGATATGTGAGGGGAAGAGTGCCTCATTACAATGCTACACACCACCAGTCTGGTCATGGGCCACCATCTTTCACAAATCCAATAACAGCCCAGAAGAGAAAGCAACACGTTTTACTGGCTGCATGCGAACACGAGTGGAACAATAAAAATTGTCAATTGCATTGCATGAAAAAAATTATTACAGGAGCTGAATTCAAAGAAATCTTTGGCGAATGAAAGCTGGGTACGATTAAAGGAAAATAAGCATGCATTACACAAACAGATGTTATCGGAGATGCAGGAGTGGTTCTTTGAATAGCTCCAGTTTCTAAGCCAAATGCAACATTCGACTCCAATATTAGATCTAAAAAGTAAGCGAGAAGGTAATCTAGATCTAATCAAACTAAACAGATCTCTAAAACAGATTGTGATTCTGTTTTACGGAGGACCAAAGAACTGTAAATTAAATAATTAATCAATTAAATTTACCAATGTATAACAAAAAAACCATGAAACCAACAGAATGTACTGTTTAAAACATTGCATAACATTAAATAGCACAAAACTAAATACATTCATTTGATATATTATTTAAATAATATCAAAAATATTATTTCCAAAGTTCACTAATTTCTAAAGTCTGTTATTTTAGCTTATTACACAATAATATAAGAAAATTTAATTGCTGGTTAGTTTAATTATTTATTGATTTAGTTATTATTTATTACAGTTAGTGGGATAAGGACAAACAGACAGGGTCAGGAACTCTGATGAACCATCACTGGAAGAGGAAATCACTGGAAATATTCATAAAGTGTGAATAAGAATCACATTCAATGGACTCTGGCGATGCACAATTTATGACTGCACTCAATCTACCCCATTTACTCTTTATGAATATGCTGTTCTTTCCCATTGCAAATGTGATCCAATGAATAAATTACAGCAAATTATGTAGATTGTTTGGCCCAACAAGCTGACAAAAGGCTTACAATTCCAACTGGAAATTGTATAAATATGCCAAATATTAACAAAGCAATTACAAATGTGCATGGTTCTAAAAAAAATGTCTGAAAAAGGGTGAAGCGAGGTCATAGTGAAGTCAATTATGTTTTATTGTATCAGACTTGTTATTATTAACAGCAAAGGTTATCTCTTCTCTGTGTTATCGTGGTTTTGTTAAAAGCCCCAATGGCTAGCAGGGCACACAGCAAACATGCAAAGACAAATATCTATCATCCTGAATAACAATGAACGACAGAGCCTCATGTGGACCACCAAGGCATAATTGATTGTAAAAGACGAACAACCAGTCAGATAACTAAAAGCATGCATTTGTGCTTCATAAAGAAGACAGACATCTTTGAAGCAATTTCACAGTTCAGATGTCTCGCCGCCAGTCAGTATGAAAGAAACCCCTTGCCCTTTACCATGTGGCTGATCATTCAGAAATGACCCAGTACTATTTGCCCGCTTGGCACAGCGATGACCCCGGTGGCATTTACCCCCCATCCCAGCGAGAGCAGCGAGAGCAGCGCCTGCCATTTAGCACCACCATAATGACCGTGGTATTTACCCAGGGTTGTAGGATTTTATAATGGCTGCAAGCTGTTTATTGGGCAAGATGGATAAGAGACTGGCTGCAGCCCGTCGTGATGTCACGGCCTCCCCCGAGAGGAGAGACAATTATTTGTTAAGGGGACGTTGGAGTCGAGCTGAGCATGTCAGGTGGGGGGAAAAAAACGGCCAGGCTTTGAGTGATGGACAGTTTCCCCTGCCTCCCTGGAGGTCCCTGATGGATGTGGATTGGTTTAATGAGCCTTTACAGACGAATCCGATTCATGGCCGCATATTTTATTCACATATCCGGCGCTTTCGCTGATTCATTCGTCACAATCCAAAGCGCACCTTGGCGTGGATGTGTGCGCCTTAAGAGGGGAAGCAGAAAAAAGAAATAATGCATGGAAAATACATTTGAGTTCATAGAATTTTCTCATCTTCGCTTTGAGCTTCAGTGTCAGGGACACACACTCTCCATTCAACCAGGCTCCGCTGAACTACTCCAGCACCAGATTGGCAGATGAAACATCTCAATGATTACAATAATACGCATCTTAGTCTGCAACAATGAGATTGGGCCTTGAGTAAAGACACTCTCAGCGATCAATATCGCCCCTCTGTTAAAAATGATTGTATTGATCTTGGCCACCTCAAGCTGTTTTACACATTGAGCCTGAACAAATCTTCAAGCTGCAAGTATTGAAGATCCAGGCTGAATATTGAAAACTTTTTGCACTTATTTCCAGCGTGCAGCACGCAACGGGGGCTCCTGCTGTTTTGGTCCCTGTAAAAACTGAGAATTTATTTGACATTTATTTGAAGTGTGGCGCTCAGCCAAGTTGGTGGATATAACTGATATATCACGAGCAGACAGGGGTTATAAAGCCATCCACTGAGTGACATGCTTGTTAAACATCCATTACTCGTCTTCTCAGGAGAATAACATTTAATTTACCTACAGCTTGGCGGAGATGCAGCAATGGAAATTGAGTCCTAAAGACTTCCAACGCCACAATTCAGACATTTGTTCGTGTTTTTTTCTGACAGCTAAACCATGTTGAATGTGTTTATAATGACAAAAGGCACAGATAGGATAAAACGTAGAAGTTAATTTGGTTAATTGGATAGTAATAGGGATTTTAACACCTTTTAGGATCTTCGAGTCGATCCGTGTGTGTGCGTTTAAGTCGTTACTGTGACAGCCGGCGAAGAGAGACCATTCTCCAGACTGACACATGAAACAAGGTGCAAAACAAAGAGCCGGCTCTCTCTTTCTCTTGTAATTAGAGTGTGAGAGAGCAGTGAGCAGAAACAACATGTCACAGGTATGCTTCATTTAGCAGGCTGTCCTCTAATTAACAGGCCATCGCGGCACTCCAGCCAAATCTCACCACAAGGCAATTAAACATTCCGGCTGATATTCTCCAGAGTTTAATCCTGAGATCTGCTTGTTACTTGTTGATTTCACACAGTGACCTAATCAGTTCAGGTATTTATGAAGCATAACAGCAATGCAGCACCAATAACTTCTGTTTCCCTCTCTGTGAAAACAACTGATAAGTAAACCTACTATGCGGTATACAAATACTAGTATAAATGTTCATGTCTCTATCAAATATATCTTAATATATTGGATAAAATAAGAAACCTAATCGTTTTTTAATTAATTGAAAAAAACAGAGATAAATTTTAAATATTTTCACTACATTGACTTCTAACATAAAAGAATTGGCAAATTATGAAGAAATATTCCACAAATATTCACATTTTCATTTGTTTAATCAAAGCAAAACATGTTTTTGTCTTGGGAATATTGCTTTTGCCACTGGAAATGTAAGGAAATTGGTATGATCATTTAAAAATTTAAAAAAATATCAAAATTTCCTATTGCTCTCAATCCTTCATTAAGCATCGACTCTTTATTTTCATCTGGTTAAGCATCCTGTTCATTTTATTATTATGAATGTACCGATATTAATATTCTGGCCATTGCCGAGCTGATAACTATTTTTAAGTTAAGGCTGATAAATGGCTAAATTTTATATATGTTTTTGTCTCAATGAATTACAAACAAAACAACAAAAACTACAATCAATTATTTTAAATGCTACAAGTGAATTTAGTGCACACAATGCATAAAGTGGGTAATTATTTTAATATTTGCTAAATTATTACATTAATAATTAAATAATAATGTGTTTAAAGATTAAAAATAAGTGTGCACAAATAAATATCTAATATCAATCGATATCAATAAATTAAAAATAAATTAATCCATAATATCGGCCAATAACCGATATGCATCCATATAGGATCCATTTTAGTTAGGGCATTTTTCTAAGTCTGGTCTAGTCTGCTATTTTATAGAAATAAAATAAGGTACTACATAACACAGCCCAAAATACAAAAATACAATAAATGATGTTAAGAAAAAATATTTTAATGATATATCATAGAAGAAAGTCAATTTAATTTGATTGCAAGCACGAGTGTTCCCATGGGCAAAATTATCTGAATGTCCCGCTGACCATATGTGTGTGCATGACTAAGCAGTGGCATTAGCTCACATCTGACCCGAATCTCATGTTCTGGATGTGACGGCTGGAGCCAGGCTGTTATTTCATAATTTCTGTGTGAAGCCACTACAGATCTCGCAAACAGAAAAAGGGCTTCTTATCCTAAAATGTCCTTTTTCTCTCGAGTCATACGCTTCTGGAGCTTCCAGACTGTACAAATAGCACGATAATTAGATTTGCATGATCTTTAATTTAATGATAAGGTCTGATGACCTGCATCGCTATTACCAGACATCATTTGGAAGTGAAGTACGCCAGTCAATGACTACATCTGCCCCGGTCACTCTGTTCAGTCAAATGAAGCTCATTCCCACGAGACAATTCATCTTGCACAGAAGCGCCGATATAAATAAAGCTGTCGTGTTGGAGAGAAATATAGGAGAATATTCTCAGTGATAAAACATGCGTCTCTCTAATTTGTGAACACTCCGAGTGCATTCGTCTGAGCCGCCTGCTCTTTGCCCTGTTGTCTGGCCTGAGTAGATGCTCTGACTGATAACATTCACGCCGAGGAGGGTCGGATTAAACAAACTCACCTCATTCCCTCACCAACCTGAGGTGTGAGGGTACAAGGGTCACAGCTGAATCCACAGATTAGTTCACTGCTCTCCGTTAGGTAAATCTGATCATTCTTAACCCCTGAAAAGGGAGGCAATTCATCATAGGCGCCTATAAATCACGCTAGCTTGACCCACTGAACGCATTCCACAGCCTCAGGTCCCCAAACCTGTTTATCTTACAACTTAAACAATCTATAATACTCCAGGAGGGCGAATTCAAGGCAACATGCTGGGTAGGGAGTCATTTTGTGTGTAGTAAAACAATTATTGTAGCACAAATTGCAGGGACAAGAAAGGAAGAGATCCATAAACGGGGGCTGTAAATGAGTAAGAATGTCCACCCCCTTCCCCCACTGAAGGGCAATAGAGGCGAGTGGTCACTGTGGGTTTTCTCAAAGTGTGGCTAATTTAGATAAGCTATGCTAACATACTTCAGGCCGTGGTGCTTTACTGCCTCAGACAGCGGAAGAATGTAAACACAGAGCTAGCGCTGAGGCCCCCTGTTCAAAGCGGAGACCCGCCGACTCTGAGCACCTGCGTGACTGCAGGAGACGCTCTGTTCATGCTAAGCATTTAATGACTGACTTTAATTGGACTATCCATACTGACCACAGACGGGCTGACAGAGAGCTGAGTTGCTATCCATGATCTTATTTCATTAGCTGGCTTCTCAATGACACATAACTTCCTGTAGAGTAGGGGGGAAAAAACGAAGGATGAGTCAAAGGGGGAGGAGAGAAAATTATAGTGCAAGGGATAGAGTCACGATTTTTCCTAAGGAAAAAAAAAATGGATGAATAAGAGTTCATTTTTTAAATGAATAGTTTACCCAAAAATGAAAATTCTGTCATTAATTACTCACCCTCATGTCGTTCTAAACTCGTGAGACCTTCGTTCATCTTTAGAACTCTCGTGAATGCGCGTCAAAGACTGACACAGAAGAAAAGAAATTGTTGAATAAAGTTGGTATTTTTGTATTCTTTGCGCACAAAAAGTATTCTTGCAGCTTCATAAAATTAAGGTTGAACCACTGATGTCACACAGACTATTTTAACAATGTCCTTACCGCCTTTCTGGGCCTTGAACGTGGTAGTTGTGTTGCTGTCTATGCAGTGTCAGAAAGCTCTCGGATTTTAGCAAAAATATCTTGTGTTCTGAAGATGAACGAAGGTCTTACAGGTTTGGAACGACATGAGGGAGTAATGACAGAATTTTTATTTTTGGGTGAACTATTCCTTTAAGATAAATTATAAGAAATTTGAAAGAATTTGAAGTGAATTTATTTTGGAAAAAATCTTGAAAAAGAATTTGCAATTCTTGAAAAAAAAACCTTTAATTAATATTTTCCCCAAAAATGAAAAATGCCATTATTTACTCACCTATACCTCTATGAAATTCTTTCTTTTGTCAAACACAAAAGAAGATATTTTGAAGAATGTTGGTAACTGAACTGTTTCAGTTCCCATTGACTTGCACTGTGTGGACAAAAAATACAATGGAAGTAAATGTAAACAAAAACTGTTTGGTTACCAAAATTCTTCAAAATGTCTGCTTTTGTCACACAAACAGGTTTGGGTGAGTAAATAATGACAGACTTTTCATTTTTGGGAGGACTATTTCTTTGAGAGTAAAATTCCAATTTTTGATTAGCTTACTTATGAAGTTGACTTATAATACAAGAAGTTCAGTACTTAGGAAGTAAATCTTAAATTTATTCACCTTATTTTTCCCGTAGGAGCAGGCACGGCCATTTGTAAATTTAATGCGTCTGGCTTCTGGTGTCATCTGCTTCCAGCTATTTTCAGCTATACAAAAACTTATTTGCTGCTTAATATTGCAAACTGGTGTTTCTTACCATATTATTTTAATGTATTGTCTTAATTATAAACACACTGGTTTGTAGTGCAAACAGTTTTACCATTTACTGCACTTTGTTATCCTTCTCATTATTTCCCTACAGCGGCTAATGAATCGGAAATCTCATAGAAAATAGCTTACTTCTGCATTTAAAAATGAGGTGGATACAGCTATTAACATTTTTTTTTTAAGTAGCAGGTACCTTGAATCAATTTCCAAATGTGCATGATTTTTTATTCTTTAGATTCCTCTTAAGTTTTCTTAAACTTTCATCTTAAGAAAAAGACAAAACTTTCTTAATAAGTCTTTTTGGGAATACAAAATATTCTAAACTTTTCAAGTTAGAAAATAAGAACAAACAGTAGTTTTCTTACAAAGAATTTGATCACAAAAGTTTAGTGAACCCAGCCCCTGGAGAAAAGGTCCAGTCGCTCTTCTCTTTGTCATCCTCGGTGTAATTTACATTTATGGACTGCCGTATGTGTTTACAAGTGAGTCTGTTCTCGCAGTATTTAGGCTGTAGTTTAGTCACAGGTTCAAATGGACGTTTCCAGCATTTCCTCTTCTGATGTTGAGAGGAACATCTATGGAATAGATATAAACATGGTAAAATGTGTGTACTGAAGTCTTCCTGGTAGCTAAAGCATAATCTAATTCACCAAATGCTTAATAAAGAATAGGCAAAGGCTTGTGATTGATGGGTGTTTTAAATCCGCCAAGCTTTTTGTGGGCGGCAGGCGTGGATTCCGTGAGTCTGGTGAGTGGGAGAGTTAAAGGTGGGGCAGGGAAGGAAAAGCAGGATCCAGGGATTGTGAAGAAATCCTGCTTCATTTCAGCCTGTCCTGTTGTATACAGCTCTGTCCAGGATGTCCTGTGTCACTGTGTACTGAGTTAATGCTAATGTGCCTGCAATGCATGGGAAAAGGTTACAGACACCAGACACATGACATCATAAATACCATGGTGTTTTGACAGCAGCTAACACAGAACAGAGCGTCCCCTTGTGGAGAACAGAGACTGTGAAGATCAAGCCTTTTTTTTGTTTTTTTTGTTTATATGTGAACAGTTGGGTAAAACTACACAGTAGGAAAAAATGCAGTGTCAATTTAACACTTGAAGTGTTCATTTTAACACGTAGGAGCATATATGGTCCCAATCAATCTAGTGTAAAAAGTACACTGTTCGTAAAATAGTGTTGAATTTGCAGTGTTAATACATTATTATGTTAATATGTTCAAGGAATGTCAAATCCAGGGCTGCAACCACCACAAACACTTTATTTTTTATATTATACACTCTTAAAAATAAAGGTGCTTAAACAGCAATGCCATAGAATAACTATTTTTGGTTCCACATAGAACCATTCAGTGAGCCATCTCTTTCTTACCTTTTTATACTCTGAAGAACCTTCTTTCACCACATAGAACTTTTTGTGAAACAGACAGGTTCTGCAGATGTTAAAGGTTCTTTATGGAACCATTTAGACAAAAAGGTTCTTCCATGGCATCGTGAAGCACCTTTATTTTAAGAGTGTATATTAACTCAGATTAACATTTTATCCACTAATATTTGTGTTATTGGTCGACCGATATGCGTTTTACAATGGTGTATGGAAGGCCATTTCTGCCTTAGAATAAAAAAATAAAACGGGCATTTGTGAAATAAAATACGTTGTGAATTACAGGCTAATGCTGCTATTATGAAATATGAGGTTACAGTTGTGAGATATGAAGTCCTAATTACAAGAAACAAAGTCATGATTATGAGATAAAGCTGCAATTACTAGAAAAAGTAGCAATTTTGAGAATTTAAGTTGCAATTATGAGAAAAAGTCAATTGTTAGAAATAAAGCTGCAATTACGAGAAACAAAGTCGTGATTATGAGATAAAGTTGAAATCACTAGAAAAAGTCACAGATTTGTGAATTTATCTTGCAATTTTAAGAAAAGGTCACAACTGCGATAAATAAAGTTGTAATTATGAGAAATACAGTCATGATTATGAGATAAAGTTGCAATTACTAGACCAAAATGCAATTTAAAAAAATTAAGTTCCAATTACAATTATGAGAAAATTCACAATAGCAAGAAATACAGTTGCAATTTCAGGAAAGTCACAATTGTTAAAATTAGGAGAAGGTTGCAATGACGAGAAATTAAGTTGCAATTATGAAAAAGTCGCAACTGTTAGTCTCATAATTTAATTTCTCATAATTGTGAATTTTTTTCATGATTGCAACATAATTATGAAAAATAAAGTGGCAATTGTGAGACACAAATTCACAACTGAAAGATAAGAGTCTATTTTTACATATATTTCTTTCCACAAACAAACACACTTTCTATTACAGACTTTGTAAATCTCAAAGCAGGTTTCTAAATTTGCAAAACGTGTGCACTGAAGTGATAAAAGCAGGCATAATTATCTTCTCTGAACAAAGTGACAATAAAACCGCACATTCCTCATTGTTGGAGCCCTATGGCGAAACCAAATGGGGGTCTTATTAGCAGCAACCCTCTCACTAACAGTTCTTAATACTCAAAGAGACAGCATGTCCCCTTGAATCACAGGGCCAAAGGTCTGGACCTCCATCTCTTTAGCAATGTGTAGAGACACTGTGTCTTTATGAGCTTCCAGTGATTTAGCTCCAGCCAAGCTTTCCTCCCTCAAAAGACTTCTTTTAATCCTCTGCTCTAGTTCAGTTTATCCAACCCTGACACCCCACTCCTCTCACCCTGACAGGGAATGACGCTGCCGTCTGCGTCCAGGGTTGAGACCACCGCTTGGCGTTTCAGCTTGAGCGATCACCATTAAACTCATTTCGGAGTAGACAGCAGACGTGCAGGTGGAGCCATGTACAGGAGGACTTTGTGTTATGAGATGGAAGACGTGGAAGGGGGTTGCCAACAAGAACAGAGGCACAGCCAAAAAACATCTGTAAGCATATGTTAAAATGGTGACGATTACGGGGTGTATTAGTCATATTAAGCTCACATACATATATTAAAAAGTTCCCTGTTGTTAGAAAAACACAGAGGGGTTACAGACAGAGGTAGTGGTAGAGAAAGAGAGCGACTGTTCTGTAAATAATAAATGCTTGATTTTGTATAATTGACGTCAACATTCTTTAAGCATTTTGTTTTTGTCTCCACAGCTTGAGAGAAATGCACTTATGTTGTTTAAAATGCAGAGGGCCAATGTTATTAAGAACGGGTGAATACAGAATGCTTATGTTCACTCAGATAGGCAAATGCAATTAAAATGGTTAAGTGGGAATGTAACTCAGGCAAGTGGTTTAAAGATAAAATTATTTTATCTTTCATTTCATATCATAATCAAAGTACTTCTTGTCAGATATGCTTCTGTTTTCTAAATTTGGATTTACAAGTGCTCTGCATCACAATTTTCCCACTGGTGGGACCCTGACCATGCGTGCGATTCCTTCATGCCAGTATGAGACAATTATAAGTTCAATTTGCCTATTTAGAGCAAAATTTATGGTGAATGCAAACCACATCATGAACACAGGAATCATACAAAATAACATACTGCATGCTCAAATGTTGAATTGTGTTCTAATTTGTTCAGAGTGCTTACGACACCGTGTGGGGGACCGAACACTAGAACGAAAGACAGAACAATAGAACACTAGATATGCTAGATAGAATGATAGACAGAACAACAGAATGACAGGACAATGGACAACGCTAGAATGATAGACAGAACACTAGAAAGACAGAACAATAGAATGATAGATAGAATGGTAGAATTATAGAAAGAATGTTCGAATGATAGATAGAACAACAGAATGATAGAACAATATGTAGAGCGATGGAATGATAGAGCAGAATCACAGATAAAAGGATAGAATTATATATACTGTATATAAAATGATAGAACGATAGAAATGACAGAACAATGCACAGATAAAACATTAGATAAAATGGCAGAGTGATAAAGCAATAGAATGACAGATATAATGGTAGAACAATAGAACAACAGACAGACAGACAGACAGACAGACAGATCTGTATATAGACAGATAGATAGATAGATAACAGGTTACAGATTACTATACCCTATTTAAAATGTAATAAGTAGTATAATTATTTCAATTACTTTAATACTGTAAAGTAATGTAACTGATTATATTTGACAGAAACAGATAGACAGATACACTGAAGAAAATTATAAATGCAACACTTTTGTTTTTGCCCCCATATTTCATGAGCTGAACTCAAAGATCTAAGACTTTTTCTATGTACACAAAAGGCCTATTTCTCTCAAATATTGTTCACAAATCTGTCTAAATCTGTGTTAGTGAGCACTTCTCCTTTGCCGAGATACTTCATCCACCTCACAGGTGTGGCATATCAAGATGCTGATTAGACAGCATGATTATTGCACAGGTGTGCCTTAGGCTGACCACAATAAAAGGCCACTCTAAAATGTGCAGTTTTATCACACAGCACAATGCCATAGATGTCGCAAGTTTTGAGGGAGCGTGAAATTGTCATGCTGACTGCAGGAATGTCCACCAGAGCTGTTGCCCATGAATTGAATGTTCATTTCTCTTTCATAAGCCGTCTCCAAAGGCGTTTCAGAGAATTTGGCAGTACATCCAACTGGCCTCACAACCGCAGACCACGTGTAACCACACCAGCCCAGGACCTCCACATCCAGCATCTTCACCTCCAAGATCGTCTGAGACCAGCCACCCGGACAGCTGCTGCAACAATCGGTTTGCATAACCAAAGAAATTCTGCACAAACTGTCAGAAACCGTCTCAGGGAAGCTCATCTGCATGCTCGTCGTCCTCATCGGGGTCTCGACCTGACTGCAGTTCGCCGTCGTAACCGACTTGAGTGGGTAAATGCTCACATTTAATGGCGTCTTGCACTTTGGAGAGGTGTTCTCTTCACGGATGAATCCCAGTTTTCACTGTACAGGGCAGATGGTAGACAGCGTGTATGGTGTCGTGTGGGTGAGCGGTTTGCTGATGTCAACGTTGTGGATCGAGTGGCCCATGGTGGCGGTGGGGTTATGGTATGGGCAGGCGTATGTTATGGACAACGAACACAGGTGCATTTTATTGATGGCATTTTGAATGCACAGAGATACCGTGACGAGATCCTGAGGCCCATTGTTGTGCCATTCACCCACGACCATCACCTCATGTTGCAGCATGATAATGCACGGCCCCATGTTGCAAGGATCTGTACACAATTCCTAGAAGCTGAAAACATCCCAGTTCTTGCATGGCCAGCATACTCACCGGACATGTTACACATTGAGCGTGTTTGGGATGCTCTGGATAGGCGTATACGACAGCATGTTCCAGTTCCTGCCAATATCCAGCAACTTCGCACAGCCATTGAAGAGGAGTGGACCAACTTTCCACAGGCCACAATCAACAACCTGATCTACTCTATGCGAAGGAGATGTGTTGCACTGCGTGAGGCAAATGGTAGTCACACCAGATACTGACTGGTTTTCGGACCCCCCCAATACAGTAAAACTGCACATTTTAGAGTGGCCTTTTATTGTGGCCAGCCTAAGGCACACCTGTGCAATAATCATGCTGTCTAATCAGCATCTTGATATGCCACACCTGTGAGGTGGATGGAGTATCTCGGCAAAGGAGAAGTGCTCACTAACACAGATTTAGACAGATTTGTGAAAAATATTTGAGAGAAATAGGCCTTTTGTGTACACAGAAAAAGTCTTAGATCTTTGAGTTCAGCTCATGAAAAATGAGGGCAAAAACAAAAGTGTTGCGTTTATAATTTTGTTCAGTGTATAAAGATATAGATATATAGAATGGATAGATTCAGTACGCCACTGAATTTCTCAAAAACAACCTAACCCCCGAAAAAATACAACACATTACTAGAGGTTAGCAAGCATTTGCCTCATCAGAGCCTACATTAAAAGCTCCTCATAAATTTCCTGCCAAGACGTTTAATGCTGTAAAAGCACCTGAAAAATGCAGCTGTGTAAGCTGAAGCGCGGTGGAGTGGTAAGTGAAAAAAGAATCATTCTGTCAGCCTTTAAAGCAGAGCTTACCATTAAAGATCACCAGCAGTGGATCAAAGCATGGGTCAGAGCCTCTGAAACCAGCCCAAGCTCCACAGCGGCCCACTTAGGTCTGCCAAGCCTCAGTGTGCAATAGCATGATAAAAGAGCACACTGGAACGGCCTGGTGGCAAATACGCTCACACTGAATTAACACAGCAACAGAGCAGAGGTATGAAAGATTAAAAGGAAATATCCAGATCTGAAGGATATTGCCACTTAGAGGCATTAAAAGTTTATGAATAGAGAGCATATGTGGTAAAATCATAGACTAACATCTCTGAATGTGAGACAGACCCTAATGGTTGACACGCATCTACTTTTCTGAGGAGACACCAGTGCAGCTAACAACTTTGTAGTTCAATGCATACTATTAGTCCAGGGTGCAAAGGTCAAAACCTGAGCTAATATATTTGTTAACACATTTATCTATTTTTTTAACAAATGCAACAGAGTAAAAAAAAAAAAAATGAGTTGTGATTAAAAGTAAAAGTTAATTGTGACCTTTTCATTCGTTTATGAATGCATTTATTTGTTTGCTTATTTGTGACTATAAAGCCATTGATTACATTTATGATAAATGGACAAAATCAATTTGCAAGGTACAATATAAAAATAAATATATATTTGTATGTGTGTGTGTGTGTGTGTGAATGAATGAATAAATTAATTAATTCATTTATTTAAAAAACAATTATCATAAGAATATTTATTATTTATTCTATGGAGTCATGTTGCATGTTTTTAATAATAATAATAATAGTTATGGAGGGCCAAATTACTCAAAATTAAATCATTAAATAAATGTTGAAATATATGAATAAATTGTTATATACAGTAATTAATTAAATACACAAATGAATGAATGAATTAATTAAATTAAAGTTTAATTAATTTGTTTAAATAAAGTTTAAATAAACGTCACAATTTATGAGGTTAAAGAAAAATCCAAGGAGGCATTTGAATGTTTGAATGGAAATGACCAGTTAGTAGATATTTTTGATGATAAGCAGACAGACATGGCCTGCTGAGGGCGTTATTTCTCAGGGGCATGAAACAAAGCTAAATATTCACATGATGTAAATGTCAGGGCGAGTCCAGAGGTTAAAGGTCACCATGGTCCAATGACTGCAGAGCAGGTCAGTGGGTTAACATGTCAGCAACTTCACAGGGGTTGTACATCATCTCAAAACCAGCCCTCATTAGCGTCAAGGGAATTTATTAATTCAACACAATCTATCGTCCTACTGAAGTAAAGAAAAACGGATTGAACCACATTGGAACGAGCCATTTAAAATTGGTACAGGGTGCTACTTGGTCTGTTAGTGAAAGAAAAAAAGCATACATGCCAAAGACACGCCAAAATACTGTGGGAATGGGTGCTCAAATCTCAAAGGGAGGCAACAGGATGAATGCAAAAACAAAGGAGGAAGCTCTCAAAGGGGCTCCTCTAATGCACCCAGCACATTAACTACTGGTGGATCCACCATGAAATCGCAGCAGTCCGTCATTTTTCTACAAAAGCAGGACTTCGGCAGAGCTTCCAAACACTCAAGTCCTCCCCCTCATCCTTCACTCTTCACTCTGCTCTTTCTCTATCACCCCCAGTATAATCCAAACATCTCCCCATCGCCTGGCGGCCAAGAGTCTGAGGAGAGAGTCATTTTTTTCCCTTGCGCTCCTCTTTTGAGTTGCTCTTAAAAGCTCAGGCACTGCTCTTTGTACTGCTGAGCATCGCCAATGTACTCCTTCCCAAGGTTCCATCACTCTTATCCCAGGCTTCGGTCACGGATTCGGGGACATTCACATAAGCAGGCCGTGTAATTCTGGATTTGCTGGAAGGAAATTCCACCATAATCAATTCAGAGGGATGAAGCTGAAGGACACTGCTAGCCACTGCTGGAGTTAGGTGTACCACAGAATCATTTGAGGAGAGCTTTGGTTAGATCTTTTGCTCTTTCTTGAGTATCTCAAATGCTGATGCACAGAAAATGTCAGGTGCTCAGTGGAGCGATAAGGAATGAATGTTTCCTTTTCATTGATGATTGAAAACTACAATTCTCTTTTTAGTCACTGAAATTATATAAATAAACTGCGCAAATCATTTATTTACTTATTTCCTATATAGTTGGTCCAATCACTTAGCAACAAGTTTGCACAAGTTTCTTCAAAAACTCCATGACCTTTTTCACACTGAACACAAAAAGAATTATTTTACCATTAAAATGTCAAAGCTGTTCACTGACTGTCAAAGTCAGTTGCAATTTATTTAAACATTATTTTTGATTTCATTTTATTTAAATAATAATTTAAAATATTTTTTAAAATTCAATTAATATTTCAAAAATAAATTACTAATTAATAAGATAGATTCGAACCCCTGGTTTTCCAGCAAAAACTGTATTGGATGATGAACAGGTGAATTCTTTACTGTACTTAGTAGTTCTTTACATTAAAAATTTAAAGAACTAATTTAACTAATTTAAAGAACTACTAAGCAGTTTTTTAGGAGATTATGTGGCCCAAGGAATAAACCCTTAAAAAATGTTTTTAAAAAAAGTACACAATGACCACAAAATATGTCATAGGTCTGTTCTGAGAAGGTTGAAGACTTTATAAAACAAAAATATAAATGCAATAATACAATGTAACTAACCATATAATCATGCATAGCTAATCATTTTTCAAATTCTTGGGCCCATTAAAACCATGATAATATTAAGAAAACTAAGAACCAGTTTTATCAACAGCTTGCGCCAGCGGAGTTAAAATAGTACTGTCAGGATTTACTAAAGACACGCAGTGAAGAACTAGCGCTGAAAAGGCATGGACACAGTTATTTTTTCGACTCACCTTATTGAATATCCATTTGTAGGAGTTTCCCTTTCAAATGCAAAATTTATGGGAGGAGAGAATTAAAATGAATCACACAACACGATTTAACATTTGCGCTCGTCAAATTACTGGTATTTGCACCATTATTTAGCGACCAAAATAAGCATGTCCTTCCCCTCCCATCGCTGCTTTTATGGATTTGCACTTGAACGCTAATTTGCCCTGTTTAGTAAATCTGGCCCTAAATGTTTAATATTAAGAACATTTTTTGTTTTGTACAATAAAAACTTGCAGCGCTGTGTTGGGTAACCACTGGATGTCTAATGTAAAATCTAGGTCCTGAAGCAAAATTAATTGAGAACCACTGTTCAGTGGCAGGTTCAGGTAGAGTTTCAATGGTATTTCAGAGCTGCGTGACAGATTATACATCTGCTTTCTGCTTTTCAGCGTCTCTCTCTTTTTTTCTCACTCCGTCTCGCTCTCAGGTGCTGTATGATGGAGAGTCCTCTCGTTGAGTGTTTACTCTCATTTGAAACACTAACAGGGAATGAATGTGTCCCATTTGCACAGTGTCAGAACTGATGCGGTCATGGCGCCTGCACCCACGGCACATGATAGAGCACCTGCCGTCCGTATCTATCACGCACGCACAGCGCATGCACTCCCTCAGTGTCACTTAGTTAATGAATATGAGCCATAACCGCAAAAACACCCTCTCAACCAAGCGCCAGTGTGTGGGTTTCTTTGCCCGTGACCTCATGCTAACAGGCAGACCGCATAACACATCGAGTAAATAATAAAACCAGGGCCCCACTCGCTGCATATGTGATTCAATTATAAACAAATATACAGATGCCGCATCACCAAATGATCATTATGAATTCCGATGACCCCATCTATGCCGGTGCAAGGGCTTGTTAATGTGTTTACCTCGGTTATAACGAATGAGAGTTCATCTCTACCTCGTCCGTCTTCCCAGGAGGATCATGGGGAGAGTGATGGGTGTGTGCTGGTGAGCAGCAGGGGTGTGCGCTTACCTGCGGGACGGGTCAGATTTAAGGTCAGCTCTGCCCTTGAGCCACTACCCGCAAGCCATTCTAAAACTGAACAGAAAATCAGCAATTAAAAGGACAGTTTGTTCAAAAATTAAAATGGTCATTATTTTTGCACGATGCATAACAGCAGAAGGTGTAAAGCTCCAAAATAGACATAATCCAACACTATAAAAGCACCATAAAAGTAGTCCATAAGACTTTGCACTAAAGTACAAGTCCTCCAAAGCCATACAGTAGTTTTGTTGGAGGAGCAGTCCAAGTGCAAAGCACCTTTTTTTGAATTGTGTTTGTGTGGTTTTTTTTTTTTTTTAAAGAAATTAATACATTAATTCAGCAAGGATGAATTGATAAAACGTGGGAGTAAAAGTCATCTAGTAAATTACAAAATGTTTCTATTTCAAATAAATCTTGTTTTTTTTACTTTATATTCATTAAAACAATCCTGAAAATGTTAAGAAATACAAGAACAGTATAATATAATAACTAATAATAAATATAATAACAGTATATTATATAGTATACAATATATTAAACATTACAACAGTTTTTAACATTGATAATAATGAGCTAATAATGAGATAATAATTTATTGAGCGTCAAATCAGCATATTAGAAATTCAGCTTTGCCAATAAATAACATTTATTTTAAAATATATTAAAATAGAAAAAAGTTATTTTAAATTGTAATAATACCTCAAAACATTTTTTTTTTTTTTTTTCTGTTTTAGATCAAATAAATGCAGCCTTGGTGAGTATAAAAGACTTATTTAAAAAATCTTTCCAACCGAAAACTTTTGAATGGTAGTGTAAAAATCGTAAAAAAAAAAAAAAGACCTTGATTTTAATGGTAAAAAAACTGTGAAAATGCTACAGTAAAAACCTGTTTAATGGTTAACGGTAAGTTCCTGTAAAATTTACAGGGAAAAACCATACATTGACGTTCCCAGAATTCCCAGCGTTGCATTTCAAATTTTGTTTGAATTTGATGTTTTTTCTTTAAAATAACTATGCTGCTTCTTAGTTTTTTCTTATCAGTTATGTTTATTAGGGTTGTATGTCACATCTAATGTTGTTAAATTAATTTTATATTTCAGTGTAATGAGTCTCACCATGATGGTGTTTAGTGTTTGTGTGAATGGCACTATGCACCTCCTATATATGTTATTATATAAAAGCAGTTTGTGATGGGCTTTGGTTCATCATGTGACTTTCTCATCACCACCTGCATTTGGTGGTTATCAGTGTATTTCAAAGGTGCAAAACATATTTCAGTACTTTAATAGGTTGGTATATCAGTTAATGAAATTACGGTATTTAAAATGTTGTTACTGTATTTTTTACAGTAGAATTCCGGCAACCACACCTGCCGTTTTTTTAACATTTTACAGTTTTTTCTTTTACAGTGTAGTCTGTCACACAAAGCCATCATATTGCTTCAAAAGACTTGAAATGAAGAACACAAGTCATATGAACTACTTTTAATTATACTTATAGTGTTTTTTTTTTGCCGTTCTTTTCCTTTTTTGTCACTATGAAATATCATTGTATGGCAAGAGTCTGTGCTGTGCTTAAAATAACACTATATAGGTTTGAAGTGGCACGAGGAAGCGTAAATAATAGTGAAAAGGTCCCTTTTAAGGGGAACTGTCCTTTTAAAGTTTAGTTTTATAGCATAAATAATATCACACACAAATGATTAATATAATAATAATTCACCACAATGAAGAGCACAAAATGGCTGTGGTTTTAAAAAGATCTAAAATTTGCCTCATATTTAGACCAGATGGTTTTAGGTGAACGTAATGACATGGTTTGGTCAGCTTCATATTCTCACATATAAAAGCTTCTCCGTTTTTGCTCTCTCTCATTCGGTCTGCTTTGTCTCATTTCACCTTCTCTCTCTCTCTGCTCTGTTAATCACTGTGAGCAGGAGACAATCAAACACAGCACAGGAAACCAGGCAGCCTGTTATTACTGGCAGCTAATGCCACACCAGTGTTTTAATATTTATTCACTAAGCCCCTCATAGCACATAAATCATAAACTGTGGTGCAGTACCAACTTCTATTCTCCATTTCACAGACTCTAAAAGCCTTTGACTGTTTCAGGAGGTAAATACTTTAAATGGAGCTGTAGGGTCGATGCTATCTGCGCTGCCAGGAAAATCTGGTCAGCAAATCAGGAGTAAGTGAAAAAATGAGCAGCCTCTGAGGAAAAGAAAATGTTTTGGCTTACTTACAACATTTCAAAATGACACAAAATAGAGAGCTGAGAGTCTGAACAGCTTATTTCAAATGCCTACCCACTTGCTTAGAAGCTGTAATAGATTTTCTATATGCTTTCACGAAATGGAATATCCTCTCGCTATTACAAAATCTAATTGTAAATGGCAGGGTATGATCTGTGATAGACTCAGTGTATTAAACTAATATAAGTTCAGCACATTTTACTGCAAGTATTGCATGTCCTTGGGTGCTGATTTAAATGTAAGCTATTTCAGAGGAATGAGGTGTGGTGAGAGGGTGAAATTTAGCCCGCTGTGTGAAAACTAACAGTTCACATCTCTCTCCCCATCTCCCAATGATGCAGTTACTGTGAGAACATGCCTGAAGGGATCATTCACATTCATTCCTTTGTGGAAAGCAAAAGGAGAAATTTTGAAGACTGTGTGGGTCACTCTTTTCCTGTGCTTGGTAATTACAATGAGACGGATGCATTCAAGCTTAGAAAGGACACAAATGAACCATAAAAGTATCACAGAAGTGGTCCATATGACTTCTATTTGATAGCAAGGATACTACCATGATCAATGCACAGAAACATAGTAAGGACATCGTTAATATAATCCATGTGACATGAGAGGTTCAACCGTACATACTTTTTGTGTACAAAGAAAACAAAAAGAATGACTTTATCACCCTATAGCGCCATTTTGGAGAGCATGCATGTGCGTGCTTTTCCTGCACATAATCCATGCACGTGATGCTGATGACTTAGAACATGCATCTGCTGTGCTTTGTTTACATTCAGAGGAAAGCACGCATATGCGTCGTGATACTCTATTCTCGTATAGCTTCATAAATTTATGGTGGAACCACTGATGTCACAAGGACTATTTTAACGATCCTTACTATGTCTCTGTGCATTGACCGTGGTAGTGCACTTGCTGTCTATGGAGGGTCAGAAAGCTCTCGGATTTCATCAAAAATATCTTAATTTGTGTACCGATGATGAACGAAGGTCTTACAGGTTTGGAATGGCATGAGAGTGAGTAATTAATAACAGAATTTTCATTTGGGTGAACTATAGCTTTAGTAGTTTGGTTTATATTGAATATCCAGCAGGTAACTTTTTTTGCAATGAGGCACAACAACAGCATCAACAAACATCTAAAAATTGGACTGTTTCTACATTTCACTGGGATTTTTTCCTGGTATTAGATATGTGATCCCAGGGCTTCACATTTTGTATTGCAAGTAAGAGAAGCAACAACCCAAGACTGTGCTATGTATCACTGGTAGGTTCGTTGTAACATTAACACACGTGTAAATAATGAATGATGTTTTGCATCGCCCTGTGCAATATCCCCAGTGTTGATAAGTGTTAACAGAGGCCACATATGTGTGGCAGATGGGTGCTGTAAATCATTTATAACCTGTAATGTTTGGTTTTGTTACATCAGCTTGAGCCTCCTTTATCAAAGCGCCGGGCATAACCTCAGCGTATGCGGATCAATGCTTCAACAGCGTGTGAGAGGGTGTGAACATATTTGATGTAGTGAAAGAGGACAGCCTACAGAGATGCATTACCTCAAATCTCAGGCCACACCATTTCACCCTGTTATTCAGCTAGAGAAATGGACACAGACGAAAAATTCACCTAAAACCCATCTGGAGCAGATGGAGCGTGATGAGAATCAAGGTGGAAATAAGAAAATTAGATGTCTCTATTATATGATGGCAAGATGTAATCCTCTTAAACCTGGGAATAACAGCCACAGAGAAATGAGGAAAAACACTCAAAACCACAGTTCAGTACCTGCACATGAAAGAAGGACAATGCAGCCATAGAGGGCTGTCCTTACTCACACAATCAGACCCATTACATAAAGAGAGCGCAGGGCTTTTGTGTGGAAAAACAGACATGTTGCGTTATTGTGCTCAGTGTAATTGATGTTCAGTTTGGGGTCTGAGAAACCACAAGGCTATTTAATAGTTTAAATAATATACTCAACATTTACCTTTTAGAATCTTATGAGAGCTTATTAAAAAGATAATAAACTTGCCCTAACCAAAAATTATTACATTCAGTTTGTGGTCTCAGACATCCCAGATATGAATAAATGCACTACATTTTCATATGTTAACATTAGTGTATACACGATCCACAGGTATACTCCTGACAGCTACTTACTGTGATTTTGTAATGTATTTTTCTTCTCTCTGTTTTTACTAAGGTTCAAATTGAACTCAAACAGAAACATCATCACTAGAATTGATAGCATGTACACTTCTGAAAAATTCATGGCTACTTTGTGGTAAAATAGAAGGTTAAAGCTTTAATATGACCAACTGCATTTGATGTCAAGATAAATAGTCTAAAGGGAAGATATGAAGCTAATTTTAAAATTCATATTTTTATTGTAACATGTACATTTAAATACAAAAATACATGACACCTTAAATACAAAAAACAGCAAGTCAATCTCAACAGAAAATGAGGGATATGAATAAATATTCTTCTTACATTTTATACATTTATAAAGGCCTTCCTTTAAACAGGTTAAATGTTCAGATTTATAGCTTGATTTTTATTATATGCAGCTTATTCATTACAAATAGTAGATTTTCAAACCTAAATCAATGATGTTCTTCAAAACTACATATGCTTTGAATCAACCTGCAGCCAAGAGAACTGGCACTGTTATGGTCAATTGTTCTGTATAAATGCATTTTTGATAAAAAAAAAAAAGAGGTTTGGAGGACAGGCCGTGGAAGACCAGATGTGCATCATAGATCTCATATGAACTCACGCATCCCGCTACACATGGGCACACATGTACAAGGACGAATGCTCTGACAGGCAGCCAAAGTTTTGGGAGGAGATGAGAAAAGGACAGTAGAGGGGAAGGAGAGGACAGCAGAGAGGAGGGAAACACATGAGACAGCCCATGTCAATAAAAAGACCAGAAAACGGATCACTCATGGGTGGTCAAGGCAGACACATACAAGTCACAAGCACCATAAAGGTACAAAGACATGCCATTCAGATACACTGACAGCGCTACTTCAGTCCAAACACACAGAAGATGAAGGATATGTGGGTCAATGACAAATAAGAGAGCCCAACAAAGAAAAAGTAAAATCTTTTCAAAAATGTAGTTTTGAAAAAAAAATACCACATTCTTAGAAATGTAATCTTTATAGTTTAAAAAAAAAAAAAAAAATACCACTTTCAAGAAAATAAAATCATTTAATGACTGACTGAATTGCATGTTTAAATTCTGAATACATTACTAGCTATACTCTAGAGCTCTACTTTAGAGCATCATGTCATACTTTTGCATTACCATATTTGTCACTCCTTCATCCTATAGAATTAAAAGGGCTGTTTCTGCTATAACTTCACTATGTAAGTAGCATTAAAACTTTACGCAAAAATTAAAATTTGCTAAAAAATAATATGCATGCGCTTTGCTTCACAAGACATTAATTGATGAACTGGACTCATGTGGATTACCTCTGGATTATTGTGATGTTTTTATCAGCTGTTTGGACTCTCATTCTGACGGCACCCATTCACTGCAGATGATCCATTGGTGAGCAAGTGATTTAATGTTAAATCACTTAAAATGTTAAATGTTCAAATGTTGTTCATCCATCCATCATAAAAAGTACTCCACATGGCTTCGGGGGGTTAATAAAGGCCTCCTGAAGCAAATCGATGCCTATGTGCAAGAAAAATATCCATCATATGACGATGCTAAAAATAATATTATTCATCTTAAAGAGGCAAACAGACACAGGAAGTGCTCGTAATACCAAGTTTCAGGCATCATTCCAAACAAGTACAAGCTAGAAAGGGAAGGAATAAATAAAGAGAAAAACTTTATTTATTAGATTTTTTTTAGGATGAAGTCAAATAGTGTTGAAAGAGATGACTTTTCAGCTCATCATTTTGAAAAGCGTGGTGTGCTCTGATTGGCCAGCTATCCAGTGCGTTGTGATTGGCCAAATACCTCAAGCGTGTGTCAGAAATGTTACGCCCCTTACCATATTTGGAAACAGTCACGAATTAGAAGTATAATGTCAGAGGATTTTGATACAAACCAAGAGGAGATTGTAAACAAAATTTGGTTCTCGAGAAACTAGCATATTCTCACCAGAGCTTGCGCTACACCTACGTCCTGTGTCATCCACTTGAACACCACTCTCTCGTGAATGCACATATGACAGTTGGCGGAAGCTAAAGATTACGGATTATAATCTATCTACATATACTATGTAGACAAACAGCTAAAGTGTATCTACATAGGACAGTTTTACATCAAAAGAGCAAAGAAAACCGTAAAAGGCCCTTGAAAGCTCTTCAAATTCAGCTCTTCAAAGTCTAAAGCAGGAACTCCACTAGTTCTATGAGTCAGGGGAACAAATATAATCCAAAGTGAAATCATTAAACACACTAAGCCTGGTCAATGTTGAGTCTAAAGAATCTCCTAGCTACAGACCTCCCATTTACAGAGCACACTGACACAATATGCCGTATTGATCTGCTGGAAACTCTTTAATGAAATAATGCTTTGGAAAGGGTTGAAGGACAGCCCAGCTCTAACTGTGACAATGTCTCTGTAAAACGTGCCGTAGAGAGAAAATATTTTAGTATAGACTCACATCAGTTAAAAGAAAGAGAGAAAAACAGAGGAGATGGAGAGCACATTCTTGTGGACAGCCCAGCATAATTCATGAAATCTGTTTGATAGTTTGCTGTCGGAAGACTGAAGACAATGCATTAGAGAAGTCATAGTAGGTACATCAGTGCTCAATCTTATTGCAGTGAGAGTCACCATCACACTCTGTGTGATCTTCCCTCCATTACGACACTGGCAGAGATGACAAACATTATGAGGACAATGGTTAGTCATTTGAACTATTGTGCTCATCCTTTCTCTGTGAATGGTGCTGTCACTATCTTTCGTGAAACCAAAACTGAGTGGTTGGGCTTCAGGCAATCTGGCTACATCTTTTTGTGCCCTATAATGGGACTCTGAAACGGTTCCTATGCCAACAAAAATACTCTAAAAGCTACTGTGGGGATTAAGCGGCATTGCAGAGATAGACAAATGCTGAACTACCTTGGCTCTACGTTAGGGAAACCATGCACCTAATATGGACTCATGTGGAGGTATAAAAAAAATATATATATATGAAACAAATGGACAAAGCACATTAGAAAAAGTAAAATATTGAACTGAGCTTTTAGTGTTTTTGGCTCCATTTTATTGTGCCGATTTCTCTGCACAATGTCCCCATGCATATTTTCATCAGGGCTCACAGTAATAAAACCTCAAAAGTCACATGTTCGTTTTGTTCAAGACAATGCAATGGTTTTCAATTAGTGTCTGAAAAGACTCACAATGGTAGGTCAAGGGAGCCGAAACATGTCTAGAATACAAAATGATAAAAAGAAAATTGAGACAGTATGCTGACTTGAATAACATTGCGTCTGATTCACAACCAGAGGCAAGGGCAGCCTTTTCTTCAACTTGCATATGAGACTAAAAATGAAACTTTCGAGGTTAAGGTCTGAAGGGCAACACTACTTTATAAAGACTTCAATTAAGACTTCATTTCAAAACACAGTCAAAGATTAAGCACCACAAACAGTTTTGGAATCTTAAAAGCTGTATTTGTCATTTATGAACCGAAGACAAGTGAACTATATTTGTTTACAAATGCAGCAATTAAAATGTCATTACCTAAAGTATGGAGGACTAGGAGTGACACTTAACATAGGCATAATGAAAAAATAAAGTATTAATTCAAACATAAATATTGACATGCAGCATGTTTTAAATGGACATACTAATAAACATTTAAAATGGTTTAATTCATGTTTTAAAATATAGTTAAATAAAACAATAAAACTAAAGATGATATTTAGCGAGATGTCCATGCTGCTTTTTCTTTATCTGTTCCATGTTAGAAGAAAAATAAATACGTAAATACATCGTAAACAATTACACAATTTTCATTAAAACTATTCAAAGGACGTCCTTAAAGCAATATTGAAGTATTTTATTTTGAAATATCAGTTTCAGAATCATTCTGATGGTACACTGACCAAGTCCCACGTTCAAGTCTGTTTTGAGAGTAGTTTGGTGAGTTCTTGAGCGAGATGGGTACGAAATTCAGCGAAAAGGGCCGACTGCTTTACGGCAGCAACAAATGCATGCGTACAGCCAGTGATAGCAGTAGCGTCGCTACAAGTAGTGACGCTACTAGTTTAACTACATTTCTCAGTAGCGTGTCGGTAGCGTCACTGCTTTCTGAATCAAATAGCTTTTCTGTAGTTAAGCTCTTTTTTTGATCAAGTAGCGCGGTAGCGTCAACAAAAGCTAACGTTACATTTTCCAAAGAAAGCATTCTGAAACTCAAGCTCAAATCAGAAATAAAACAGCTACGGATCTGATCCTGGATCAGTAAGTGACGCCACAGACACTAAAGCTCGTAACGCCATTGGCTCCTCAAACTGTCAGTCAAACGTCATTATTCCTCCCGCCTCTTTCGTCAATGAAGTGCAGCGCACATCTCAGCTTGTTTGCAGTCTGAAGGTAAATAATGAACTGTTGATTGAATAAGTACATCGGTTTCTGTACTCAAAAAACAAAGGCTAATGCTTTTTTTGTTTGTTTTTTGTTTTTGAGGAGCGGAGAAGAGTTTCTCTAGCATGTGTTGTCAAGTCACAGCCAAATAGCTCGTGCAAAGCGCTGAATCTTTCATAATATGATACTTTGGCCAAATAACAGAAAAAAACTGAACGTCCACATAATGACAGAAAACTGGGGAAAACAGGACACGAGTCATAAAAAAATAAATAAATAAAAAAAAAAAAATAAAAACCTTCGCTGGTCTAATGCTTCGTATTTGAACTCGATTTTGGTGAAATGTTTATATTAATATCTAATGACACATGCAACGATGCAAATAAACATAACCTATCTGTAGGCCTAAACATCTGGTACAATACGATTTCATTAAAATACATTTGTTACAGTATTTATTAATCTTTGTTAATGTTAGTTAATGAAAATACAGTTGTTCATTGGTAGTTCATGTTAGTTCACAGTGCATTAACAAATGTTAACAAACAACTTTTGATTTTAATAATGCCTTAGTAAATGTTGAAATTAACATTAAGATAAATGCTGCAGAAATATTGTTCATTCTTAGTTCATGTTACACCAGATAACTAATGTTAACTACTGAACCTTATTGTGAAGTGTTACCATTTATATAAATGTATCTGTACACAATAAAGCCACAATATCAACTACTAATAGGAGGTTTCCGGCCGACAGCAAAAATTTATTTTGCCTATGTCACAATTTGAGGTCAATCCGGCCCTGTATTTGATACTGATTATGTTGCCAAATTGGCTGTTGAATAAACAATTAAACTGAACATGCCTGTCTATCTGCTTGACTGACAGTTTTATTGATCACCGAGAGAGCATTGACTTGGTATGATGTTGGTTCAATAGAATTTAAAAAAAAATTTTTTTAATAGCTTGGATGTAGTAAACTACTTTTGCCATGTTGCCGTAGCTTAGCTTGCTACATTTTCCAGGGCTGTAGCTTTAGTGTAGTTAAGCTTCATTTAAAGAAGAGTAACTGTTAGCTTAGCTCACTACATTTTTCAAGTAGCTTGCCCAACACTGCGTACAGCTCTCTGGTAAAGCTATCCACTGTAATTACGACTGTGATATATTCACTACAGTGAATTCCACTCACTTAACTGTAGGGGGCTTCAAAGTCGCAAAAATACACAAAACTATACGTAGTTGCTTTAACTAGCTCAGACAAGATTGAGGTCTCTGCAGAGCAAAAATGGGCGTTTCTGACTTAATGGGTGTTTCTAAACCATGCAATGAAAATGATCCCACCCCTAAACCAAATCATCACTATGACGTCAGCCAATCAGGTAGCATGGTCAAAAAGCCCCTCTGTTTTGCCCTCTCCCAACGATCTGGTAACTCCCATTACTTTCCAGAGACCTATACTTGGCTCAGTAGGCTATGTAATAAAAAAATAGAAAAAAATAATTGAGGTTACGGAAGGCACTTGTAATGAGATGTAGCCACACGAATTACATAATGTAGCCTTCGCATCAACACCAAACTAGCTTGATAAATTCAAGTAGCCTATACTTACCTTGTCTGTGTACACGTTGGATGGCATAACGAAATAGCGCCAAAACACTGTAACTTTCTCACAATGTCCGCTCAAGAACACAGTAAACAACAGTAAACAAGAGTCATCTTCTAATATTTCCTACACTGTTTACCTGGAAAAAGTGCACAACACGCTGTGTTGACGTACCAACAACACCCACTGATACAATTGATGAAATGCCTTTTTTCACTGACCGAAAAGTAAAAATTATTTTAGCTTTATTTTTGTAATTTGAAAGTCACAAAATATTTTAATAATTTAATGTCTTCATTATGTAATGATGTCTTACCATCTTACCAATCCAAGATGGCGGCGCTCAGACGCAGCGGCTTCTCCGGGTCCCAAAGACGGTGCTTTTATGTCTTTTAATGTCGTCTGTTCGTCTCCAAACAATGTCAATTTACCACTAATTCATCGGGAGATCACTCCGGGATATATCTATGATCGCCAAAGCCTTTTGGATATCAACAACACATACAAACACAAACTCTCGCCGGCGGCTACTGAGAAGCTACGAGGCCTTTGTTTACTGCTGGAGCCGGACCTCGAGACCGCGGCCTCGCCTACTGACGCTACCCGCACAAGGCGGCGTCGCAAGCGGTGTGAGAGAGGACGGAAGCGCGGTAAGCGGAGGTATACGAGCCAGGCTAAGGGCTAACCCCTCAAGACCGGCTCTTCCAACACTCATGCTCTCAAACATTCGCTCTCTGGAAAACAAACTGGACTTAATTCAACTCAGTCGGTCTACACAGCATGAGGCAAGGGATTGTTGTGTGTTTGTTTTCACTGAAACATGGCTAAAGGACAACATCCCGGACTCCGCCATTCAGCTGCACGGGCTAAACTGCTACCGAGCGGACAGAGATTCATCACTGTCTGGTAAGACTCGGCGGTGGCTTGTGTGTGTATATCAACAAAGAATGGTGTAACAATGCAGCGTTAGTATCAAAACACTGTTCATCGCTGGTGGAGTTTATGTTTGTGAAGTGTCGACCGTTCTATCTGCCGCGGGAGTTCACGGCCATTGTTATTGTTGCGGTTTACATCCCCGTGTGCAAACGCAAAGGACGCGTCATGAGCTGTACAGCGCCATCAGCGAACAACAAACAAATAACCCCGACGGCTTTTTCATCATAGCCGGTGACTTCAACCACGCAAACTTAAAGACAGTTTTGCCAAAGTTCTACCAACATGTGAACTTTGCAACAAGGGGAAATAACACACTGGACTTTGTTTATACAATAGAGAAAAATGCATACAAAGCTGAACCCCGCCCCCACCTCGGGTACTCGGACCACATCTCTGTCATGCTAATCCCAGCATACAGACCACTTCTGAAACTCACCAAACCGGTTCAAAAGCAAATCACGGTATGGCCAGAAAATGCCACCTCAGCACTGCAGGACTGCTTCCAGGACACAGACTGGAACATGTTTAAAGAGGCGGCCACCTACAACAACCACACAGACCTACAGGAGTACACTGAAACTGTGACTGCCTACATCAAAAAGTGCATAGATGATGTGACAGTCACCAAGACCATCACCACACGAGCCAACCAGAAGCCATGGATGACAGCAGAGGTTCGTGGGCTGCTAAAGACCAGAGATGAAGCATTCAGATCAGGAGATAAAGCAGCCCTCAAAACAGCAAGAGCCAATCTGTCTCATGGCATCAAGAAGGCAAAACATCAGTATGCTAAAAAAATCAACAACAACTTCAGCGACAGTAAAGACACTCGGACCCTGTGGCAAGCCATCCAGACCATCACTGACTACAAGGCCCCGCCACAGGCCAGTGACGATGACACATCCCTACCAGAGGCACTCAACCACTTCTACTCACGATTTGAGATACAGAACGACACACCTGCACAGAAACTACCCACATCTCCAAACGACCAGGTACTCTGTCTCTCCCCAGCCGATGTAAGGAAGACCCTATCCAGGATTAACCCACGAAAGGCTGCGGGCCCTGACAACATACCTGGACGTGTACTGAGAGACTGTGCTGCACAGCTGACGAATGTCTTAACAGACATCTTCAACATCTCGCTGAGCCAGGCAGTCGTCCCCACGTGTCTCAAATCCACCTCCATAATCCCAGTACCAAAGAAGTCACATGTGTCCTGTCTGAATGACTATCGTCCCATAGCACTGACCATGATGAAGTGCTTTGAGAGGTTAGTCATGCATCACATCAAGTCCAGTCTCCCAAGCACGCTGGACCCATTCCAGTTTGCATATCGTCCAAACCGTTCCACGGACGATGCAATATCCACCACTCTCCACCTAGCTCTTACTCACCTGGAACAGAAAGACTCCTATGTAAGAATGCTGTTCATCGACTTCAGCTCAGCATTCAATACAATAATCCCACAACAGCTCATCCACAAACTAAACCTGCTGGGCATTAACACCTCCCTCTGTAACTGGATCCTGGACTTTTTAACTGCAAGACCTCAGTCAGTCCGTATCGGCCGCAACACCTCGAGCACTACCACACTGAGCACAGGGGCCCCACAAGGCTGTGTGCTCAGCCCGCTGCTCTTCACGCTGCTGACCCACGACTGCACTGCCAAGTCCAGCTCCAACCACATCATCAAGTTTGCTGATGACACAACTGTGGTAGGCCTCATCAGCAACAACGATGAAACGCACTACAGAGAGGAAGTGGCACAGCTGGCTGAATGGTGTGGTGCTAACAACCTGTCCCTCAATGTGAGTAAGACAAAGAGGTTGTGATGGACTTCAGGAGAAACTCTGTTGACCACCCCCACTGACCATCGACGGCTCAACCGTGGAGAGTCGGTAGCACTAAATTCCTGGGGGTGCATCACAAAGGATCTCACCTGGACCACCAACGTCACGTCACTCAACAAGAAGGGACAACAGCGCCTCTACTTTCTCCGTCGGCTGAAAAGGGCAAGTCTCCCTCCACCCATCCTCACCACCTTTTACAGGGGGACCATTGAGAGTGTGCTGACCAGCTGCATCACTGTCTGGTATGGGAACTGCAGTGCTGCTGACCGCAAGACCCTACAACGGACAGTGAACACTGCCGCAAAGATCATCGGTGCCCCTCTTCCCTCCATCCTGGACATTTTCCTTGCACGATGCTCCAGCAAGGCCTCCAGCATCGTGAAGGACCCCACCCACCCCTCCCACAACCTCTTCCAGCTTCTGCCATCAGGAAAAGGTACCGGAGTATCAAAGCTCGTTCTGTCAGATTGCTCAACAGCTTCTTTCCCCAGGCTGTGAGAGCTCTTAACTCCAATCTCCCTGTCCCCGCTCTGAAACCATGAACACCTCAGCCCCCCAACTATAAATAACTATTGACAAATTTCTCCTAAGTGCAATTCTGGGTGTGCTACACACAGGTGAGTGGGCTATACAAACCACCTGTAGTAACGCACTCGTCCCACTATATGCACACTAGACACTTTCTATAAACACTCCCTGCAACAAAGACTCAATAAGATAATATATGTTTACTTGAATATTGCACTATAAAATAATGTTTACTGGAGCATTGCACTACTAAGTCTTTTGCACTATGCGCTGCTTCCCACAAAATCTCTCTTCTGAACAATTTAATGTAAAAAAAAATATATATTTCCTGCACAATTTCATGTACAAATATCTCTTTAGCACTATTTCATGTACAGTATTTATGTAAAGTTCTTGTACAGTCTCAGTTTGTGTATGTGTAGTCAACTAGGTATAGTAGTATTTATAGTATATGTATAGTCAGATGGTTAAACTGTTGTATAGCCCTATTGTGTTTTTTGTTTTTTTCCCCCATATTTGCATTGCTGTATGTGTATCTCATGTCTAACTAGTATGTAGCACCGTGGTCCTGCGAGACACGACATTTCGTTCCACTATATGTCCACACATGTAGCAGAATGACAATAAAGCTCAACTTGACTTGACTTGAACTTGAACTTTTGCTACTTTTTAAATGCCTTTTGGCTATTAAGCCTTGTCATAAAGGTTAAATAAATATGAAAATTGAATATGCGTATAAAAATTACTATTTTTTATTGTGCGTCATTTCCAATCAAGTTGTAGTTTTGTCTAATTATCCAAAAACTTGTTTGTACACACAAGTACTTGTGTGTTTAGAATATAGGCTAACATGCTGTCACGGCTACACCTCCACTCAACGCTCCCAATCACCCGAATACTAACCAGCCACACCTGTCACACATCATCAGCACACACTTATAAGCACACACCCAGCACTCTCACATTGTCTGGTCTCCCTCGTGGATCACAGATACTATCGCTACTCTACTCTCTAAGAGTGTATTATCGCCTTCCAAGGAAACTTCTTCGTCGCAGACGATCTTCAAGGAAATTCTCCGTCACTCACCTGACCTCCCGGCTCCTGGATCCCAATACTTGCCTCTCCGTGCTGTGTGTGTGTGTGTGCTCTCCAAATCCGGTAATCCTGTCATCATTCCTTCCAGTGTCCCGTCAGTCCCTCCAGTCCTTGCCATTCCTGCCGATCTGTGTTTGTCAATAAATACACCCGTTGTGGGTTTTCCTACCAACTGCCTCTCTGAGTCTGTGTTCCCTGACAGAAGACCAGACCAGATCAACATGAACCCCACGGGTGGCGACCTGTTCCAGGAGTTAGTGGACTCCCTCCGCAAAGTTCTCAGTGCCCCTTCCACTCCGGTTCCTGCACATTCCACACCAGCACCTCGGCCTAGTCTTCCTGCACAGTCAGTTTCTTCACCGGTCTACACCATCAGTCCCATGGTCAATGCAAGTAGATCATACTCGGCTCTCGCCAGCGGAACGTCGACATCGGTTGACACAGGGCTTGGGCTTGTATTGTGGCCAGATGGGGCTTCGTCTTCCAACCTGTCCCATCCGTCCTCCAAGACCCTCGGTTAGTACGATTCTATTCCTCCCTAAATACTAAGCCACTTACCACTGTGGTTCAACTCCCTGTCCCCGGTAACTCAGTTACAGCGCATGCCCTCCTCGACTCCGGGTCAGCCGGTAACTTCATCTCCGACGAGCTCTGCAACCGACTCCTACTCAAGAAAAAGGTGAATGCCGTTCAATATCAACTCCAGTCCATAACTGGCAGCTCCCTTGGCCGAGGGAAGGTCCGTTACTCGGTCGGACCCATTAAACTACAAGTTGGACAATTACACAACGAAGAGATCCACCTGCTGGTTCTGGAAAATTCCACCGCTGGGGTTGTATTAGGGTGCCCGTGGCTCGTTTCCCATTCTCCTATCATCTCCTGGGATACTGGCGACATCCTGAAGTGGGGTAAGAGTTGCTTCCCCGGATGCTTTCCAGTACTGCCACATCCTATGTCACCTTCACCTGTCATTTCTCTCAACTCCACGTCCATCGAAAGTCCCACGGAGCAACTCTCCGTGATGATCCCCTCAGAATATTCCCACTTCTGCCCGAAACGAGCCACCCGTTTACCACCTCACCGACCATGGGACTGCGCCATTGACATCTTACCTGACCAACCAGTGCCCAGAGGTAAAATTTATCCTCTTTCCAATCCCGAGCAGAAGGCCATGGAGGAGTACATTGAAGAGGCACTTCAACAGGGTTACATCTGTCCATCTACCTCCCCTGCTGCTTCCAGCTTCTTCTTTGTGGGTAAAAAGGATGGTGGCTTGCAGCCCTGCATTGATTACAGAGCCTTAAACCGTATCACAGTCAAGTTCCGTTATCCCCTTCCTCTCGTCCCAGCAGCCCTGGAACAGCTTCGCGGAGCCCGGATCTTTACCAAGCTGGACCTCAGAAGCGCCTACAACCTCATTCGAATACGTGAGGGGGACGAGTGGAAGACGGCTTTTGTCACTCCTACTGGCCACTATGAGTACCTCGTGATGCCATATGGACTCGTCAATGCCCCCTTCGTATTCCAAGGATACATAAATGAGGCGTTCCGGGATTATCTCCATCGTTTCGTCCTGGTCTACATAGATGACATATTGATATATTCCCGGAATGAGGCTGACCATCACCACCACGTTTCTGAGGTCCTACAGCGGCTCCGCGAACACCAACTCTTCCTGAAAGCTGAGAAGTGTACCTTTCACCAGACTTCTATCCAGTTCCTCGGTTATGACATCAGTCCCAAAGGAATCAAGATGGACGAGAGGAAGGTGGAATCTATCAAGACCTGGCCCATTCCCACAACCGTCAAGGAACTCCAAAGATTTCTAGGATTCTCATTTCTACAGACGATTCATCCAGAACTACAGCTCAGTCACTTCCCCACTCACCAACCTTCTCAAAAACAAACCCAAATCACTATCCTGGACTCCCGAGGCCAACAAAGCAATGAAGACACTCCAACAGGCCTTCACCTCAGCCCCTCTCCTGATCCATCCTAACCCAGAGAAACCTTTCGTTGTGGAAGTGGACGCATCCACATCAGGAGTAGGGGCCGTATTATCCCAGCAGCAGGGGAATCCTCCCAAACTCCATCCATGCGCCTTCTTCTCAAAAAAGTTGTCCCCGGCGGAGCAGAACTACGATATCGGTAACAGGGAGCTCCTGGCCATCAAGCTCGCGCTAGAAGAATGGAGGCACTGGCTTGTGGGGACCCTGCATCCGTTTGAAGTCCTCACGGACCATCGTAACCTCGAATACCTCAGAGAAGTCTAACGCCTGAATCCCCGACAGGCCAGATGGGCCCTCTTCTTTACTCGTTTTGATTTCACCATCACCTACCGTCCAGGGACCAAGAACTCCAGGGCAGATGCCCTCTCCCGCCTTCATGCTCCCGAAGATCCTCCTGAACATCCTGAGACCATCCTGAAACCAGAACTCATTGTAAGCCCAATTCAGTGGTCCCTGGACGAGGAACACGCAAGTGGCAGTGCCTCCGAACCTGCTCCGGCGGGGTGCCCTCTGGACCGCACCTATGTTCCCACTTCTCAACGCAATCAGTTGATCCATGACTCTCATGCATCTCTGGGCACTGGTCACCCTGGGGCCAATCAAACCCTCTCGCTGCTTAAAGATCGCTTCTGGTGGCCCGGAATGGTGGAAGACATCAGAAGGTACGTGAGAGGGTGTACGGAAACCCTCTGGAAAACTCCTACCTCTTCCCGTTCCTCGGCGCCCCTGGTCACATCTAGGAGTGGATTTTGTGACTGATCTACCTCCATCAGATGGTAACACATGTATATCAGTGGCAGTTGACCGATTCTCTAAAGCCTGCAAACTTATTCCCCTCAAGGTTTTACCTACCGCCATGGAGACGGCTGAACAACTCTTCAATCATGTCTTTCGCAACTTCGGACTCCTAGAGGATATCGTATCTGATAGAGGTCCCCAGTTCATCTCCCGAGTCTGGCGAGCATTCTTCTCCCTCCTAGATGTGACCGTGAGCCTGTCTTCCGGGTACCACCCTCAAAGCAATGGCCAAACGGAGAGAAAGATCCAGGAAATTGGCCGCTACCTCCGTACCTTCTGCCACAGCCACCAGAACTCCTGGAACCGATTGCTTGCATGGGCCGAGTACGCACAAAACTCTCTACGACAACCATCCACGGATCTGACACCCTTCCAGTGCGTACTCGGCTATCAGCCACCCCTATTGCCTTGGTCTGGGGAACCATCGGAAGTACCCTCTGTCACGCATTGGTTCCAGGAGAGTGAGAGGGTCTGGGACTCAGCTCACCAACACCTGCAGAGAGCGTTCTGTCGACAGAAACACCATGGTGACCTACGGAGGACCTCAACACCTACTTACCAACCAGGTCAGAAGGTATGGCTCTCCACAAGGGACATACGGCTCCGGTTACCCTGCAAGAAGCTGAGTCCCAGGTTCATTGGCCCCTTCCCAATTGTCCGTCAGGTTAACCCAGTCACCTACCAACTACAACTCCCAGCACAATACAGAATTCACAGTGCCACTCCTGAAACCATATCACTCACCTGTCTCTCCTGTTTCCACAGAGCCTGGACCAGTAGCCGAACCCCCTCTTCCCATAATGCTGGAGGATGGAACCGTATACTCAGTCAAGGAGATCCTGAATTCTAGGCCTTCGAGGTGGGCGATTGGAATACTTGGTAGATTGGGAGGGCTAAGGCCCAGAGGAGAGATCTTGGGTCACCAGGGATGACATCTTGGATCCTAACCTCCTCACAGAATTCCACTCAACGCACCCTCAATGTCCAGCACCGCGAGGCCGAGGTCGCCCACCTAGGCGCCACATTCAGCGGCCCTCAGGAGTTGGCCGTGGAGGGGGGGGTTCTGTCACGGCTACACCAGGCTCCACCTCCACTCAACGCTCCCAATCACCCAAATACTAACCAGCCACACCTGTCACACATCATCAGCACACACTTATAAGCACGCACCCAGCACTCTCACATTGTCAGGTCTCCCTCGTGGATCACAGATGCTATCGCTACTCTACTCTCTAAGAGTGTATTATCGCCTTCCAAGGAAACTTCTTCGTCGCAGACGATCTTCCAGGAAATTCTCCGTCACTCACCTGACCTCCCGGCTCCTGGATTCCAATACTTGCCTCTCCGTGCTGTATGTGTGTGTGTGTGTGTGTGTGCTCTCCAAATCCAGTAATCCTGTCATCATTCCTTCCAGTGTCCTGTCAGTCCCTCCAGTCCTTGCCATTCCTGCCGATCTGTGTTTATCAATAAATACACCCGTTGTGGGTTTTCCTATTAACTGCCTCTCTGAGTCTGTGTTCCCTGACACATGCTAGATATGACAAAGAAAATCAGACATCTATTCTAAAAAGTCTTATCCATCACAGAATGCTATTAAACACAATAAATAATTTAAAATATAGTGAAAATGTTCCTGTCTTTAAAAAAAAAAAAAAAAACATCCTGTAATATATTTGCTTTCTGTTGGATATTGTATGTGAACAGATTAAATAAACAATATGTAACTGTGAAACACCAATAATGCATAATAATGTTGTGATACTACCAGATTTGGTCTTGCTGGCATTTTCCACACATTTTGAGCAGCTCAGCCTGTAAAACTGACAGCTAGTCATTAGTACCAAATTTCAAATAAAAGAATGAGTCATTTTGTTTGCATGTCAGACCTGGGCTGTGATGAGAATTATGAACAATCTGTTCTGCATCCAGATTTAATGGTGCTGTTTGGCAATTGAAGAAATGAACTGGAGACAGCGTCAACAAACCAGCAGATAAGAACGCATTTTGAGTACAGTCTCTTTCTAGTACAATTCCACCAGGGCCAGATTCATGACAAATCCAGATTGTTTTACAAGCTATTCGTGATAGTATTTACAGTACATGAGCTGGTGTAGCTGTACTACTCCTGCAAGCAATTAATTGTTGAATATTTCCTGTTTGGAGGCTGTGTTTTCCTCCAGCCATTTCACAGCCCATGCAGGGCCCTTAATGGAGTCTGCCATATTTACTATCATTGTGTTTCTCTCTGCAGTCAAGCAATCATTTGCTAGCTCGTACCCCCCAAGGCCTCATATGGAGCTAATCCAAACTCCTCCACCACAGCTGTGAGAGGGAGTGGACCAGCAGATGATGGCGAAGCCACTGAGCATCCACCAGACTAACACCTGCGCTCACCATGCCACAGTGCACACCGGATCCTTGCGCAATCACAGAAGCATTACAGCACAGAGAGCCGCTCCAGCGACGGAACCTCTGCACATCACTGGTGGCATACACATAATTACAAAGAGGTTGATTCATGGAACGGAGTGACTCTTCTAACATGTGCAACCCAAGAAACGTGTGAAGCCATAATGGGAGGAACAAAAGGCTGTGGGATTGAGTATCAGATAGTATAAGATATTGATATCTCTGGGCTTCTCTTGAGAGTTTCCTCAATGAGCCTGCAGCAACCAATTGAACGAACATGAAAATTCTTGAAAAATGAGTGCTGCTGGTGAACAGATGCGGGCTATAAAACCGTGTCGTAAGACTCCTGTGGCCCTCTTTAGAGTTGATATGTTGACCGTCTGCAGTTTTCTGGAAGAGCTCATAAGATGTTACTGCTCAATGACTCTTTGACTCAGCTCCATTGAGACTTAAATAGGGGAAGTTGGGATGACATTATTTGTCTTTGTACCTCAGAATTTGTCAGCTTGTTAGGGAGACCGATGACCTATTAAGGGGACATGCTCAAATGAGTTATGTAGTGCTAATTTAAACAGAAATAAACGTGAGAGATGTGTCTTCTAGTCACATGGTCCTCGTCTTGGTCTCAGTGCAGATTTTTGAACCATTTTGCCTTCAAAACAACATACAGTCACAGGGGAGATGCATGCTAGGTTATTAAAACTTCAATTTAAAAAGTTTTCTTTTTACATTGTACCACCAAAACCCCATAGTTTCAATTAAAAAGTTTCAGCTAAATTCACAAAGAATAATAAAGTACTTTGTGTGTGTGCGTGTGTGTAAATTTAATTTGAAGTGATTTAGAGTATTTGTGAGACTAATTTCTTTTGTTGTTTTCACAAAGTTTCATAGAGACAATTTACATGCTGTTGCATACGTTTTTTAATTATTGTTACAATAGCTGTATAATATAATAAATAATACATTTGAGTATTAATATAAAAATCTATAATATAAACACTAATTAAAATATACAAATTATAAGTTTCATTTGAGGCCATTTAAACTAGAGCCTAATTTCTTTTGTGTTGTTTTCACAAAATTTCACAGAGACAATTAACAGCTGTTTAATTGCAGTGCCATTGATTTCAGATTTAATCTCCAAGAAACCTGGGTTTGAAATTAGACTCGACCTCCTTAAATGGAATGTTCACCCAAAAATGAGCATTCTGTCATCATTTATCCTCATGTCATTCCAAATCTGTATGACTTTCAAGATGACACTTTGAAAAATGTTGGGTTCAATGAGGTCCAACTTACTTCCACAGAAGAATGGAATGAAATGGCATTTAACATTATAATTTTGTACACCTCACACACCTTAGTATCTTTCACCAAGCATGTTCACAAACACCAATTTCTATGCTTGTATTTAATGTAGAGTTACTATTTTTGAATCCACACTCTACACAAACATCTCAGCTGTTTGGGATATAATCTCAGTAATGACCTTCTCGCTGATATTTCTTTCTGACAGTTATTTTTCTCCTGGCACATTGTTTTTATGTGCTGCCAGGGTACCCAGGTGTGCCGTGTGAAGAGCCCAGCTGTGAGTGCTCAAGCTTCAGTGTTTTTAATCAGAGAAAAACCTCCCACTGTCACAGTCTGTCACAGCCCACAGGAACTTCAGCAAGGCGTGCAAGAGAAGCGCTCTCCTCGGCATGCACCGCTGCTGCAGACTGGGATATGAACGCTGTGACTCTCACAGAAAACTTTCCAGGCTCCGGCCCACTTCGGTCAAAGTTTTTACGTGACATTTTTGCATGCTCAAATTTGTTGTTGTAAACGATGCCGGTCAATCCTGATGTACACTTCATAGGCCGTGTGCCACAGAGGCCTTTGTACCACAGCTCTTAATAATGAAGCCAGTGACCGGAACAATGGCGGTTCTGTGTGGTCTCCCACTCAGCCTTTTAAACTCATATGCCCCTACAGTGTATCTCTCCTCTTTCCCATTCTCTCTCGCCCTATCTCTCCCCTGCCCTCCTCCTCCGTGTGCTCAGCATTCATAGAGCTCAGTGGTGCGAAACTGGAAATCCATTTGAAATTCAGCCTCCGCACTCCATGTTGTGTTGGAATGACCCATTATTTCACACTAGGGCAAACTGTGCGAATTCATAAATATAAATAAGCAGCTTCACACCCCTGCCTCTCAAAGCAGCACGCCGCACACAAAGCAGGCCTGATGAATTCAATCACGGAGAGAAAAATACTAGGGCAATTATACGGAGAGGGCGGGTGATGGGATCGGGGCGACTGTAACTCACTTCACCCGCCAGACCTGTGGGGTGAAAGTTAGAACCGGATATTTTATTCAGATTTATGCGTCCTGAAATCCTATCAGGTGTGGGTTTCTTCTTATCAAGTCGATTAGGAGGGTATTATGTCTCCTGGTGTTAAGCTTTATCTTTGTTATGGTGTGGAGGAATACAATCAGAAAAAGCATGAAATGTCAAATAACTCATTGTGGCTTAAAAATAGCAGTTTTTGTGCACTACGAGCTACCTGTAACTTTGACGGTGCGGAGACAATTAGTCAGAGCGATTTCAGAAGTGACTGCGACGTCAAATCCTTCATTCCATCAGGCGTTACGACAGCATCAGAATTTTAACTAGACGCATACGTCTGAGCCCAAAATTCATCACTCTCCCTGATGGCAGCAGTTTGGTCATTTGATTTGTCACTCAGGGCATTTGAATAAACTACAATCAGTAATTATGGAGGGGAAAATCCATTAGTGAAATATGCCAATCTAATTATGCGCAGGGATGGCGAATTAGCGGGTTGTCCTGGAAGCAGATTGCTACGTGTGGAGACGCAGCTTGACTCATCATATTGCACATTAAATCTGAAGTGATGTAACTTACAAAGGTCAAGCTGTTTTGCCTGATAACACTCATATTCTGCACATCAATTATGGTGCTCAGTGGCCAAAACAATTATGAGACTTTTTCTTTCAGCCCCTCCTCGGTTAATGTGTGTGGGTGTGTGTTCACAGTGGCCGAGCACAGATCACACAATGTGTTAAAACAGTGTGAAGCACCAACACTGTTAAGTACCGCTTAGTTCAGAGTTAAACACACCCACAGCCGAATGCTGTACCGATTCAGTACTCCACAATGACATTTGAATATTGTAAATAATGTGCTAATGCAGTGTTTACCAGCTTTTCTTTGTTGCAGCATCCTCAGTTAGCCTGAAGTGTCCCTTCATTAACACCAAACAAGAAATGTGTCAACAGAAAAACATCAGTCACATTAACATTAATATGTCAGAATCCGGAGACATAATATATAATATATAGGCAAGTATAAACTAAAATATAAATTAACTTCTTTCAAAAATTGTACCGACCACTATGTGGAAATTGGTACTTTTATTCAGCAAGGATACATTCATTTGATTAAAAGTGACAGTAAAGACATCCATACAGTTAGGTCCATATATATTTGGACAGTGGCACAATTTTCATAATTTTGGCTCTGTATTTCACCAGAATAGAATTAAAATGAAACAATCAAGTGCAGACTTCAAGCTTTAATTCAAGGGGTTGTACAAAAATATAACATAAAAGGCTTAGGAATTACAACCATTTTTATACACAGTCACAATTACATTTTCAAGGGCTCAAATGTAATTGTACAAATAAATATAATCATAAATAAAATGTTCATTTTTTAATATTTTATTGAGAATCCTTTGGAGGCAATGACTGCCTTTAGTCTGGAACTCATAGATATCACCAGAGACTGGGTTTCCTCCTTTGTGATGCTTTACCAGGCCTTTGCTGTAGCTGACTTCAGTTGTTGTTTGTTTGTGGGTCTTTCTGCCTTTAGTTTCGTCTTCAGCAAGTGAAATGCATGCTCAATCGAGTTGAGATCAGGAGATTGACTAGGTCATTGCAGAATAATCCACTTTTTACTTGAAAAAACTCCTGGGTTGCTTTTGCTGTATGTTTTGGGTCATTGTCCATTTGTACTATGAAGCGCCGTCCAATCAACTTTGCTGCATTTGGCTGAATCTGGGCAGAGAGTATATCCCTATACACTTCAGAATTCATCCGGCTGCTTCTGTCTTCTGTCCCGTCATCACTAAACACCAGAAACGCAGTGCCACTGGAAGCCATGCATGCTCATGCCATCACACCGCTCCACCATGTTTCACAGATGATGTTGTATGCTTTGGATCATGAGCTGTTCCATGCCTTCTCCAAACTTTTTTCTTCCTGTCATTCTGGTATAGGTTGATCTTAATTTCAGCCGTCCAAAGAATGCTTTTGCAGAATTGGTCTAGCTTTTTTAGATGTTTTTTGGCAAAGTCTAATCTGGCCTTGTTTGCACCTTGTGGTGAACCCTCTGTATTTGCTCTCATGAAGTCTTCTCTTGATTGTAGACTTTGACAGCAACACACCAACCTCCTGGAGAGTGTTCTTCACTTTTTCTTTACCATGGAGAGGATTCTCCGATCATTCACCACTGTTGTTCTCTGTGGACGTCCATTTTTATGTTGCTGAGCTCACCAGTGCGTTCTTTTTTTTCTCAGAATGTACCAAACTGTTGATTTGGCCACTCTGACAGTTCCTGATATCTCTCTGATGCATTTGTTTTGATTTTGAAGCCTAACAATTGTAACAGTTGTTTCACTTGTATGGAGAGCTCCTTTGACCGCATGATGTGGGTTCACAGCAAAAGCTTCCAAATGCAAATGGAACACTTAGAATCAACTCCAGACACTTTACCTGCTTAACTGATGTAGAAATAATGAAGGAATAGCCCACATCTGTTCCTGAAATGGCTTTTGAGTCAATTGTCCAATTACTTATGGTCCCTTGAAAAAGAGGGGAGGTACATATCAAAGAGCTGTAATTCCTTAACCTTTCCTCCAATTGTGATGAGAATACACTCAAATTAAAGCTCAGAGTGTGCACTTTAGGCCCATTCACATTATATAACTGTAACTTGAATATGTTTTGGTCAACAGCTAAAATAATAAAAAATTGTGCCTGTGTCCAAATATATATGGACCTTGTTACAAAAGATTTCTATTTTCTATTGTTCTTTGACCTTTCTATTTATCAAATTAAGAATGAAAAAGAGGCAACGTGTGTTTTCTATGAGTTGTGATCTCAACTTTTTCTCAAAAAGAAAAGCTTTATGTACAGGAAAAACAAGAGAAAACTATTTCTTGTATGGAAAGATCATGTAAAAAAGTTGTCATTATGACAAAATAAGTCAGAAAAAAATAGCATGGCCTATTAAGGCTTTTAAATTGTTTATACTCTGCTGGCATATGTTTACAGCTCATTTTAAATTGGCCTTTGTTTTTCTAATTTTCAAGACAGCCCTGTGGTAAGTTTTTAACATTGTTTACATGTCTGTCTGGGGTTTTTATATATTCTTAAAGATAAACCATGTGCAAATTCATCAGTCAACACCATTACTGAGCATTTTCTCCTTGAAACTGCAGTGCACCAAAATCCAGCACCAAAAAAATGCAGTTTGAAACAAGACTGTTTCCTTCTATTACAAACATATGCCTGCGGAATGAGGCTTTTCAAATCATCAAGTGTTTCTACCTAACCATGTTGATCTTTAGAAGGTAGCTGTCTGATCATCAAAAATGAGTTTTAAGGGATAAAATGCGTGGGGACTTTTTTAATACAGAAACAACAAGGATCAGTAACACATACAGATTTGTGTGATCTAAGAGTATGTGTGCGCCTCAAAATGATTGAAGAAACTAAACAAGAGAGAAACGTCTGCATCTTTTACATCAGCAGAGAGGCCAAGTAAATGCCTCAGACCTCTTCGTGAACCAATCGGCACAGCCGTCCAGCCAGACCAAAGCATGCGTTTCAGCAGAGCAGCATGGAAGAGGGCCGGTCAATGGGAGATTGATTTTCTGAGCTGTATCTACAGAAATGCCAACACTCTTCAAAGAGTCACTCTGTGGAGGAGTGGGTTTGCATTGTCTGTTCATCACAGAAAGCCTCAGGAGAAGCCATAGAGGTGATAGATGGCTGTACAGAAAGGAAAGAAAACCAAGCACTAGAGCCATGCAATAAAACATTAAAAACCCAGCGTCCTGGGCTCTCACCTTTTTTATTATTGAGCCTTACATTTACATTCTTCTGTGCTGCTGAAAACCCTGAGCTGATTTACAGCATTGGTGAATAACTAACTAAACTTAACCACATTTTTCAGTAAAGTAAAAGCTATTTTAATAACTGTCTTTGTCTAGCTTTTCCAGATGAGCAACAGTTTGCGCAAACAAGCTCAACACAATTGCCATTTAAAGGGTTAGTCCAAACATGTAAAATCTGACATTAATTACTCATCCTCATGTCGTTCCAAACCTGTAAGACCTTCATTCATCTTTGGAACACAAATTAAGATATTTTTAATGAAATCCAAGAGTTTTCTGACCCTGCAAAGACAGTAACGCAACTGAAACGCTCAAGGCCCAGGAAGGGAGCAAGGACATTGTTGTGACTGTTGGTTCAACCATCTCTACAGGGTGGGACAGCTCTTGGATTTCATCTAAAATATCCTAATTTGTGTTTTTATGGGTTTGGAATGACATAAGAATGAGTAATTAATGACAAAATTTTCATTTTTGGTTGAACTATCCCTTTAATGTTTGAGTCGAGAGAACAATCAAGTTCATACCATCTGTAATGTAAAAAAGTCTGATTCATTCTAATGAATTGTTTTGTTTAGACGATTCATTTTAACGAACAGATGAACAAGATCAGAAGACCTTTGGAGAAATTTAGCATCTCCTCACTTGCTCACCAATGGATCCTCTGCAGTGAATGGGTGCCGTCAGAAAGAGAGTTCAAACAGCTGATAAAAACATCACAATAATCTATTAGTGATCTACACGACTTCAGTCCACAGTGAAGTGAAAAGCTAATTGTAATTGTTTATTGTTTCAAATCCTTTTATTTTTGAATGAGCAAAAATACTTGCATTAATTATAAAATTTTAGCATCAAATAGTATAGGCTATTGCAGCTTTTTGAATTATGAGACACAACATTCAGTAGGACTATTTTTTTGAAACAAAAACTAACTACTAATTAAGATTAGTTTGTAGATTGGTAGGTAGTTTACTGAACACTGGTAAATTCTGGTATAGTTTAGTTAAACTCAACTCTTGGACATCACAGACAGGACGTTGTACTAGTCTGCTCTCTGAATAAAGCTTTGTCAGGACCGCCTGTGGTTCTTCATCGATTTATCAGCGAGCTGTATGAGAGCACAGCGCACTCCAAGGAGCAAGACAGATCAGAAATGACTTGAAAAGAGTTTAAAGGATGTAGAGAAATGTTTCTGAGACTGAATACCAATTCCCATAATCAAGAGCCGTCTTTTCTTTGTTTTATAATGAGCATTGATTGAATGTGGCAGGGAAAAAAGGAAGGGTAAAAAAAAAGAGAAGAAAAATCATTTTTCAATTTTCTCTGTGTGACGGAATGTAATTAGACTGTGTGTGAGAAAGACAATACTATAATATTCATCAGGAATGATTAATTTGAAATATGAAGCATGATTCATTTGAAGTCGTTCCCGATTAACGGCCCCTCCGTGGATGGGATTTATATACAAATTTGTGCTGTTTCTGACAGACAAATAGATGAAGAAAGAAAACATATGCTGAATTTGTTTTTGTAATTACATATAAGAGATGCCACAGGCATTTGTAGATCAGAAAAACGCCTCAGGCAGACCACACATCCATGACTGGCCGGTAAAAGCATGTTCTTCTCTCTGACAACATAAGCTGCTCAGTGTTCCTTGACATATTTCTGCATTCTCCTGTCCAGCCGCTGAATATTATGGTCTTTGAATCAAGAGCTCTGAACCAAATTCAAATTGCAGCCACCTTTCATCCCGGGGGGCATCCGCTGTGGGTGACATCCTATGAAGAAATGTTTCCAGCTGCTCATGAATTCATTATAGACTCTCAAACACCTCCTCCAGGTGCTGCAGAGATACCGGCACTCGTTGACATTCTGAAGCCGGTGTGCGCCATCTATCCAGTAGACCTTCCAGCTGCTTGCCAAGGGACTTCATACGATACTGAGGATGGGTAAGAAGCGCTCGGTATGGTTCACTCACCTTGTTATTATAACCTGACCAGGGGCCATGGGTTCCTCCTGGGAGCAGTTGTGAGCCCCTGTCACATGCACTATGAAAACTGAATGCAGAAGGCCGGATGTGTTGGTGAGAGAGGGCTTGCTGAATGGAAGAGGGATTATTAGAGAGCACGGGCAAGGTCACACTGCAGACATGTTCAGTGAGAATGACACAAGGGGTCTATGGAGGACTGTACATGGAGGATTCATGTCGATATTGTACAGGGATGAAATGCTGACATGTTGCACACATGTTGAGAAGGAAGAGTTTTCATAGCATAAAGAATGACAATGCACACACACATGGATGATTTTTGCCAGAAGCACCATACGCACGTATGCCTGATTGTAGAGTCAAGTGAATTTGCACAATTGTTGCTGGTAAAAATACATTTAAATATTTTTGATAAGAGGCACAACTGTTGTTGGTATAAATTAAGTAAAGTAAAGTAAAGTAAAGTAAAGTAAAATAAAATAAATGAAATGTCTTTGATAAGATGCTGATTGTTGTTGGTAAAATAAATGAACTGATAAATAAAATGTCTTCCATAAGTTGCACATTGTTTTTGTAAGATAAATAAATAAACAAACAAACAAATATATAAATAAATAAATAGTTTTTAATAAGTTGCAAAATTGTTGTTTCTAAAATATACATACATAAAATTGCCTTGATAAAATGCACAATTGATTTTGAAAAAATAAATAAATAAATATGTTAACGATCTAAGTTGCACAGTTCTTGTTGGTAAAATAAGTAAGTAAATAAATATTCTTTGATAAGGTGCACACTTGTTGTTGGTAAAAATAAATAAAATAAATAAATATGAAAAACATCTTTGAGAAGCTGCACAACAGTTGTTGGTAAATTAGTAACATTTTCTTTGATAATTAAATTATTTTTTTATTTGCAAAAGTATATATACAAGCCTTAGACCTACTAAAGGTACTACTAATGCGTTTTAAAAAATTCCTTTTGGTCTTGTCTTATCTCACCTAGAGCGTTAAGAGAGCCAGGACCGGCATTGGTGCATGACGGCCCCGATCTCTGCCTCACACCGACGTCAGCCGCACTCAACCCTAGACATACTCATTCCTTTTTTATCAGTGGATTATATGGACATATTGCTCCATTATATGATACAATTCAAATCCTTCTAATACATATGAATTTTTCATTTTACCGTGATTTATGAGTACTCGTATTGAAAATATATTAGAGCATTTTGACTGGCACCAGCATTTTATTTTTATTACACTGTCAAAATGTCTGATGACTCAAATGTCTGATGAGGTTCCTATCTGGAGGATATGCATTCATATAACAGATCATTTCTTTCGAACATTTAACGTCCATTATTTGTATTACTTTCAGCAGAATATTAATTCCACCTTTCAGCTCACAAAGACTCATTGGTCAACATTATGACAAGCGCATGGTTAACTGTCAGCTAGGATATAGGTATAATCATGGATCATGGAAATCATGGAATAAAGGTAATTTTCTGTTGCATTTTCATTTGACGTTTATGAGTATTTCTTCAACTGTGGGAACTTTCATGTCCCAGGGATTGATTTTTATTAAAATGAACAGATTTTAACTTTCTGTCTTTGGGTTATATGAAGATCAAATTATTTGAAAGTCTTAAAAGAAACTTTGCACTATTTTTGCTACTTTTCATTGCCTTTTTTGCATAGACTTTGTGCTACTCTTTGTCCTAGACCCAAACTTTTAATCTTAAAACATGAAAACAGATCTTAAAAATATTATTTATATTTTATAAGCTATGATCATCTAAACACAAAGTGAAACAATCATAAACCTATTCAATTTAATTGTGAGAAAATTATTGATGTATTTATTTTACACAAATTATCCCAGTCCCTCAATTGTGGCGTAATTTCCAAAGCCAATAACTTTGCCACAAATAAAGTGAAGAACATGCTTGAGATGAAATATGAGACAAAATCTGTGTTAATTTAGTATCACATTAAAGCTTTTATTAATATTTTAAATCATTTTTATAGAATTTTTAATATATTATATTATTTTATATATTTTTTAATTTTAATTTAAATAATTTAATTTAATTTAGTAAAAGATACAGTTACTTTTGCTGTATACAAAATTATATATGTAGTCATTTTTATTTCTTGTATTTTTTATTTTTAGTTTAAGTTATTTTAATAAAGTTAAAAAAAAATTAACATGAGAAATGCTGCTTTGGCAACTAAATGAACGTGTGTATATTAATGTTTTAATTTGAATGTTTTAATGTTTTATTTATAATAACCCTGGAGTAAAACCACTGAGATGTGGTAGAAATGACATTGTGGTGGAAAATATTTCTAAGGGCCAAGAGCTGAAGCAACACCCTCCTATTACACACTGTCATCAGTCAGCGTGTAGATTGATAACCCAGTTTTGCTGCTTTCCACAATCCAAAATATATTCAGCTTTTACTATGTCATTTCCTCTGGCTATTTGCCTATAGACTCTCAGCAACAAACAGAAGAAACGGGTATGAATGAGCTCAGTGTCCCTGTGGGTGCCGGCAGAAGGAAGCAGCACAGACGAGGTGGACGGCCAACAGCAGGGTGGAGCTGCTCTGGAGCCCCTCTAGACTCTCGGTGCTGCGCTCATGAGGTGTTTCTGGACAGTGACAACAGGCTGGAGCTCATGCAGGAACATATCCATAAGCAATCGTTTATATGAAGCCTGTTGCCAGGCTGCAATGTCGTCTCGGGGCAGTGGTAGGTGCCCTGGCTCCCAGAGTTAAATTACCCCTTCTGGATATTAACAATTGCTTTTCTCCTCCATTTTACAGGGGTTATGTTCTCAGGTTTCTTGAGCTTTAATAAATATATCTTTCTCAAGGTTAGTGCATTTTGTATTTTATTCATGCGGCTCCAACCTGTGACCTCTGTATTCAACGTCTCTCAAAGGACCAATGAAAAACTGAACTCTGTTTTCAAATAGATTCAGCAAAGAAGAAGACCATTAAAGAAAGTTATATTCCTGAAAGATTTGGAAAGTTGGAAAGTTCATTTCAGAACCATTATATGCACTTTAGTTCAGTAGTCTGGGTGAAAAGTCATTTGTTAAACATATGAATAGGGAGTGATGGAGCACATATCTCTGCGTGACGATAAGAAAACACCCAGTAGGGTTTCGAATCAGTGCTATGAGTGGCCACAGGTCTTAGGGCTGACATCTCCCTCTGAATGAAGCCCATTTTTCATCACAGTGTGGAGCTTTGACATTAAATCGATTCCTAGTTGACACTGTAAAGTATAATATAAGACAGAAGAATGTTTAAATATTCTCAGTTAAGTTCTGTCGTTTTTTAAAGGGATAGCTGACTCAAAAATGAAGATTTTGTCATTTACTCACCCTCATGTCAAACCTGTATGATTTTTTGATTATTATTTTTTAAATGCTGATAAATGAACCCTTTTGCTGTGTTTGAGAATAATAATTTCCTAATTTGGTGTATTAAAAAATGTTCTTGTAAATCTTTTATTATGCTATATTATCATCAGATCTTGGATTCAATCTTTTTTGTAAACTTGTTTTCTTTATATTAGCACGGGTTTTGTACTTCTTTTTGGAAATGACTGATCGGAGATCTCATTGATCTGAGCTTTTTTTGAGGAAAAAAGCTTTTTTGTGGATCATTTTGGCAATATTCACTCAAAATCTGAGGTGCATGAGCTCAGATCAGTTTATTTATGTATATGTATTTATTTATTTTTAAAGTTGTTATTCCCTGTGTGAGCAAAGTCAGTAGGTTTTAGTTTAATGCAATGGCATTACTAGTATTTTTAAGAAAAATAAAAATCCTCTTCAGGTCAAATTTTGATATAATGTACAATGTATAGTTTATTTGATTAAAATTGTCATTTTAAATGACATTAAAAACATTTAAATTTTAAATTAATGAATATGACAAAATTTTGGATTTTTCAACTCTAAACATTAACACAGCTTCAGAAAACTTGGAATATAGTTATAATAAGTCATATGGACCACTTTTATTATACTTTTATTGTGATTCTTTGCCAGTTGGGCTTGGTACACTAAAAAAATGTACAAATAGGGCACAATTTACTGTATAATTTGAAGGAATTTTTCCATATTTATTTTTCGCAGGTGTTTTACCACTATTTTGAATTTTACACTGCATTGCCTTGTGACTTAGAGTTAATGGAAATGTCAGTAAAATTAATGGATAATGTCCCGTGAAATGAACTGCCAGTACTTTTTTTTTACAGTGTAGCCCAAGTTCCATTCACTTTTATTAAAAAAAAAAACTGTATGATGGTGAGAAAGTTATGACAGAATTTTCCTTTTTTGGTAAACTATTCCTGGCCAAGCTAGATACTCAAGCTACCTTCTTCCTTCCACAAGGCTTGTTTGTCTTGCTGGTTAGCTGTCTTCATGTCACAAAAGCATCCACAAGCAGCCAGGCTGAGATGCCCATGCTTTATCAAACTGACAGGATGAGATGGAACACAGTTCCAAAAGTTTGGCATGGGAGGGAAGCACAACCCAGAACCCTTCAGCCTGATATACAGACCTTATATCCAGTTTCTGCACTCCCATCACAAGCATCTGATTACTTCCATTCTCTACGAGGTCACAGAAATCCTCTTCCTCCTTGAGGAGACCAGGAGACTGTAAGTCCTCATTATATTCTGTTTCTTCTTAAAACTCTCCACGTGTGGTCTAATCGTATTACCCAGCTCCTTATTACCGGTGGTATTAGACAGAACATCAGTTCTGATGAAGGGCTTAGAGCTTAGCTCTGTTTCTCAGCATTAGTGCTGAATAACAGGGGGTCTCCTCTACACATTATAGTTGATATGCTTGTCAGTTATGTGCTGTTTTCTGTATTACACTTCAGGTAACCCAGTAGGACTTCAGTCCTTAAGCCACACTTGTTTTTCTGTGTCTTACACAACCTTTCTGCAGTTCTAACACACCTATTCTTATGTCACTGTTTTAGAGCAATAAACAGGTGCTGTGAAACACACACACAAACTGCACACTGATCTGTACACGGAAGAAAAAAAAACATATTTTTCAAAAAAAATGCTTAAAAGTGTAATTAATAATAATATATACAATAGGAAATATTTATAGCCTATATATAGATAGATAGATAGATAGATATTTATTTATTTATTTATTTATTTATTTATTTATTTATTTATTTATTTATTTATTTATTTATACTACGGGGCCCGTTGAATGCTTGAATCTGATTGGCTGATGAACGTTCTAAGATGTGCAATTATTTTCAGGGAAACGCATGGCGAACGTAGTTCCAGGCAGCTCTTGACCGCATTACATGACCATATCACTTCGCCAAATGATTTCTGTTATTTCAAAGGTCTTACAACAGCAAAATAACCAAAACCCACAACCACACTGGCCAAACAATCAAATATAGTAAACAAAAGGATAAAAACGACAGATCATGTCCATGTTTTTGCCACAAAATTACGCTTTATTATGTACTGAAAGCACATACACATCTCTCCCGCTCTCTCTCCCTCACAGACCGCACATACAGAACAGTTTGCACACACACACTAACATACATCACGCTAATGTTGTTAGTGCTACTCTGAAGACTTTATCAGTAAAAACTACATGACTTCTCACAAGCGAGGTAACAACAACGGCGCTGTTCGTGAACAAAAGGAACTAGTTTCACTATAACTAGACATTGCTGCCGAACACTATTGAGAGACGCACAGAGGTAATCTCTCTCTCTCTCTCTCTCTCTCTCTCTCTCTCATAACTTACTTATTAACTGTATTAACTGCATTAATCTGCTATCAACGGCTCAAGCCTCCGTTACTAGGTTTAAAATGATGTTTTGGAATTAGCAACGGAGGCGTTGGATGAGATGCGGAAGAAATAATCCTACTCACAATAGCGATTTAAGTAGAAAAGCCGGACGAATGCCTTGAAATATATCATCTGATGGATGTCTTGAGGTGTGGCAACCGTAGTATAAGCGAAATAATTGACTTCGGTCCGTTGAATTATTAGAAAAATAATGCACACCCGAGGTGTAACGGCAACGACGCGAAGCGGAGTAGGCTATAATAATTCAACGGCCAGTCGTCAATTATTCCTTACTTAAATAGGTTATTGTTGTACCATACTGATATTAAAATGCACATAAAATATTTTCCATTTGTTGTTATTAACAACATAAAGTGAATTAAGCATTACATTATGTCAAGGTTTCCCAAACTGGGGCTTTTGAAGGAACTGCAGGGGTGTGTGAAAAGCTAATAATTAAGTCTTAAAAATGTTACATTAAAATAAATAATTTTAAAATAACTTCAGTCTAAATAAAACACTTACTAAAAATGAAATAGGTTGTTTACCTGCATGTCATGTAGTCATCTTAGAAAGGAAAATTTAAAAAAAATTAAAAGAATTTGGGAGAATTAATAAATTATGAATAATTTATTACTATTATGTGAATATATGTAATCAAGTAATCAATGAAAAGTAATTATTATTATTAAATATATTTTATTCTGTATGTGTTTGAAAACTGCAAGAGATTGGCCTGTTACAAGTTTTAATGCAAGACTGACACATCATATTTGTTAAAACATGATTAAAAATTATTAATAAAGTATTACATAAGTAATAAATACATTTAAAAATATGTGTGTGTGCGTTCTCATGTGTCCGTTTTTGATTAATGTTTTTGATATTACCAACACAATCATAACTATTTTATGTTTCACTGAATTGGTGGCTAATTTGTATGAATTCAGATGTCATTCATATATTTTCATAAAATAATGGCCCACCTTCATGCTTATTTAAAAAACAAAAATACTTTGCAAAATACTTTTCTCACCAAATCATGTTGATATTACTACTTATTTCATACCTTTATTATACATTAAGTTGACTTCAACAATGCTAAATTTAAGAAGCTAAACTTAAAATAAATTGCCCCATGTCTCCATGCATGGAAAACATCCACAGAAAGAAGCAAATTTAACACATAGTCATTTTAAAAATAAATCTCATTAGGAATTTCTACCCTTAAGTAAAAGCAACAGGACTAAAGAGTAGAGGGGGAAAAAATGGCCAGCTACGGGGAATCTGACAGAGAGCTGACAGCAGCAAGCCAAGAGACTAGATGCTTCAGCACAAATCCAAGGCACAATGGACTGGCAATTTAATGAAATAATGAAAAATTAATAGAAGTCGCTTCAGGTTATCATGCCTGAGCTCTAGCGGTGAGTTTCCAGAACGGCTGTACCTGACTACAGGGGGAAAAGCGAGACGATAAGCAAAATTAAACTAATAGAGCCGCTCTGCTGTGAGCAGAAACCTGCTGCTGTTTTCTTACCGCTGCATTAATTAGTCTGACCTTCTACTCATTACTGCCAGTGTGTTTCAGCTAAAGCAGCATTAAAGAGCCCCTCGGCAAGTGCGCATAATATAACTTGCCACCTACTTGCAAATGGGGGAAGGGCATTTTAACCAAAACAACAAGTTATGGCACATTAAAGATTGCAGAAATAAGAGACGAAAACATTCATTTCTGTCAACATAAAATGGTCTCTTAACAAAAGACCCGTATCACAGTATTTATACAAAATTTAGCTTTACAATCTTGCATATATTGGGCGTAGATCCTCATAATTAAGATGCTCACCAGATGTTCTCAGAGCAGATCGTCCAGCATCAGCGCACACAGACAGCTTATCAATAAGTTGACCAATGAACCCATCATTGAGCCTATAAACTCCTCAGTGAAATCACTGTGAATTGAAAATTATGTCAAATATGACATCATAACCAATGAATGCTTCACGAGAGGGATCGGCTCGGTTAAAAGAGAAATGTATTTCTTGCTGATTTGAAGCCTAGGATGTTGCTTGCCAACATGATCTCATTAGTAGTTAGAGGTATTTGTAATATGCAAAGCCTGGTTTTAGCACACATACACTTTCATGAACTGAAATGTACATTATCAACTTATTGCAAGCATATGAATAAAGCATTTTTGTGTAGGAACAGAGACGTGTAAAAGATTAATACATTGATTTGACTGTATCTTCAACTATATCTACTATGTATTTACTACTGTTAATCTTCAATTAACATAACACTACAATATCAAAAAGATTTTAAAAAAATGGGGTCAGTGAGATTTTATTAATGTTTTTGAAAAAAAGGCTGTTTTTTTTAAATCCAGAATATAGTACAAAATATAATATTGTGAAATATTATTAAAATGTTATCATTTAAAAATAAGATTTTTCTATGTTAATATATATTTTAAATTGCAATTTATTCCTTTAATGGCAAAGATAAATTTTTCAGTCTTCAATGTCAAATGATCCTACAGAAATCACTTTAATATGCTGATCTGGTGCTCGAAAAGTATTTCTTATTATTATCAATATTGATAACAGTTGTGCTGCTTAATATTTTTGTAAGTGATTTTTTTTTTTTTTTTCAGGATTCTTTGATGAATAGAAAGTTCAAAAGAACAATATTTAGTTGAAAAATAACTTTTGGTCAGTCACTTTTGATCAAATTAATGTCCTTGCTGAATTAAAGTATTATTTTCTTTTTTTTTAACCCCACACTTTTAAAGAGAACATATATACAAATGTTTATGCATACACGTATATTAGAAAATATTTGTAGAGATTTTAACTTTTTTTTAATTATGCAAATACTTTCACATTTTAGATGCTGTCAATACAAAATTGTAAAATATTGTGTATTTCAGAGTATATGAAAATGTATGTGTAAGTTTTACATTTTCTACCTATAAATACTAATGAGATCAGGCTGTTTTTTTTGCAACTTTTATCAATAAGACAATGGAAAGATTGCTGAACGATAGAGAGGGTGGTTCAGGAAATAAAACAACACACAAGCGCCACAACGCACACGCCACCCACCTTAGTCGAGACATTGTTTTCAAAGATTGCTATTGATTATTGCAGGGTGAAACCACCAGTTTGTCAGGCTGATTTAATAAAGATGTGAGCGTTCAGCACTCTCTAAACACTCTTGAAGTGTAAAATATTATGTTTGAGTTCAATCAGATTTTTATCAAACACAAACTACAGCGGGATTGACGCATTTCCTGTTTATACTGAAAACCACAAATTAGCAGACAGAAGAGCAGGACACCGACGGCATAAAAAACAGCACGAAAGATCTGTCGAAACCTATTATAACTTCAGAGCATGCACGTTTTATGATGTGTTTTCATATCACACAAACCTGGTGAGGCAGGATGTCTCTCTGCACTGAGAGAATAAGAGCCCGAGTTCACTAATGTCAACAAACCTCGACCGACAACACAGCAGGGATGCAGGAGTCAGCCAGCGAACAGGCCAAACATCATATTACCATACCATAAAGATTAGCCAGAAAGCAGACGGATGTGTTTTCTGTATCCCAGCCTCTGTCATAACAGCGCCCACATGGAGAGATTCAATCACGTCTTATTCTGTTAATGTGAGAGCAGCCAAAGCTGGGCCTGATTACCTCTCCAAACAAATCACCTGAACTCCGCATCCACGGCGGCTGACTTGTGCATGAATTCACTTACATTCTACACCTCGTAAACCTTTCATAGTATATTAGGAGGTAGTCATAACTGTGGCAATCATCCCCCCGGAGGACGCTAACCGCTCCAACTGGAACGAAACGCTTCTGATAACACTAAGTAATTTGACTGGCATTTCTGAGTATGTCCATAGCTGTTCATTACACGGCAGGCAAATGACTTCAAATACGCTTAATCTTCAGCACATTTATGTTCTCTATAATGTAATTTAAATGGAGTGATACACACTCAGTTGCACTTTTTGGATGGGATTAGTTTTCTGCATAATGTTTCAGTTATAATTATTAACAGGACGCCTGTGAGTCAAACAGAATTGGCATCTGTTTGCATGCAGCACAAGAATTATGACAATATTTACATAATTAAATGAGATATTAATACTTGATGTGATCAGACTCTTTTCACTGATTTAATTTTACATTTTAAATTGGAAGGGATGCCACTTGAACCACATATTTATTTTATCCAGAAAGTTGGCTAAATCCATAATTATGCTTTTCACAAGTTATTTTAGTATCATTAATACTATTTTGAATTAGTTTTCATTTGTATATTTTCCCTTTCAATTTGAACGTTTCAGTCATTTTGTTGTGTCTTTATCATTTATGCGTGCACAAAAACACCATGTTTCTGCTTCTACTCAAAATAGGAATTTTCAAATTGATATAATAAATGATCTGTGGGGTATTTTGAGCTGAAACTTTACAGACACATTCTGGGGACACCTGAGACTTATATTACATACTGTAAAAAGGGGCAAAATAGGTGCCCTTTAAAGTTATAGTAAAAGAAGAGAGAAATGATGCCTTGGTAAATAGCTGGAATAATATATATTATTTCATTTCAAGTAACAATTTATAATATATATATATATATATATATATATATATATATATAGTTTTAATTTTAGTTTTAGTTAATGATAATAAACCTGATCCAGACAGGATTCGAGAAAAAAAAAAAAAGTATGTCTGATAGTCTGTGATCTATTTATATATAGAGTGGACATAACATGCACACTGCATGTGCATTGTAAAGATATAATGATGCACAGCAGGAAGAATATAACAGAGATATTTTAAAAATTATTTATTCATGAAATATTGCCTATCCGTAGGGAAAATTTATAGACAAGTGATTAAGATATAAATCTGTTGAACACAGACATTTTAAATGCCATTGCATAATAAGACAAGGACTTGACACAACCAGCCTGAGAAATGAGCTTCCTCATTAGCAAAATAAGAGAGCTGACATGATGAAGTGTTATATTAAAATAATGGTTTTATTGTTCCATTTTTACAACTGGACTGACATTTATCAAAAGGTCACAGACAAAAGTGAAATACTGCGATGTTCAAGGACAGCCAGAGGACGAGGAGAATTCAATAATTGGGCATTAAATGCTTGAAATGTTTTAGTCTCGCCAACAAACCGCAACTGTATAACTACAACAAATGTCACAAAAAGTCTCATATTTTGTCTCCTACGGCCTCTCTGTCGCTCACACGCCAATGCTGGACGACGGTGACGGGCTGTTTGTCATGAAAATCTGTAATGACCAGAGACAGTCAACAGCATTTACGGACCCACAGGCATCCTAACAAGTCTGTGCATTGTTATCATCTGTTTGCCGAACTGACCCAAAGAGCGACTCTGTCAAAAGATAAACCCTAATTACTTTGGCTATCAGTCTTCTTCTGTTTGTCCACATTCTCCTGGGCTTTTCTATTCAATCTAATTGAACAAAAGCACCACATGTAAAGGCCATAAACATGTCCACTGAGAACATGCTCAGGCCTAATGGTGAGCTAAACGGCTCCCTTGTAGCTCATTAAGTGCTTAACAGCCAAAACCAGAATATAACGAGAATAAAGGATGCCTTCAGTCTAAATCGAGAGCGCTTTTAATGTGGAGATGCATCTCTGCTGTAACTCACGGTCCAGTTCAGTTGTATGGCCGAACAATTGCGGTTATGTGAGCTCTAATGGTCCATCCAGAGAAACTATCTAATTCTTGTTGCAAAATGAGGCCAGGCAGATAACAATGATTTTACGTGTTCATTATTTAATTAATAATTCTTGTTCAGTGATATTTCAAGTAATTACATTCTAACAAAGCTATAAGTCGATAAATTAGTGTCTAATTTCTCTCAATCAGCAAAGTATCAATATCCATGCTAAGAAAAAATTCTTAAACGGCCTAAGCAGGTTGGTTGGATTTAAAGGGGTTTTGGGCCCTAGCTGGTTATACTGGAAAACCAGTATACCAGTATATGCATTGAGATATGGCGCCGTTGTGCTTTGGCCGCCCCGAGTTCGAGTCTCGCAGATCTTTCCCGATCCCACCCCCCACTCTCTTCCACTTCACTTCCTGTTCTCTCTGCACTGCAAAATAAAAAAAGAACGAACATAAATACGTCATGTAAAAGCGACAGACTGTACAAGAAATGATGGTTCTCAAATTGCGATACAAAGTACCTCCAAGATGACACAGGATATTGTGTAAAGTGCTATACAAATGAATGTTACTTGAATTTATTTGAATATGTGGCATACCTTTGAAGTTTTGGAACAATGTAAACAAATTTTTTTTTTGAACACATATTTTTTTAAATAAATACTTTTTAAAAAATAAAATAAAAAATAAAAAATTTTAACTATTAATTTTTATTTTTCCATTTTTTTACTCTAATTTCCTATGTATCTATGTTAAATATGCATATTGTATTGCTTATACAGATGTATAAAATGAAACAATCAAGGAACCGATAAGGGTCTTACAAAGGCATTATCTGATTTATCTAAACTGCATGAATATTGATACTAATCAAATCAAAAAGTGGCTTTCACAGTCCTTGCATTCAAAGAGATACCAAATGCTCAATTCTGAAAGAAAGAAAAAAAAATACAAAAATCGTTGGAACTCGGTAGTACTTCGAGCTTCTGATTTGATCCAATTTGCACTGAAAAGAAATTCTATATATTATGATGATCAGAGCTTTACTAATGCTTTTTACGCGCTTTTCTTAATTCACAGAAGCATCCAGCCACACTGCACAGAACAACGTGCCACCGGTGTTTCCTTCCGGAGGGAGTTGGAATGACCATACTGGAACGAGCTAGTTGGTGATAAGCTTTCATTAATGCTGAGCAGTTCAGCAGGGTTTGTCAAGCAGGGGATAAAAAGCGATCAGATGCAATTAGGCATCAGGAGAGCTCCGGTAATTGTATCATTTTTATCGTCAGCATGCTTTATTGCCCCACGTCTCTGAAAAGCAAGAGTCTGCAAATTACTGCATTAGAGCCGGTACTCATCTCATGGCCTGCATACTGCTTGCTTATTAAAGTACTGTCAGTGCAGCCACTCAGCAGGCAGAGTTGATGAATCACCAGCTAATCACCTCCCTTTGCCCTGCTCCTTCATCTCCATACAGACTCCATCTCCTTTCCTAAACAATCCAGCTGTTTCTGTCTTTTCCCCTCAAGCATCCTGTTCTCCACACGATACCGTACAGCATAAAGCGGCAAACAGCTCTACAACATGCGATAAACTGCTGTTTCTCCACAATGACAGCCACTGTTACTATAATGACCTCCAATGCCAAAACTGAAATCTACTCTCTTTAATATTTAAAAAACAAAAACAAAAACAAAATGTACCTATGCGTTTAAGTATTCTGATTGGTTCTGTTGGAAAACAACCCAATATTTAAACCAGTTTACAGTAAATCATGTAGGCAGTTATCGCTCTCTTGTGTGCTATCACAGTCCAATCCAGCAGGTAGCAAAAATGTGCCATTTTTACTTCTTCTGATGTTTTAATGGCAATTGCCAAACCAACTTAAAAGGTTTGTTTATGCCATCTATTGGACTGAAGTGTACTGGGTTACTAAATACTGGGTTGTTGTTCTCCAGAAAGCTTTAAGAAAAATGATCAACAGCATTTATTTCTTTGCTGATAGTCTTGATTGCATTATTAATATCACAATGAAATGTAAGAAGAAACAGTGACTTGGTTCTAACCATTGGTTGTTGACTGAATGTTAAAATGTGGATGTTTCACTCAAAAATAAAAAATTAATAAATTTTGATTAAACATTAAGAGGCTAAAAAAACATGTACATTGATTAACTGTTCACAACAGGAACTATAAATTGCATTTAAAAATAGATAGGGTGAATTTTCATTTCATGTCAACTTTAGGTGATAAAGTGAGCCACTATGTGATGGAATTGTATTAAATTCAGCAAAAAGTATAATCATTAAATTATCTACTTTTGTGTTGTGCAGAGGAAAAAAAAAGAACTATAAATCAACGTGAATAAATGTTAACAGAACTTATATTTTAAGTGAACCATTCCCTTAAAAACATCTACAAAGATCTACTGTTGTGGTAAAATATAAGAAATTAAGACATTCAGAAGACAGGGCTATTTTTAATGGCTGTCAATGGAGAAAAATGCTTGTTTGGAACCAACATCTGGTGTAGTTCCAACATCTGCCAGCAGGGGCAAACAGAGGCAGTGCTAACCAGCCAAATCTTGAGTCCTGGTGACAGCAACTACAATGTCGAGTTACGTTGTATCTTGTGACATATAATACTTCTAATCCAGTCCTAAGGGATCGACCAAATGGTGTCCCCACAAGGGGGCGAGTGCACGAGAAACCCAGTCTGAACGGTGACTCATAACTTTATGAAAATAGGCAGCGGGGAGACCTGGGGAGAGGAAATGAGATTTCCTCAGTCTGTCACCGGATAGACAGGGTCGCTGAGAGGAGAGCGGGGTTATGTTTTATGAGGCTTTCTTTTTCTCCAGCTTTCATCGCTCATGTGTCACTGTTGAAAGAGTTCATAAGAGCTGCGGCTTCTGAGTCTAATGTCCCATATACTGCCCTCCGCTTCCAGTAATCCTTGGGTCATCTGTTCAAATCCAACCAAATGCAGAATCAATCTTGAGTTTGTTTAACGTCTTTTTGAGCGGTATAAACAATGGTACTGAAAGTCCCTTCCTTCTCTCGCTGTTTTGTTTGTGCTGGCACAATTCAGTGCAACAATGTGTTATTCATATCGAGAGATTGAGTAAGTGCACGGGGGAAAGCGAAATTCATCCCCCACAAAAACTGCCTGAATTCCCACCATATAAAACAGAGCTTTCATTTTGATTTCCATCCTGTCAGAGGAAAGAGCTATGGTGTTATTCCTACAGTCGACTTTTCCTTTGGATTTCTGTTTTGGATGAAAAGCAAACTCTTTTTTTTTCTGGTGAAATTAGCTCAACGTGCAATGGCTGCAGGTGCTGGCTCCCGCTGACAATGACAGGCCATTTCATCTTACGCACTCCCGCACGTTCCTTGCAGTGGATGAAAGCATCATTTTCGACGGCCATCCATTTGCTCCAAGCCCTGCATGGTAAGCACACCACTAAAAGGCTCTTGAAAACATGGGAGCAAATCTGAATCAATCTGTTTGTTTACTCTGGGTATGACAAACATGAATTCTCGTTTCCAAGCAGTGGGATATTTTTAAGTGTATTTGTCCTCAACAAATAACAATGTCATGGTTACCTGGAGGGAAGATTTCCCTGAAAACATATTATGAATAACCAAACAAAATTTCAGATGGCAAGTAATTACACTGGCTTGACTATGAAGCCAACATTAATATAAAACTGACCTATACTTTTCAAAATGCCAAATATTTAGACCTGCAATGTCATTCAAATTGTGTCTATACGCTATAATGTCACAGATATGTTTTTACAATCATATAAATAATGAAGTAATCATATAATCCAACCACAACCTATAGCATGTTTACTTAGCTACATAAAAGGTCAAAAATAACATTTAAGAAAATAAATGCATTATTCTTTTTCAACCCACATCTGTTACTATGGAATTAAATAATACATTCATTTTCATTGTCATCTCTGTTGCTTGTTATATAAACACTGATATATGAAATTGGATTGAAAAAGAGCCAGGCTGTTTATACAGTCATATAAAGTGACCGTAAGCTTGCAAACACGCGATTAAGAACATTCTTCACACATTTTATATCTTCATCTTGCATTTGACCTTGTGTGAACATGCCACAGGACAATAAAGCTGTGCATAACAAAATGTAGACATCATTATTCATGTCTGCTTTAATGAATCTACAGTTTATAGTTTGTGCACAGCAATGTCAAACAAAAGAAAAAACTTGATTTGACTTTGATTACTACAGGATCGAGCAAAAATCAACTGCAGCATAAACAGACCTACATCTGCTTTGCTTTGCTAAATACTATATAAATGACAGGCTGAAGTTCCATAAAATCATCAGTCATTAAAAGAAAATGACCAATTATGTGGCCGCGTAGCTTCACGCGCAGACATCAAAGAAACGATTCGTGTGAAAGTTCATCTCTTTCTCATTATTGAGCTGAACCTGTCCTGTGATTTTTCTCATTTCAGCAAATGAATCATTTGTGCAGATGGTTCATGCCAATATTCATCTGCAGAATCTTTCTTCATGAGAACAATGCAAGTCAACAGACCTGAAACATCACTTTCAAAGGTATACATTTGTCATGTAAATTGAAACAAACTGTTTCTGATGGTCTCATAACAGAAGTTATCTTCACCATGCACATATTCTCCATTCAGCAGACGAGTGTCTCATAAATACTCTCATTTGCTTTAAAAATTGACATCTACAGGTTTCCAGTCTTGCATTCATATATTCAAAGAACAACAGAACAATTTTGCTAATAGAAAGACCCATATAGTAGCTATATTCATTTCAATCCTTTGTTTACAACGTCCTTATTTCAGATGAAATACAAATAGCCCGCATTAGCATTTAATCAGTTACTCTGATTCATTCCACAAAATCACTTTATTCAGACAATTTCATTTAATGAACTGATTCAAAACAATGGCCGAATCAACCTCCATCTGAAATATTTACTTAAATGCAGCTTTTCATTGACATTAGGTTCACATTTAATGACATCTAACAACTCAATATATTAAAAACTCAAAAATGTCATTAGATAATACATTTTTTTAATATGTACTGCACTCTCTTCAATATATTTAGCAACTTTTCAAACCAGGCTCGTTGGAAGAACATGCCTGTGGTCATATTTCTTGCACTTATTTGTGCGTTTTATTACGTTGGTTGTTGTATGTAACATGGCAGTTCAGAAATGAAATATCTGGTGAGTGGTGCGCAGATTAATTCCGTTTAAAAATAACATATCACCTACATTAAACCTAACAGATCGTGTTAGCAAAAGCAAATGTGAGATTTGTTTCACGGGACTCGTATCATCAGGTGAGCTACCAAGCAAGTTTACTTTTACCAAGCAAGTCACAAAAGCCAAACATATGGAGTTAGTTATGTGATATAAAAGTCAAAAATGTATTATTTTAATTTAAATAATTTTTTGACATAACAGTATTGTGCAGTGAACCACATGAAAACGGTCTTTATTAACTGATAATCTGCCAAAAATGTATTGGTTTTACTGACACTGCTGTTCATTTCAGCTGGAAACTTGAGTGAACTGTATGCATAGGTACATTTTTGTAAAACTTCTGAGCCTATAGGGTTGCAACTTTTTGTTTTTAACTTGTAGTGTAGCTACAAGTAAACTTTTTTTTTAAAGAGAAGTTTGACTGTAGTTGAACTACTTTAAATTCACCACAGAAATATTCTGACTGACGATAAAAATTAGTATTAAATGTTCTTTTTATATTCCTTCCACGACGAATTGAATCCATAAGCACATGCCGAATTTACATATTGGTACAGTAGCTCTTATTCTTATTCATTGTATTACAACTTCATGATTCAGTCAAATAACCTTCAAATGGTGAATAAACTGGTTTTGTAACATAAATACTGAAATAAACTCAGTGCATATGTAACATTGTAAAATAGGGAATTTTTTTTCACCGTAACTCAAACACTAAAGGCTCAACCGAAAGAAATCAATGAATATAATTTTCATAGTTCCCTGTTAAAATGTTTGTGGTGATGCCAAGCATGGATGTGCAAACAGCCTCTGAGCCTCCATTTGATGGGGAATAATGATGGTGTTAAGCAGCTGCGATTTTGCATAGGCTTGTTTGACTTGAAAACTTCCCAAGGAGTCGAAGGCAGTCATCGAAAGCAGCAGTTGTACGCTCTTCCCCCCTTGGACTGAACGGTAATTACTATTGCAGCCCAAGCCACATCCCAGACAAAACAGAGAGAGGAGGAGGTGAAGAGAGAGGCAGGGAGCTGTAATACAAACTGCTGTCTCTTTACTAATTTCAATTAAACAGTCATCATTAGCATGAGCCACACTCTCCTGTGGATTTCCATTTACTTTGTTTATCTGGAGTCACGCACATAAAGTTACATACGCATTAGTATCAACATTTCATTTTGGCTTTTAACTATAACTCACAGCTAGTCAGTCTTCCAACATAAGCATGATCGTTGCTTTCATTTTCCTCACTATTTGTGCCATATTTTCAGGTCAACAGTCTTATATAAGTCAATGGGCGGCACCTCTTTTTTGTGAGGCAAAAACATGTTACATCTTTCATACTGCAAACTCTAGGGAGGCACAAAATACAAATATCCAAAGTCATTGTGGCCCACTGCGATATGGAGAGCTGCGTGACCAACCTTGATGGTTTGCATATCAAATATTCCCACCTGGACAAATCGTTCTCGCCACTAGCCATTCACCATGTCAATAAAAATACAGTGATCATATGGGTAACATACCATCTTAAAGCTACACTACGCAACTTGTGGTCCTCCAGCGATCTTACGAAAGAACTTTGTATTGGCTGCACTCTGGCATTGCACATATAAATGTGATAGATATGGATACACAACATTTTATCAGAGCAGATGAACAAATAAATATTTCCTGTAGTTTTGCCAACACAAACCTTCAGCTTCACACTGCCCACAACCAGATATTAATGTAATTTCCATCCCAGCAGCTCTCAAATACAGTATAAATCATTCTTATAGGTTTGTTCATATAGGTTCAGCATTTTTACAGTTTTACCGTGTAAGAAAAAAAATGATACTATGCAAAATTAAATAAAAAATATTAAACAATGAATTTTGTTACTGTAAAATTTAACTTGTCACTCTGAAACTTGGGTAACACTTTACAATAAGGTCCCATTAGGTTCTGCATTAACTAACAGTGATCAGTTTGTTACAGTATTTATTAATCTTCAGTTAAAATACAGCTATTCGTTATTAATTTAACTTTTGATTTGTTTTAGCAAATGTTGAAATTAACAAAGTTAATAAGTGATTTAGATTTATTTTTTTTTATTATTAGCTCATGTTAATTAGCCTAATGCATGTTACTTACTGTAAAGTGTTATTGTAAGTAGTATGGAAAATGCTACACACAGATTGTACAAAAAATCCACTATAGTGTGACAGCGTATAGTATATTACAAATTTGAGCAAACTAATCCTTAAAAAAAGATCTCAAAAGACTTTACTGTTCCTTTTCCAGTGATAATTCGCTACAATATTAGGCTGTTTCATTGCACTTTAACAACACTACAAGATTGAATTCTACTACAAGAAACCTAAATGTCCACTAAGAGAACTTCCACAAGCTTCCACATCTTATGTCCACAACATGACCCCCACAGGTCTTATGTTTTCAGTTACCATACATTCCTCAGCCAGAAACATTCTCCACATCAGAGAAACAAATTCAGGTATCGTATACGTCCGAGCTCTGTAGAACTTTTCACAAACAAAATGAAGACAAATGAAATTCCCTTCTGAGCATCCCAGGAGGGGTTTGTAGGGCAGGTGCCCCCCTCACCACCCACTAGAGCCATTACAATGACCTTTACACGGTCATGGAAAGTTCTGGCATAGTCTCAGGATGTTAATAATAACATAATAATTTAAGGCAGATATTCACATCCCTCAGGCCAAAGCGGTCATACATATGCATGCAAAACTAATAGTCCTTGACCTACAGCTCACAGATTGTTTGTTGCTAAAAATCACATCTCGAAGGAAATATTCATAGCTGTCACATGCCAACACATATCTTATTATTGCACAACACTGCTTATGCATAGTTAAAATAAACTAGAGATGTACGCTGTTGCAAAAAGAGCCACTGAACTTGCAACGTAATGAAGAACAAGCTCCATGCCAGCAAGAACAACCGTCTCAACCCTCAAAGGAACTAAGAGGTCGGTGCCTGGTGATAAATGTGGCATAGGTTATTTCTGACGGTAAACACATTAAGATAAAGCAAGCGTGCTGAAGGGCCTTCTGGGTGTCTACCGTGGAGAGTGTGAACTAATTAAACAGCTCTACAGAGCTGTGTTTGGACTGCACTTCCATAACCTGTCAGGGCCGTGTTGTATCACACCACAGGGAGATCAGCAGTTGACTAAAAGAGAATCACCTGAGGGCATTTATCCACATTCAGTAGGCTGGATGACATGGCTGGGCTGGGGTAGGTCAGACCACACACTATCTGTGCCCTAAAAGGACAGAATCCGAACGGAATACAGATGATATCTGGTGACCTGCCTGTGTTTTAATGAAAAAGAATACGTAATTCGCACATTTCAAACCTTTGCAAACCTGCCTGTGCATGTAACCCATCTCTGTGGTGCTGGAATATTAATATTTTGATTAGTCATCTCTGGAAATGTTCCAGACAAGGTTAGTCATTTCATCACAATGACAGAGCACTGATAAAAACCTTAAAGAACTGTTTTTTTCTTTTTCTTGAAATATTTCACGTTTAAATGCAACCATGAAAACCGGAGCATGAACATTAAGACTAAAAAAGTAAAACTCAAATTCCACCCTTGCTATTATAAACATCCTGACTGTTTAAATAGATAAATAGGTGTGCTTGAAGATGACAGCTAATTCAAGTGCAATGTTTTGTTTTCATTGCTCTTTTTGCACACGTTGGGAAGACTCTACAGGTGAATCTAGAGTAAAACCAAATTAATATTCCTATGAAATATAAGCTGTTCCTAAGAAACTCATAATACTCACATTATTACAATAATTTTTATATAACAAAATACTTATATCACACAGGCAAAAATGTTTTTACAGCCGTGCCAATATTCAGAAATCGCAAGTATTATATTTCTTTAATACAACAGGTCAATAAACAAAAAGTTCATATTATAACTTAGATTTTAGACAAAATATTGCCAGTCATTTTGTTTTTGCTGGGTATAGCGAATGAATGAGTATTTTGAGCATATTGTTTGAGTGAATTATTCAACTCACTCACTTTGTTTATTTCTACATGAATCAGTTTTTCAAACAAATCATTTGAATACATGATTCAATGAATCACTCATAAAGACAGTCACATGTTTTGCTTCAGAATGAATCAGTGTTTAAACAAATTAGATGAATGAATGATTTAATGAGTCACTGACAAGGTTCGTTTCTGTATGAATCAGATTTCAAATAAATAGGTTAAATTATTTAATGGCACACTCACTAAAAATCCCACCACTGATGCACAGACTGACAGAAATGTCAAATTTGACCTTTGCTGTCATAAACATCTTGATTTTTCATATTTCCTAAGTTTGTTTGATGACAGCTGATTCAACCACTAGTTTTATATATAATTGCCTGATTGCCATTCAACTCTGATATTTATCCGTATCCAGAAAAAAAAAAAACCAGCACTGCATCTTAAACAGAATATTTAATGTCAATAATTCTATATATATATATACATTTATAGCATCTCATGCATGTTAATTACCCACAGTGATGACTAATATTACTTGTTGCTTGAATACATTTAACATAGTAGACCAAATCAATACCAAGAAGGCCAAATTGTGATGGATGCACTTTGTGCTGACACAGAGCTCTAAACTCAGTGGGATAGAGAGCTAAGAGCTCCCGTAGCTACTGAATTAATAATGAGCATGGGTACTGCTGATTGGCCCCCTCTTTCCCTGCAGGGCAAAAGCAGCCCGTGTCTCTAAAGCCCTGATTGATTAGCTGCTTATTATTAATAGATATGGGTTAAGACTTTGATATGACCGGCCTGTTTGAAAACACACACATCAAATGTGTATAAAAATAGTACAAATATATGCATATCGCAGTATGCATAATCAACTCAGAGTAAACAGAGTAAAGAATAGAGTTCGTGCAGTTTGCCTAGTAGTAAACAACTGTTCAGTGAAGTAGAATTTCTTTGTGTGAGATGAATGAAATTGAGTCTGAAAAGTAGCATGCAGTTTATCAGACTCCATTTCCCTAGTTGACAAGTCTCTGCAGTGCATGCTCTTCAGGATTCAAGGTTGCTAAAGGCTCTAGCCTTAAAGCCCTAATCAATATGTTGGATTTGACTCTTTGAGCTCCACACCTATTTACCATTTAACACAACCTTGAGACACCACAAAAAAGGAGTGAGAGGGAATTTAGGCTCTAGTGCAGCTGTCCAGTCACAGTGCAGGACCCAAGGGAGGACATGAATTGTAATGAGCTAGATAGAGATCGGTATGGATGAAGGCAAATTTTGGTGATATTGTACCCTTCTGATGTTTTATTAACACAAGGAACATTAATAACAATACGTTGAAATAAAAACTAAATTTAAATCAATTTCATTTTTTTCCCTTCAATATATACATTATATACAGTGTGTGTGTGTGTGTGTGTGTGTGTGTGTGTGTGTGTGTATATTCTGCATATATAAATTGAATGAGAAAACTGAAGATTAGAGAGACTGATAATATTAACTGGTGGTGGAAAACCACTATTATTTATATCACTGGTTATATGAATTTGATTGGCTTTTGAATTGAGTTTCTTGTAATAGACATCTCTGGAGTACAAGTATGACAGATTTATTTTCCATCTTCTCTAAAGGGAACATCAAGACACACTAAAGGTAAGTATTTTATATATATATATATATACACCTACACCCACACAGTATAAAAGCAAATGAATATGAGAAAAATCCATGCAATGTCCATGACACATTATTTTTGTAGTAAAGAATAATAAAAAATGTAGACCTGGAAACATCTATATTTGTCCATGTTTACAAAACAGTGCAAGTAATCAGGATGTAAATGTTATATTAAATCATTCTGTAATATCTTTCATAACATAGTTGAGAAACTATGTGCAAATGTTGAGTAGAAGTTTAAATCTCTGTGCCAAAGTGATGAAAAACACTCATTTTGATTAAACACAGCGGATTAATTCATACACTAGCGTGCATACATAAATATGAAATATAAACATCTTTCAACTATATATAATAAGTCGAGAGGGCTGTAAAGAAAATGAGCACAAAACCAATTTGGTTTTAATTTTTGTCATTAGTCTCTTACCTTTATTTTTTTTAGTACCAAAGTCCTGAATTCTCCACATGCAGAGAATTTTTTAAACGGTCATATATTTCTCCAAACACTATAAATGTCATGAGAAAAAAACACTTTAAATTCAAAATGTTTTTTTTTTTTTTTTTCTGGGTCCCAGGAGGATAACATGAACAAATCCAACACAGATGAAATACAAGCAAGTCCAAGACTTATAATGTCAGCTCAGTTCAGATCAACTCATGTTGCTTATAAGGCCAAGCGCTCCACTGCATCTGCAGCAACGCTAAACAAAAGGCTTCGTCAACGCGATACAATAATCTGAAGAAAAACAAGATCTCACTTGTTTAAGATTTAGCCTAACATTTGTTCAGGAAAAATAAACGACAAAGGTACAACACTTTTTTGAGGTTTTACCAAATTCAACACCACACTGAATCAATCACTCTTTGGGTCCCGAGGCCAACGATCAATCACCATTTGTTTCTACGCCCCAATGGATCTATATTAATTCAAAACAGTTGACAGTTAATTATAGTCACACACAGTTCATGATCTCCCCAATAGCCCTTAAATACAGAGGGAAAGGGCTGATGGGAAAACTTAAGATGCCAAGACAAAGAAAACTGCGGACTTGGGTGCAGAAAATATTGTGAACACATCCTTCTAGTATCACTGCTTTATCCATCTGGATTCACTCTGTCAGCTACAATGAGCTCATGCCTGTGTGTGTTTCACCAGCTCAACACTATCCACAGAAAAAACTGCTCTGAGAATGCAGAAAGGACACTTAAGCCTAACATTTACAATCACCTCAGTGTTAACGCAGCCACGGGAATCTGGCCCAATCCCTCTAAAAAAAACACTAGGCTCTCTTCAAAGACTAAAACGGGGTCTATCATATGACTGCACTAAGACAAGACTCTTATAGCTCAAAGATAAGAGTGTCAGAGCAATCAGGAGGGACAGTGGAGCTGCAAAAAAAAACTGATTTCAGCAGATGTGAGTTTCTCTTGCTACTGTCCATTTCCGCATTGAGGAATCTGATTCTAGAGTTCACTGCTGCCAGGCTTGCAGGACAGAGCTCTGCTGTTCTTTTCAGTGAGATTGGCAGTATTGTCTAGCGAACTGCCAAAATGTATAGTGATACACGGTGAGCTGGAGGAAACAGCCCATTGTAAATTTAATTTCCCTTCACTGTATGACTAGCAGTGTGACATTCCATCACCAGCCAAAGCACTGTGAGCTTCAAGGAAACTTGTCTACCCGCAAAAAATAAAGCAGGCAGTAGTTTTTCCTGACATCAGAACTTTTTAAAAAAAGTTACATTTTTCAAACAGCGGAGAGAGTATAGGATCAATGACCCCGTTTTACTTCAAGACTCACCACTGCTCACGGGAAATAGTGTAAAAGTACAATGAATTTCCTGCTGGCAGCAGGAGCACAAGAGTCAGATTTCACTTATTCTCTGGGGTATTACGCCACCTGGTGGTGGAGTGATGCAATGCACTAAAAAGAGCAAATGGTTAGACTAGTTTAAAATATTTCTATTTATGTTCTTTAGTGATTAACTTTGCTCGAGAAATTCAAAATAACTGCTGTAAATTTCTCTTAACCATCATGTTCATATGTAGACATACACATATAGCATTCAGAAATTTGGGGTCGGTAAGATCTTTAATATTTTGCTCACCAAGGATGCATTTATTTGCTCAATATGGTAAAATCAGTTGTGTATTTGATTTTAATATATCTTAATTCGTTCATATTTAATAATTTATTTCCCATAATGGCCAAGTTGAATTTCCAGCAGCCATCACTCTGGTCTTCAGTGTCACATGATCCTTCATTATTACATTATTTGTTGCACAGAAACATACAGCACAGTTGTGTTGCTTCAGATTTGTGGAAACTGATACCATCAGGATTCTGGGATAAAATGTTCAGAAGAACAGCATTAACGTGTCCTTTGCAAAATGAGATGTTTGCAGACCCCTAACTTTTGAAGGATACTGTACATTCATTTTTTTTTTTATTGCCTCAAATCTATGCAAAGGGTGAGATACAACCAGACCAGAGTTTAATTCATATTACATTTCAGTTCAAAGTCACTGTCACCTTGCTTAACACCCTGTAAATCTGGCTAATCAAGTAATTGCAGAAATTTAAGTCTACATTTTAATATGCTTAACATTTAGGCAATAAAGTATTCACTCTGCAGCAATATGCCTTTAACAACATGCTTTATTTTAGAACAAACTATTGCTCCATCCTCTTAAAATAGTAAATCCAAACAAGTGCAAAAGTTACAGAACTAGACACAAGATGACAATCGCAGCAACTGCAAAGAACAAACTTTATGCATTCTTTATTTTTGTTCATTTTAAGTGTACATTGCCCATTTCAGAGTTACCAACATGGGTTGCAGAACAGTTTGATCCCCACTCTCTACCTCCAGAGGAGCTCTAGGCCAGTGCAGGGAAATCTTCTGGATCATCTGGGTTTGGAGCCTTAGGAAACGTCAAAACATGATTTAGCCTCAAACCACCACAGGCACAGTTTCTCACACAGCATGAACATCTATCTGGCTTGAAAAGTGCCTCAAACTAAAACTCTTGCATTTCACAGGACTGTGTTGTTTGGGCATGAGCAAATTATGATGCAACCAATACAACTAACTTACAGATTCAAGTTGTGGTGGAGATCTTTGGGATGGCATGGATGGAGCCCCACGGCCACGACCACCTCGTCCTCCTCTCCCACCACGAGCGGGCCGAGACAGGCTGCCAAAGTTGATCTCCAGTTGACAGGTGATGTCATTGGCTGGGCGGCGGAAAACCACATCCTCATCATCCAAGCCATTATGATGTTTCTAGAACAAGAACAGCAGTTATAAGAGTGAATTTGTATCCAACAGGTTCTAAGAATGAGACTCCTCACCTGAAGGAGTTTGGACTTATGGATGACCACAGCCTTGGACAGCACAGAGGTGTCTGCCTTCCGGATATTCAGCTCTACCTTGGGCCTGCTTTGCTCCTGCAGGGCTTTCCACTCATCCAGTGTCATCTCTAGGGCAACCTCAATCACTTCCTCAGTCTCAGATGGTCTGAAAGAGGAGCAATTTTACATTTACATCCATTATGAACTATAAAAGGAAGCTCAAATTCATAATGTCAGCAAATAACCATATTCACGGTCAAGCATCATCTGCGTTACAAGATATTTCCTGCAGCTGTGAGAAACGGACCTGTTTTCTCCATCAGTCTCAACTGCCTCTTGGGTCTCCTCATTTTCAACGACCTCTTCACTAGGTGACCCCTCTTCAATTTCACTACAGGACAGATGGAAAATGACATCCATTATAAAAAGGGGGCAAGGTGAGAAAATAATTCCAATCTGACATAATATAAAAAGTGAAACATCACCTCATATGGTCTCTCATCGAGCCCCAGTTGCGAGATCCACTGCCGCTGCGCTTCTCTTCTGATCGGACACTCCTGATTTAAAGCAACATGTAATTTATCAGATGACTGTGCTCATAAAATGTTCTAAGTTCAAATTTGTTCATTTTCAGATTTTCAACCAGTTACTTACAACCCAAAAGTGAAAGACAGACAATGCAAAAACACAATTGCAATTAACCATATAATCGTTTACGACACCAATCACTTAACCAAAAGATTAAAGCTGCAGTCCGAAACTTTTTGGGGTTAAAAATGATCCAAAAACAATATTTGAACAAGAACATAACCAGCCAGTGTTCAAAACTGTCACCTTACTTTAGCCCAATTCACAACGGTTAGTTTATAATGTTTTCTAATTTGAGTGGTACAGGTAGGTGTCGCTGGAAGTTCAAGCATGCTGCCGTGTCATTAAGTCACGTCTGTAAACAAAGTTGTCGCGGCTGTGAGGATCCTGCAGGTGGCGGATCGTTTATAGCCTTTTCTCACAGCAGCTAGAATAATTAAATGTATCATTTTGACAGCGGATTGTAATCCAGAAAGGATTATGCGTTTATGAAACATGTGAATGTAATTAAATTATATTCCAGTTTTAAACTGGCTTCTGATTACGGATTGCACAAGATTTATATTTTAAAGACAACCAGTTCAAAGGGAGCATAGTTTGCTTTTTGGGTTAAAAGAATTCTTAATATGAAATTCGAATGGTATGACAATTCGAGATTAGACTGTACAGAAATTGAAATCTACATGCTAATACACACTATACTCATCGTCACGCAATGCTGATGTTGTTAACATTAATAATTTGAGAATAAAGTATAACAATAATAATTTGCAAGGTTAGATGTGATATGAGCTAATCGATCGTTAGACTTTATTACCATTGGTAGCGCGATTTATTTTTAATGTTTTTTTCCTCAGTTGGTCAGAACAAACGTGGCAGACTTGTTCAAATGGCAATATACGGTCAATTATTATTTGAGTCATATTCCAAGACATAGGCTAGAATCTGTGATTCCTAAATACAGTCTCCACACCGGTGCGGTGACTGACAGACTGCCACACATACTCCTCAAAACATTAGATTCATCCGCTGAGCACAACCCCACATACGGAAGATAATTCCGCACAGAGCTGCAACTCCAGGTTTTCAAACAGAGATGGCGACAGAGGCAAAACTTACAGACTGCAGCTTTAACAATAGTTTCTAAAAATGTATGATACCTTTAAGTATTAAAATACATTATATTTATACTACAATTTTATAAAGTGCCTTATAAATATAATGTAAATTAATTTAACACTTTCATCAATTCCCTTTCATTTTTATATTGTATACGTTTTCAAATTAATATTTAAGGGAAATCTTATATTTCAGTGTCATGTTTGCTTCTGTATGTGCGTGTTTAATTACATTATTTGTACATAATTCATGTGATGCCCAATATAAAGTTTGGGCCCTAAATCAAACCCAGTTTACCCACTGCATTACGCTCTTAACATGACATTAATGAGTAACAGCTCACGCTCGGTCACTGCCACTGTGTCTCTCAAACTCTCTCTTTCCCCTCTGGTCAAATCCATCACTGGATCTTGGATATCCTGGGCCTCGGGCTCCTCGTCCTCTTCCTGTACCTCTTCCTCTGATAGGCCTGTCCAGCACATCCACAGGCCTACACACAGATGAAGACAGATCGAGTGGCATGCAAAATAAGTTCAGGAAGATGAATAAAAAATAAAGACATTTATTAACACGTAATTAGAGACACTTGCCTCTCAACAGAGAAACTGAGGGGGGCGTCGGGGTCGGGGTCGCTTAATTTGCGCTCAAAAGTCACGCGTCTCTCTATTCGCTCCTCAACTTCTCCGCGAGGAAGATGGACTTGGGCTAGAAATTTGGACCAAACACACGCCACAAACAAACGTAAACACTTTAAATGCTTAAAAGCTCAGCAACCAGGGTACCCTACATTTGAACTCATAATATCTTCCAGGGGTTAATTAAATTAGTCGATAATTTATTAAAAGAAAAGCTTTCTGCGTCGAATAAAATTAGCCCGTCCTTCACTTACCTTGTGCTCCCCCACCTACTGGAAGAATGATTTTCCTGTCCTTTTGAGACTCTTTCTTTCCAGATTTAGTCGTGGTTGAAGTTTTCTTTGACTCCTCTTTCTTCTTCTTCTGTTTCTTTTCCATCCCTGCCGCGTATAAGATGTCGAAAGGGTCGGATTCATCGTCCAGTAGTTGGCCGAAACGATTAGCAACGGCGCATCCATATCCCTCATCAGGCATCTCCTCTACTAACTCCTTCATTTTTATCGATTACTGAAAGGGAAATGAAATAATCGAGTTGCTGTCATCGAAGGACTACAAATACAGCAGAACTAAACCCTGTTTATCTCCTAAAGAGAAAAATTAAGGCGTTTAACTGTGCCCAAAGACTGAAATCTACTTTGTGAGCACAAATTAACGTAGCCGTCAGATATGACTTCAGTTAATTGAATTCAGGTTCATATGTAAGCAATTAGTCTCCGCCCCGGAAGTCAACTTAACGCGCTCATTAATATTAATTATGCACGTTCGACTATTATTTGCTATCATATTATTGAATATACCTGGTGGATTTTTTCCGGCCTATTTTATTGCCAATTTTTATGACTGGAAGTGTGAACCATACTAAAACTGAATCTATTAACATTCTGCTATAAAGTAGGTACAATTTCTGTTTACACATTCATGCTTCTGCAGATGTGTATGACTTTGTTTCATATACTACTCATACTAAAACATTTCATAATAAAGCAGTCTGATATGCAAAAAACTATGACTCAGAAGTTTTGTGAAATGAATTACATCAAGCAAACTTTAGAGATAACCAATGGATGTTTTTAAGGATGTTTAAAGTTATTTCAAATTAGAAATTAAATGTAATATATATATATAGTTTACTTGCAGTAACCAGTCTGTAAAGCACGCACATGATTCTGGGACATCACAGACACCAAAAAATACTTTTTAAATATGACTATTTACAATTCAATGAAAATAATTTACTGATATATTTCATGGGGAAAAATGACAGAAGTGGTTCTTCACAATGTTTTTATTGCCGTCACACACAAGCATTGATTCCCAGTCTTGGTTTGAAAATATAATTGTTTACACAATTAAAAATACAGAAGCATACACTCTTATTTCATTCAGCTTGCCAAATAAGACTACAGATCATTAGCTATAAACATAATGCTATGTATTACCGAAACAATTTCAAACGGCCCTGAAAAAAAAAGATGCAGTGTAACCTTTGGTCTTGCAAATATGTAAGAATTTACATGGTGTATTTACATTTATGTTGTTTAAGATTTCTATGATCCACAAACTTCTTCCCACAGCTCTCACAACTGAACGATTTCAGACCGGTGTGCACTCGCTGATGGGTCCTCAGATGCACAGCTTGATTGAACGTCTTACCACAAACATCACAACCAAAAGGTCTCTCCCCCGTATGGATTCTCATGTGCATCTGAATACTGCTAGAATACCCAAACCTCTTTCCACAAACCTCACAACTATACGGCTTTTCCTTCGTGTGAACCCTCTGGTGTACTGTAAGGGCGGCTTGTGAGTAGAACTTCTTTTGACAATGATCGCAACTGAACTTCTTTAACAAAGGACTGACCAGTCGCTCGTGATGCTTCTCTCCTGTATGTACAAGCATGTGCTGATTAAGAGAACTGGGGAATATGAAGGCCTTATTACAGATCGAACACACACAATCCCTTCTTCCTGCGTGAATGATTCGCTTGTGCCTTTTCATGTAGTCTGAACTGGTAAATCCCTTACCGCAAATGTCGCAAAGAAACGGTTTGCTTGAAGTGTGTTTGTGCATGTGCATCTTCAGGGCGTACGCTGTGGTGTACCTTTTCAAACATATCGGACAGCCGTACAGCTTCACTCCCGTGTGACCGGCTTTGTGTCTGTTGAGGTTTCCAGAGGTGGCGAACTTCTTATCGCATACGTCGCAAGCGTATCGCTTTTCCCTCGTGTGCACGAGCATATGCGCTTGCAAATGTTTGCGAGCGCTGAACCGCTTGTCGCAGAGTTCGCACGGATAGTCGTAGGTTTTCTCGATGTGACTCTTCTGGTGATTTTTCAAATATCGCTCGCAGCTATAAAAAGCGCCACATATCTCGCAACAGTAGGGCTTCTCGCCGGTGTGCAGTGTTTGATGGTCAAGCATGTTTTGTTTAATTTTGAACTGCTTGTCGCATACGGGACAGTTGTAGAGCGTTTCGACTGCTTTGCATCTGTGTCTGCCGAATGAACGCTTGCCGGGAAAAACCTTCTGACAGTTTGGACAAGTAACCGTCTTTTCTGCCGTATGAAGACGCTTGTGCTTTTCCAGGGAGGCCTGAAATACAAAAGACTTGGAACATATATCGCATTTGAATAGCTGAGCTCCAGTGTGCATCGCTGCGTGTCTGATGAGGCAGCTTCTCATAGTAAAGCGCTTATCGCAATGTGAACATTTGTAATGTTTCACATGAGCCCGAACGTGGTTAATGAACTTCCACCTCAGTTCAAAACATTTCCCGCATGTTTTGCATCGGAACAAACCGTCATTCGACTGCTTTATCATATTCGTGTTAGGAGTGGTGTTGGGCTGGTTGTCTGCGTTTTCGATGGTAATATTTAAACCATGCACAAATGATTCGGTTGCATACTGACTGCTTTCCAAAACAGCACAAGATACGTCTTCGTTGTCCAAGTTACTTTGGAGAATTTCTGTGAGGAAAAGAACACAGAGTATGTTTAAGATAAACAGACTGAAAAATGTAATTAAAATATTTACACATATATAAGTATAAATATTGGTCATTATGGGTGCACCCAGTAATATTTCACTCATTGCATTTTACATAAATTATCAATAAAAAAAAAATACTGTTTTTAAAAGAAATAATAAATTCATGTACATGAGTTTGGGGTTTAAATTTACAAGTTTGGGGTCAATGTTTTTTTTATTTATACTTTTATTTAATAAGATCACATGAAACTGACCAGATAAAGTGGAAATGAATACATTAATAATACTACAAGAAAGTCTATTTTAAATAAATGCTGTTTTTTGAACTTTCTATTCACCAAAAATCCTGAAAAAAAATGTATCAGTTTTCACGAAAGTATTGAGCAGCACCACCATTTCTAACATAAAAAATAAAAACATTTCTTACACCAAACCAGCATCTTAGAATGATTTCTAAAGGATCATGTGACATTGAAGACTGGATTAATGGCTGCTGAAAATTCAGCTTTTACTATGACAGGAATGCACTACAATTTAAAATAAAATTGAAATTAAAAAGTAATTAAAAAAAATTAAAAATAGAAAATTACATTTACTGTATTTTTGATCATATAAATGCAGCCTTGGTGGGCATAACATTTAAAAAATTTGACAGACCCCTAACGTTTCACTGGTTATAATTATTTATTCAGTATTACTAATAAAAACAAATTTATTTTGCTACTCTTCACATAAATTAATCAAGATACTGCATTTACACTGATTTGTGTCAGTATACAGTCCAAGATGCCTATCATATTGCACAGAGAAACATATTTCTAAACAAAACTTTAAGCACTGCATTTGAAATCATCTTACCTTGTGTAGTGACCTCTAGTGTTTCCAGGGATGTACTGACAGTATCACAGGTTTCAAGCTGCACAATGAATTCTTCTTCATTCAGAGTGGCTTCGAACTCAATACTCAAATCCGGAGTCGTGTGAAATCTCTGGTGTTTCATCAAGCATTTCATCATTTTGAAAGTATTCCCACATGTCAAACAATTGAAAGGTCTGTCTTTGTGTAAAGCATTGTGAATGTTTAACAGAGCCATGTCATTGAAAGATACTCCACAGGACTCACAAATTAATGGCTCCTGTCTCTCCTCAGCAGCAACGTTTGTGCTTGTGGAAGGCTGGCTTTCACTCAAACTTAAACTGCTTGCCAGAATATCAGTGGGTGCAGATGACAGCTGATGGTACGCATTTGCTGCTTGTACAGATGTTTCATGATTTTCTGGTTCCATTTCATAATCCGTGTTCTGTTCAGGCTCGAGAGGTACATTATTTTCAGGCTCAGATGTGGCTGCTTGACTCTCTGTGAGAATACAATGAGAAAAAAATAACAACATTTTGTTATTTTGTTTGTTTTTAAACACCATACTGAAAATCTTAAATTCATAATATTAAGAAATACACTATTTTTGTATAATAAGGAATATTATCCTGTCCTGTTTTCTAGTGCAAATGTCTACAGATACATTAATTGAGCAGGAAAATGACATAAAATGAAAATGAAGTGAGTTTATTATTAAGAGAAGAATAAATATCTGCCAGAAAAATCAACTTAATTAGAAGGGAAAACAAGTTTTCATGTACAGAATTGACAGATATTTGTTTTAATCATAAACTCGCATAATTATGATACATTTTCTGAGACCTTATTTTACATTTGCATCTCAAGTAAATGTTTCATTTTTAGGGATGTTAAGAAATTGGTATTGGAAAATAAAACTACTGAGAAATATATTATTTATTGCAATGCATACAATTGCAATAATGTCACAATTTTATGAATTTAAGACTTTCTGCTCTGATTTAAAACATTTTTAAGGCCTGTTAAAGACCCGAAGAAACCCTGGATGAATTATAGACCAAAATATTAATAATACTTACTTAAATGGATAGTCCACCAAAAAAATTACACGTCTGTCATTATTTACTCACCTGTTCCAAACCTGTAAGAGTTTCTTTCTTCTGCTGAACATAAAAGCAGATATTCTGAAGAATGTTGATAACCAAACAGTTGCTGGTCCCCATTAAACTCCCACAGTATGGGGAAAAAAAACACTGAGGAAGTCAATAGGGACCAAAAATTGTTTGGTTTCCTAGATTATTCAAAATACCTTCTTTTGTGCTCAGTAGAAGAAGGAAATTCATACAGGATTGGAGTAAATGACAGAATTTTCATTTTTAGGTGAACTATTCCTTTAACAAAATATGTGTGTAACACCAAGCCATACACCAAATATTTGAGTGTTTGCTCAGGTTTGTATTCAAGTTGGTGATTTAAGCATGTACCATTTAGCTTATCTTGTTTTGAGAGCTGAGACTTTGCTGTAGCGTCCAGTACTTGAGCTGAGATGCGATCATGAATCAGTTTAACCATTGTCTCTACTGTGGCTTTACTCAGCAGCTCCATGAAATCAGCAAACTCCTTCTGAAACACAAAAGAGATCAAGATATTGCCTATTACAATTTCCTGTGTGTCAAAAATAGGTTTGATTATAACCAAATTCACTTACATTGTCTTAATAATATTGTGTTCTATCAGAATTTAAGACTGAATTTAAAATTTGACTTCTTGAGACAACATATGACAAGTTATCTGCACTAATACAGTGTTTTACAGATTCCTAAAGAACTGCAATGCTGTCTTTTGTTCTCAGTGTTCTGACTAAAACAAGAACAAACATGTTTAGAGGCATTCAACTGTTAGTTTGAGTGTGATCTCCTTCTCCCATTTCCTCACAAAATGTGAATTACCAATCACTCAATATGAGTTAACACTGACAGATATGAAAATAATGTCACATACTATATAAATCGACAACTCTAGCATTCACTTGAATGAATGAGGCTACTATCAGCCAGCTACTATCAGGAGGAAAACAAAGTAAAAATGGAAAAACATTTCTTTACAATTTCTGGAGATGACGATTGTCATGATTGTTGTGACTAGGGTTGCAAAATTTCCATGGGAATTAACGGGAATATATGGGAATTAACGGGAATTAATGGGAATAAACTGGAAATTTGCTAAATTGCAGGAACCGGGAACTTAAATGTAGTTGAGAACAAAAACTTGCAGCATAATCTTGGTTAAAACAACCAGATTTAATGCAATTTCAGTTTAATTTCTACTCTACACATTGCTCAATCGCACACAGCACACTGCTTACTGCGGGGCTATCGAGGCCACACCCCCTACATGCACTGTGCTTATCTACCATTACATGCACAGATCGTTTCTTAAATCCTGCACACAAAATATCAAAATGTCCATCTTGGTATGTATTCATATAAATTACATGAATATTACAAAAAATGTTTAAAACTTCCTTGTGCTGTGTGTAATATACTGTGCAACTAAATTAGGCTATACCATAGTAAAAACAAATACACTGACTGAACAAACATTTAGGTGAGATAATAACAAAACAAAAGTCTAAAAATCCCCCCCCCCCCCCACAATCCTCTCTTGTCACCTAAGAGGGATTCCCCTCCATTTTCTCTGAAGCCGCACTTTTTGCATTTGAGCCCAAAGACTCCATCTAAGTTTTGATATTCTAATATATTTGATCTATGGGATTCACGTTTAACTAGTAAATACCAAAAAGTGTTTATACAGTAGCTAGACAGTTTATGAAGTGTGTGCTATATAGCTCAAGCTGTGATGCTCCTTCTGCTAGCAAGTTTTCTGTTATCATACAGTAGTGCAGTACTGGTCAAAAGTTTGGACACATTACTATTTTTAATGTTTTTAAACATTACATATCTTTTGCTCATCAAGCCTTTATTTATTTGATCAAAAATACAGAAAAAAAAAAAAACAGTGATATTGTGCAGTATTGCCGGTATTACAATTTAAAATAATGGTTTTCTGTTGTAATTTACTTTAAAATAAATGTATTTCTGTGATGCAAAGCTACAGTCTTCAGTGTCACATGATTCTTCAGACATCATTCTAATATGCTTATTTAGTATCAATTTTGGAAACAGTTGTGCTGCTTAATATTTTTTTATTATTATTAGTAGTAGTAGTAGTAGTATTACCTGGGATTCTTTTTTCAGGATTCGTTGATGAATAAAGACTTAAAAAAAACAACAACAAAAAACATTTAAAATAGAAATAATTTTTTAACAATAAACTACCATTCAAATGTTTGGGGTCAGTATCTTTTCTCTTTTTTTGAAATAAATTAATACTTTTATTCAACAAGGATGTGTTAAATTAATTTTAAAAAAGTAGTAGCAAAGACTTATATTGTTAGAAAATATAAAACTGTTAATATATAACTGTTTTAAAATATATAAACTGTTCATAAGTTTTTATTCATCAATAAATCCTGTAAAAAGCATCACAGATTCCCTCCAAAAATGTCATTTTTAAAATTTGTATTAGTTTGCATGCAAGTGAGCCTATGATCAAAAACAAAATTATATTTATGTTTGTATATGATTCAGTTTTATAAATTCCCTTAAATTCCCATAAATTCCTGGTAAGTTTCAAATTTGGAATATTTCCAAAGTGCCCCTTTGCAACCCTAGTTGCGACACAAAAATAAAAATCTTGATGAACACATACAGCAAGGTCTTTTTTGGACCGAGTTGAGACACAGCTGTTTCATAAAGTTAATCTCAAAGTATATTAAACAAAGTATATTAAAAACAATAATCTCATCCTAATGTCAGAATAGAGTAGTTTTGTTTCTTTACATGATACATATTCATATGTCTTTCATATGTCAAACACTACTTAGATTTGAGTCGAAAAAACATAATAATCTCTGGTTATGGGAATGCTAAAGTTGTGGGAAATGTTTCTGTAAGAATCAATGCGAACTGAATTCAAAAACAAATGGGAATCTGAAATAACATTACAAAAAAATGAATAAACAATCAACAACAGCTTATTGGGAAACAGAAGGCGGTTGCAGGGTTAACAGGTTCATTATATTTATAATATAATTACATTCAATATGGACTTCTAAATATATTCTTTACACTGTGCACCCAAGGCAGTTGTAAATACATGTAAACAACTGTCAACAAACATTCAGAGGCGTGTTATGAACAGGAATGGACACTGCATTCGTTCCTCTACTCTAGAACTTACAGTTTTGGCTTGATTCGCCTGTTTAAGTCTGTTTTTGTTCATTGCAGTCCCCTTGTTGCGCTTCCACTCCTCAGATAAGACAGTTGTGAAGTCAGAGAGATGTTTGCTCAACTCCGACACGACACTTTCAACTAACACCCCCATAACGGAGGATAGTAACTCGTGAATTACTGCCGTCATGCTCAGGGATGATTACTTCACACCTTCCTCCCAAAAATATGCTTACTACCTCATTACATACAAAACTGCAGGTTAAAAAGTACACTAGCTAGCCATTCGCTTCTTAGTGGCGGGCGAACAAACGGAAGGATTTTTTTCTATAACAAATATTTCGAATGGAGTGTGTTTTGTTAAAGCAGTACTGCCACCTAAAGGGTTGGAGTGATTAATACTTCCTGAGTCACTTGTAAACGACGGGATTTACTTATTTTTCAGGTCAAAGGTCTGTTTTTATTGCTTCTGTTCTGGAAGTATAAAGAATCTAAATTGATAACCATGTTAAAGAGATAAATATTGATATTATCTTATTTTTCACCCCTAGAAAACAAATGTGTTTTGTGAATTTGGAGATAATTGCATGTAACAATTTTCAAGAAATTCTATTCAAACTATTGTTGTGACACAAAAATCGAAACCTCATAAGAAAATATATTTTTAATGTACAAATCTTTTTTTTTTTTACTTTCAAGTTTTTTGTATGGATGAAAAATAGGGACACAGCTGAGCTTATATTTAAAAAATCTTTTTGAAAAAACATTAATATGGATGATGTCCATATTAAAGAGCTAATTTTTGATAATTGGTGATTTTTCACCCAAAGAAAACAAAGAATTTGTGAATTTTTAAGATGCATGCAAAAATGCTTAAGAAAATTGTAAGAACAAAAATTGGAGATTAATTTATTAAATGAATAAATAAATACAAATTAATACAGTCACCAATTTAATAATATTTTGTGTAAATCTGACAAATTGCATAAACATGGTAGCCATCCAGGACCCAAACGTGATTAGTTTTTTAATTCATTGGATATACACAAAATAAGCTTTTTGTCAACAATTATAATCAAATTTAACATTTGAACAAAAACAAACATTGAATTGAAGTATTTGACTTCTCATCTGAATCATAATATAGTTAACAAAATGTTAATACAATTCCACAAAATGTAGGTCCAATAATGATCTCTGACAAATTTGATTCTTTCACAATTTTATGAATGTTCCATAGAGTCATTTGTTCTGTTGTGGGTTATAGTGTATTCATAGAGGCAAAGCTCAATTATCTGTGGCCTCTGCCTCAGCTGCTTGGCTCTCAGGTTGAGGTTGAGGACTCTGAGGAACAGGACTTTTCACAGCAGGAGTGTATGTAATGGGAATCACTCTCTCGTTGCTCACAGCATTGGCTTCTTTGGGTGCTTGTATCTGTAGCTGGCCATTATTTAAAGAGCAGGTCACCGTCTCAGGATTCACACCTTCAGGAAGGTCAAACTCCTGCCTGAATTCCTGGCATCTGTAGGAGAACGATCCTTTCCCGTTGTCTTGCTTCTTCTCTGTCTTGCCGCTCACCCGCAACTTCCTGCCCACTTGTTTGACGGACAGCTCCTCCGGAGTGTAATCCTTTGTATCTAGTGTCAGTGCATATTGGCTTCCTTCCTTTCCGAACTGGAATGAGATGGGTTTGAAAGTCGTCATGGGTGAAACATGGTCAATCTCGTCGAAAATCCTTTGGTGCAGGCGTTCCATGAACTCCAGGTTGTGCCTCATCTCCTGCATGTGTCTCATCATTTCTTTCTCGATCTGAAAGAACAGAGGTCTGGTCTCTGGCCACAGACTGCGCACTGGCCAGTGGAAGTCCATGAATGGGCTGAGGTGAGGCTGAAATGTGCTAGGGCAAAGCATCTTTGGTGGATTTTCTGTGCTGTGTTGAGCTGGTCGAGTTCTTCTGTGCTTCTGTCCCAGTGAACAAGACCTGAGGCTTTTATACGCTGCCTTGGAACATTCCAGTAACGCTCCTCTATTAGCACTGCAGTGTGTGTCAGCCTGTTGAAGAGCTGCTATGACTGAGCACTTGCTGTCATGTTCCAAAACAAGTCGGCTGTATTTTTGTGATCCATCTGTTAAATACCAGAGATGTACATCATTGTTCTATTTCCAGTGACCACTCTGGCGCACTAATGGGTCTGCATAACTTTCTATTAAGGGAAGAGGTTAATGCGAGAGGATGATACAAGGTTTTCCTAGCATATAGCAACATATCAATATAACATATTAAAAATAAAAACTAATCATGGTTACTGTTAGAAATAGTTCAATGTCACATCAGAGCTTCTCTGTGTGTCAGAACTTACTTCATATTCTGTCTGCTGTGTTTAAATTTAACGTACAAGTGTTCCAACATGCTTTCTAATCTTGCTGGTTTCTGAAACTGACACCTGTGTTGGCAGTGCCTCTGGCCACATCACCTCCTGAAATAGATCCAAAAGGACGGAACAAGTTTAACTCAGGTGGAGACGTAGTATGTGGATATAAATAAAAAAATGTATCATCACTGATATCAAATATCTATTTAGCCTATAACCACAACCTGACTTCTATAAGATTTTGTTATTATAGTTTGGTTTCAAAGGTTTACACAGTTGTTGTATTTTAATGACAATACATGATACATCTGAATGAAAATGGGCAGTTGACAAAACTAATTTCTTTCTAAATCTTTCTAAAACTAAATAAATAAAATTGACTGACTGTATGGAATAATTATAGCCTACTTTAAAAGAATAATTAAATGAACTGGTTATTAATGAGTGACTAATAATAATAGTAGCGTAATAAAAATAAAAATAAAGACAGACAGACAGACGGACGGACAGACAGACAGACGGACGGACGGACGGACGGACGGACAGATAGATAGATAGATAGATAGATAGATAGATAGATAGATAGATAGATAGATAGATAGATAGATAGATAGATAGATAGATAGATAGATAGATAGATAGATAGATAGATTATCTATGCTTAAAGAATAGTTTGTCACACTAGTAAACCGGTTGTTGAAATGGCGAATAATAATAAATAATAGCCTAATGATAATAATAATAATAAAAAACAAAAATGGCTACTAAATAAATAAATTAATACTCTATATTAATTGAGAGAGTGTATGAAATATTTACCACAGAAAAAATAAAATAATAATAACTTGTTGAATGGAAATGTCACACTGCAGACCTAAAATATTGTTGTTGTTCATGATGATGATGATGATGATAGACCTAACAAATTAATACATGAATGAATGAATGATCTATATTATTTGAGAGACTGTAGGCTAGGTAATATTCAGCCTATAGCCTACATTTAAAAAAACTAATTTGTTACACTGTGGGAATATTTCAGTTAACTGCTAAAATTGTTCTTTCTTTCTTTATTTGTTTTATTTAATTTTAGCATTTTTTTTTATTTATTTAAAATGGTGAAAAACAGTCACAAAAGTTGATGGCCGTACTGTGTGTACACTAGCTGACAGCAGGGAGAATCAAATCAGAGCAGATAGGACGGAGTTAACTTCCTCTCCTGAAGAGATCCGTTCAAACATGGTTCCTCCCGTTCAGGTCTCCCCGCTCATCAAGGTACAGCTTCTATTAGGAATATGACTCTCAAATTGTGTTTTATATTCAGAAACATGTTCTAGTCTTGTTAGTTTATATTAGCGACCTTCATTTATCCTCAGCAAATAGCTCGCTATACGTTGCTAGCTTAGCGTAGCCGGTGTATGAGCTAATGGTGTTAGCCTGCTAGCTTGTCCATAGCACTGCAAGGTCAGTACGTGGGTAAATGATATGTTGCATAGAAAACAGCGAGTGAGCTGTCAAATGTGAATAAAGATTATTGACTAAACTTGTACATTGTCCTGTGGTAGGATGAATTTATAAAAGTATAATTAGTCCCTGTAGCCTAAAGTAATATGGCTATACAGTGTGTACCTAATATATAAAAGCTGTATATTTGAAAACATTTTGTTTCAAAGACGACTAACTGTTATATTAATTATATCACATCAAGTACCCAGTAATAGACTGTGATTTTCATGCTGTTGTCCAAAACTTTGACCTAAATATCATTGCAACTGTATTTTCTCATACTGAATGTTTATTTTAAGTGATATTCAGTAAAGAAATAGATTTGTAAAATATGAGAGTTGCCTGTGAAATCTTGACAAGCTCACCAGTCAACAACCCAGCAGTTTTCTTTTTCTGATTTCAGACAGCAAGATGGTCAGCCTTGCTAATTGGATTAATTTATGGGAAGCAGAGATATGGTAAGTGTTTATGTATGGTGACATTTAAGTTTTTACGTTTTAGTATAGTATATTTTGTATTGGGATGCCTTTTCTGCTTCAGTAAATTGTCTTTCTGTGGTGTTTTTCAATCAATCTGCTCACCAGATTATCTGAAGCCCATTGCTGCTGAAGAAAGGAGGGTTGAGGAGGAAGAGAAGAAACTCAGGGAGGAGCAAGAGCGTATTTACAAACAGCTTTCTGAAGGTTTGTAACCCTTCTCTCTCTATACATATTATTCTACAATATAACAATAAAATATAACAAAATGTATCAGATGATGTTGCAAATGTGGTAGTGGTATTTTAACCCTGGTCCACCTGACCTTTGTGTCTCAATACAGACTTTTTATATTAAACATTAGAGGGTAGATACAGTAACGTTGAAATGGCATCTGACAAAAGAAATTAGTCCCTTTTTTTAATTTTGTGATACATTAACAGCGTCTCGTGGTGTAGCATGTCAGATTTCACAGATTTTCCTGTGTGAAATATAACTTTGGGTTTAAAGTTATTCAATGAAAATATTCAAAAGAATTTCAGTTTATGATCTAGAAAAAGTTATCAAAGTTCATTGTATGCGTGTGTGGCCTAACTTAGTGATGTATTTAGTAGTGATACAGGGTGTTGCTTTACCACAAATATTTCAAAATGTGAAAATATATAACTATTATCTCTTTTTTTTTTATCTGCACAGCAAATTCTGACACCATTCTGAAGTAAATCTCCATGAAGTATCCATTCCAGCACCAAATGAAATGAATCACAATAAACCTTATTTTATTTTCAATAAAGACAGAAGGTAAAAATATTCTTGTATGTTTTCTTTTTCCTCATTGCCATTATTCAGGTAATTCAGATTATATGCATCAAAGGGACATCTGCATACCTTTTCAGCAAGAAAAGAACATTTTCATTTGATGGGATTATATTTATATGCTCTATGTGCATCTGACAAACCAAGATCATTCTCTGAGAATGCGTTGTAGACTGTTTTGTCTTTTCTTCACTGCTGTGGTGACGTTTATAGAGGGAGGACAGTTGTATAACCCGACCATGGTTTAGCATAAATCCCAGGATTTAGGTCAAGCCAATACAGCACAAGTGCTGATTTTGCACAAATGGTTTGCAGCTACTTAGCTGCAGTGCTACACTTCATTAACTATTTCAATAAGCGAGATAAATATTTGTTTTGAATCTCTGCTTTCCTTCATTTATACACTACATTTTTTCAGAGTTTATCTAAAAACCCCAAACTGTCATGACTTTAACAGAGACAAAAATACTGGAAGTCTTGTAAGAATATTGCCAAGAGGATTTATTGGGAAATGGAATGTGTAAGGATGTTCAGATAACCTTTGCAGATCTTGTTATCTAGGAAGGGAAGGGTGGAAACTGCTGATAGTTCTCATGGGATAAGAGGCTTTCTTATCGAGTGAGTCATTGAGCAGATGTGTGAAGAGAATCAAATCCTTTGTAGTTTTAATGAGTCTCAAATTAATATTGTTATTGCTTTAATACACTTTTTGAAAGAAGTCTCTTCTGCTCACCAAGGCTGCATTTATTTGATCAAAAATTTTACAGTAATACTGTAAAATATTAGTGTAAAATACTTGCTTATGCATTTTAATATATTTTAAACTGTAATTTATTACAGTGATGACAAAGCAGAAATTTCAGCAGCCGTTGCTCCACATGATCCTTTAGAAATCATTCTAATTCGCTGATTTGGTGCTCAAGAAATAATTCTTATATCAGTTTGAAAATAGTTCTTAATATTTTTTTGAAACGTATGATTTTTTTCCCAAGATTTGTTTGATAAATGGAAAGTATAAAAGAGCATCACTTATTTGAAATAGTCAATCTAAATACTAAGAAAAACACAAAGTTCATAAAAATATATGCTTTAATTGTCATAGTATCGAGCATACAGAAGTGAAGCTTAACGTTTACCAATTTAATTGAAATCACCCATATTTTATGCTGTATTTTTGATGGTTTGAGAGCATCTTATTTAATGATGAATCAAAATAATCAAATTTGTGTCAAAAATGATGAACTTGCTCTGCAAGTAAATCACATTTGTGTCTAATTCAAAAAGACTCAAAAAGTTATTACCGGGCCCTCGCTCTCAGATCTGACACATTGATTTAAACATCAATATTCTTTGCTACTGCCTGATCCTTTTCTACTTAAATTAAACCTTTATGATATGTGAAACAGAAGCAGCAGCTTTGTATAATAAGCTTCAAAATTCATTAAGTGCACTAAAACACCCCTTCGTAGTATTTACTTTAACACTATGTAAAGTCGTACCTCATAAAATTAAAAATAATGTTGTATATTTACACAATTAGATTCACAACTGATGTTTTTACGGTGTTTTATAGACAATCAGTGAAAGAGAGACTTGATTCCTACAAAAAAAATCAGACATAAGAAGAAACAAATTGCCTGAATCTGAATACCTTCATGAATTTAATCACAGACTTCTCAAGGTTCAGTGTGATGACAGGTCAGCTGAGAACAGATGAATGGTATCAAGGCCACTGGAATTAGTTTTCTCTTTGAACGCATGTCCCAGCAGCAGAGACACTGAGTAACGGGACATTGCTCAGTAAAACACACCCATGATAGCACTTGATGTAAATAAGTCTGAAGGACAATTGCGCATTACCTGTCAGCTTAAGTGAAGGGAAAATAAATCTAACTATAAAAACAACTATAACTTTATACCCAATCGAGCTTACCAGAAGCTATATTTTGTTGCGCACTAAAGTCTGTCAGCTATCTTCTCACATTTAGCGACCTGAAAGTTAGCTTCCAGCTGTACAATGTGATTACTTTTAGAGGGAATAAATGACATATAAAGTACATCACTCATATAATGGCCTTTTTTTATATATTCAGTGAAAGATGACAACAAATTGAACATTATTACAGTTACAAAATGGAGGAAAAGTTATCTTGAAATTACAACAAATTTATGAACATATTTTTGATTCTTTGATTGAACTTGTCATGGACCTGCTTGATATTAATTAGCAGCTGATCACCACTGAGCAACTAAATTAAAACCTATCCACTACAAGTAACTTATAGATGATGCTAATATCTTTGATTGGATGAAGGGGGGGGGGGAAATCAGAACCATATTTGTAATATTTCCTGAAGTACATTTAAGTCTGCATTGTGATTAATTGAAACCGATTACCATTCAATGACCCAAAGGAAACACAATGGAACAGTAATACTAACTGTAGGCAAGATCCAACGTGTGTTTGGTTAGCAGATGGTCTTGTGGTTTGGTGATAGCATATAATGCATTGATAGCATTTTCCCACTCACTCTTGATCAGATCTTTGGGGATCCTAAGGGTGAGGTTGATCTCACCCATGTGATGTACTACTTAGAGGCTAGGTTGCATCTTGGGCTGCCTTGCCCTCTGTTGTCTTTTCTCTAGCAGATGGAGCAGGTCTTGGACCCTGATCCTGATCCACTGGTGCTGTTGGAATTTGCAGCTGTAGAGAAACCACACAGAAACAAACTCAAAGAATTAGGATTAAAGAAATGCATTATATCATAGAATATATAGCTGACAGGATGTTGTAATTGGCTATTCTAGTTCAGGTCTGGGCTTTCTGATGGCTGATCAAGTTCCTTGGAGATTAATGAGCTACCTTTCAAATGTCTGGATTCATTAGGTTTTTACTGGCTTTTATTCTGCTGGAAAGATAAATTAAATTAAAGCTGCAGTCTGTAAATTTTGCCTCTTTGTCACCATCTCGACACGGCTCCAGCGCGGATTCATTTAATGTTTTGAGGAGTATGTGTGGCTGTCAATCACCTCACTGGTGTGGATACTGTACTTCACAATCACAGATTCTAGCCTGTGTCTTGGAAGTATGACTTAAATAAGAATTTTCACCGTATATTGTCATCTGAACAAGTAACAAGTCTGCCACTTTTGTTCTGACCAACTGAGGAAAAAAGCATTAAAATAAATTGCGCAACCAATGGTGATTACGTTAAATCTAACGATTGGTTAATTAGCTCATATCACATCAAACCATGCAAATTATTATTATTGTTATACTTTGTTTTCAAATTGTTAATGTTAACAACATCAGCATTGTGTGACTACATGTATGTAGTGTGTATTAGCGTTACATGAAGATTTCAATTTCTATAATCTCTAATTGTCATACCATTCAAATTTCATATATTATTCTTGTTATATATTATTGCAAATTATTCTTCCTTATAACTGGTTCTCTTTAAAATACAAAACTTGTGTAATCCCACGTAAAACTACAGTATCTGTAATCAGATGCACATTTATAACTGGAATATAATCAAATTTCAGTCACTTCAGTCACACTTTCATAAACACATAATCCTTTCTGGATTACAATCCGCCATCAAAATGATAAATTTAATTATTCCAGCTGCTGTGAGAAAAGGCTATAAACCAGGGGTGTCAAACTCAGTTCCTTTTAGATGCAACCCTAATTAAACATACCTGATCCAGCTAATTAAGTCATTAAGGCTTATTTGAAAACTACATGGTATGTGAGTTGGAGCAGGGTTGGAACTAAACTCTGCAGGGCTGCGGCCCTCCAGGAGCTGAGTTTGACACCCCTGCTATAAACGATCTGCCGTCTGCAGCATCCTCACATGGGACAACTTCTTTATGTTTACAGACGTGACGTAATGACTCGGCGTCATGCTCGAATTTCTCATGAAAACCTACCAGTACCACTCAAATTAGAAAATATTATTATAAGCTAACCGTTGTGAATTGGGATAAGGTAAGGCGATAGTTTTGAACACTGGCTGGTTATGTATTTGATTTCGGATTATTTTTAACCAAAAAAGTTACAGACTGCAGCTTTAAGTAATTTGTAACATTGCAATAAAATTCTACTTCAAATAAATGCTGTTCTATTGAACTTTCTATTTATCCAAGAATCTTGTTTTCAACACTGATAAAAAACATGTTATCAACAATAATTATCAACATTAATAATTAATAAAAAAGTATAAAAATATAATAAATAATAATAATCAACAATAATAAAAAACATGTTTCTTGAACAGCAAATCAGCAGAATGATTTCTGAAGGATGATGTAACACTGAAGACTGGAGTATTGGCTGCTGAAAATTCAGCTTTGCCATCACAGATATAAATTACATTTTAAAATATATTAAAAATGATTTTTGTAATAATATTATAATATTACTATATTTTTGATTAAATATATGCAGCCTTGGAGTACATTAGAGGCTTTGAAAAACATAAAAAACCTTAACAACCCCAAACTTTTGAATGGTAGTATATATCGGTATGTCAAATGTCAACCTGAAAATTAGCTATATGAGGGTCTGATTGTAGGTTCTTTCAGATTTAGTACAAATACAGTGAACAAAGCATATAGATTAATAAGCAAAAGACTAATATTCAAACCATTTTTGCCAGATGCTTCCTGTTTGGCCTTAGCTGCTTCCTCCATTTCCTTTAGTTTTGCCTCGTATTCTTCCTGCCTCGCTTTCCAATTCTTCCGGTTGTTCAGAATGCCATCATACATTGGCTGGATCTCGGGGTGAAAACGAGAGAACTCCTGTGGAAAACAAAGGGAAGGCTTGCTAAATGATCTTAATGACCAAAACATTCTCATTTTGTTTTTAACATTAATTTCTTGAAACAAAAATGATCAGTTCCCTTCATTCATAAAGGTACCTTGTAAACAAAAGTACAGACAAAGTCGATAAAACCACACTGTAGCTTTGGCAGCTCTGCGGCTTTGTTCCTGTCCATCATGGGCTAGATTAAAAGACAAATACCACATGAGCTTTTTAGATTTAGATTGTTTCCAAGATGGGCGTTTTTCTAGTCGTCCAACTAATATTAAATTCAGGTACTCACGATAGGTTGTTGCTCAAGAACAGTCCTCTCAAGATCACCCTGCTCCCAGAATTCAGCTGCCACAGAGAGGGCGACCTAGGATGGAAAAAAATACACTTTGTACATTGCTGAGAAGCAAAACTGTAGTCATTCTTCATTTGATATCTCTTACCTTGCTCTGCACCTCCCATGGTTTTGTGATAGCTGAGAGGTCACACGCTGTCATCATCATGGCCCTGGCCGATTATTAAAAATATAAAAACACGCAAAACACAAAATTATTTTTAAGAGATGTGTTATGCTTAAATGCCTATAGTGTAGTTATAAATGGACACACTTACATTACAATTTCTTTCCTTGTTGTTTCAAGAGACATGAAGTCCACCCATTTCTTCTGTTCTTCATATGTCTCAGAGAGATCCACAATTTTCTGGAACATTGTTCTCTTTCTTTAAGGTAGAATTAGGAAAGTTTATATTTTAAAACCTTTTTCTCATTTTAGCTTTTCACTTCTTTAAATGAACAGCCATGGTCACTATAAACTGTCACTGCACAAAAACAGCTGAAGGAAAAAGTACAACTGCATATGAGTTTGAAACAACATAGTGACAAGAATGTATTTTCATTGTTGAGCAAAAAATTCCTTTAACTTAATTATATACAAGAGACTTTAAGACATGCTTTTATGATATACTGTCAAAACTTACTTGAAGTACAAGGCAAGATCAGTTGCAATAATGGCAATGTCAATGAGGTGGAAGACATGCTCCGTTTGTCTTCTGTTGAGGTTTTGGAAGATGTTTAATGACTAAGAAAAAAAAACATTTTAGGATCAAATCAAATTAACATGAAGGCTTACATTCTGGTAGTTTGCTCATACCTCGTCGCCTAACAAGAATTTGCCAAAATCCAAGTGATGCCTCTCTAGAATGGAGGATCCATGCAGCTTGGCTAGAGGATTTTGGGACCTAATCACAAAACATACAAATGTGAGGATGATTCTTATTAGTAGAAGCAATAGTACAAGTACTTGTAGAAACAGTAGTAGTATTTACTGACTTCACTTGGTAGAGATTATTTGTGCCTCTGTGGTCGATATCATGCAGGAAGCCGGCAGTGATCATGGCCATCACTTCCAAATCTGTGTAATACCGCTTCAGTTTGCCTGTCTGGCTCCATAAAAAACAAAACAAAAAAAAATATGTATCAAAAACATGGAATGAACAACAAAGATTTTTGACACTGGATCAACCAAACTTGTTCGGAAACATCATCAATTTTGCAATTCTGTTTCATACTTCACTTTTAATACCTACTTAAATGAACAACATACATTCAGTATTGACTGTAAACAAGTAATCCTACAGCCTGAACAGTTCAGCATGATGCTAACACCAACATAATGATTTAAATTCCCAGGGAATCCATGAACTGAAAACATCAGATAAAAGCGGGTTCCAAATGAAAAAAAAGTCAAGCTAAGCTGAGCAGGTCATACCGTGAGTAAAGTGAACATGGTTTGCCCAACATTGAAGCCATGGCGCCAGTTGTGGTAGGTGATTTTCCTGTAGCCTTTGCTGACTGAGTACATGAATCTCACCAAAACCTAATTAGAAGATAGCAGCCAATTTTATGGAATTTCATGATACTTCATGGCACAAATCAGGTGCCGCCATTATTATAAACAAGCAGATTTACCTCCTGAGGGACCTGGAATTTTTTAACCACTCCAACTTCATAGTACATCTGGATCCCACACGTTACAAGATCCAATTCAGTGCAGTCAAAGTCTGAAAAATGGAATGCGTAGATCTCAAACTTATTTGGGCCAGGCAGCTCTTTTTTCTGCATGAAAAATAATAAAACAAAAATCAGACAGTGCATAACGTTTTGAGAACATAAAGCAATGCAAAAGAAAAAATATGCCAAGTATGTTGAATCATTTGAAGAATGCAATAATAGCTAAAACAGCCTAACTTAAACATAATTAGTATATGGAGAGAATCACAATAGAAATATCTGAAAGCATCCGTAGTGTTTTTCCTAATGGATTCTTATTAAAGGCAAATTTCTTTATCTCATCTATCTGAGAAGTTTAATATCAGCCTGTGATTTAAACATTCTTTAATTAACAAGTAGTTCCATGTACCAGAATCTGCAAAAGCTCATCCTCCTCACAGTCTCTTGGTTCTTTGTCAAAATATTCTCTTGTTTTCTAGAACAGAAATACCAAAAGAGAACAAAAATAAATAGTTATAAAATAAATAATAAAATAAAAGAAATTTGCAACTTCAAAGTATAAACTTACAAGGATGTTTTGAATCTCATCATCTCTGCATTTGACATGGTACAGCACCATGTCCTGGGCAATGTCCTTCCTGTTCTCCAGCTTGTTCATTTTGTCATAGGTGTCTGTGTTGAGGACCGACCAGCCCAGAAACTGTGTCAAAGCCTGTCAAGACAGCAATGCAATGTCAACAAGTCCGTGGTTTTCGTATACAGTCGGTACATGACCATTCTTTGTAATGCTACCAATCAATCCATCAATTTTACCTCCATGAGTTGTTCATCAAGGTCATCAAATGGTTTACCATCCTTCCTGTTGTAGAAAGTTGCAATGCCAACAATTTCTTCTTTTTTGTTGACAATTGGCAGGGACAGCACATTCTTGATGGTCCATCCACTGTCATCCAGAGGTTCCGTCTACAGAAACCCAAAGAGTTATTACTACAAGTCAAGGGAACTTTAACCATTATACATGTTTTAGACAGTAAAAAAAAAATACCTGAAAGCTGAACATTTCATCTGCTGCTGCATTCATGATGTTGCAAATCTTGAATACACAACAGAAATCAATAAATGAATATGTAAAGACATACTTAAAATTTCAAAAATCAACCATGCTTCATTCCCAAAGTGAAAAAGGAGTCACTTACAAATCCACTCTCTGCTACATATGTAGGTAATCCACTAACCAAAGCCCAATGATCAGCAGGTGGAGATCTGTGAAAAAGAAAATTGTTTTTATAATGCCATCTCTTATAATGCATACATTGGTTACAAGAAGAAAAATCAGAAAACTTACGGTATGACCTTGATGTCCTCTTTTCCGTGCAAAATATAATCAATAACTTTGTAGAAAATAACTTCCTAAGTCAAAGATAAAGAATTTAATTTAGATAGAGAAGCATTTTAGAGAACTTAAAGGTGTAGTTCTCCCAAAAAAAGATTATTCTGCCAACATTTATCATTCCAAATCTATATAACTTTCATTCACAAAAAAGAAATATTCTAGCAAAAAAAACAACAACCCGATCTCATGAAAGTGCGTATAAAAAGTACGCCAAATAAAAACGAAAACTCGTGGTAATGATACGCAAAAATGGATTTTGGCGTGTCTATGCTACGCGATGGGTAGGATTAGGGTTGTGGTGTAAATGCGTATCATACATACGTGAAAACTGCGTATCATATGCACGCCAACAAATTTCGTATCATATGCACGCCAAAAACGCACGTAGCATATAAACGGCAAAGTCCATTTTTGCGTATGAATACCACGAGTTTTCGTTTTTTTTTTTGTTTTGTTTTTTTTTTTGCGTAATATTTCTACGTATTTTCATGAGACCGGGCTCAAAATACCCCAAGCTGCTCTCTTATATTTAACAAAAGTGAATGGTGACCACAGATCAAAACTGGGACACAAGAAAGTCAAATGGATTTGAAATGACATAAGAGTCAGTAAATGTTAAAACAATTTTGATTTTTGGATAATTTGAAATGTAAAAAAATGCAGCTTACCCTTCCATCAGGAGTTACAGGGCCAGAATAAGGTGGCTGCTCTCCCATCAACACGGGCCAAATATCAAAGAACTCCTGCAAGAGAATAAAACCACGGGGTCAGTCTTAAAGAAGGACATGAAAGCCTCTAAATTAAGCATGAAGTCTCTGTTCCTTCCAGCAATTATAGTGATTGACGTACCTTGTCCTTGGTCATGTCCAGTAGGCCCACAGAGTACCTGTCACAGTTGAGGTAGGCTCGTACTGTGTACAAAGCTTTGTGAAACTGTCGTTCAATGTCTGTGAGCTCTTCAAACACCTTGTTAGCTGACCACAACAGCAGCTATGGATGAGATATATGAAAAATGCTTTTAAAATCGACATTTTTCAATTCAATTTTACAATTTCGTCACCTATTATGCAGACTGACCTGTCCTTTTCGTGTTTCACAGTTATGAAGGTAGCTCAGATGAAAAATCTTCAGGTTCAGAGAGCCAACTTTCAGATACTTTAAAAAAAGCTTTAAAAGAAGAGACACATTTTAAGAAAATAACACGATGCCATACCTTTACTGTCTCTTTAAATGCCAAGTGTGTCTTTACTGTCCCGTTTCAACATTTTATAAAAATATCTAACTTTTAGTGTGAATACTAGTGTTGAAAACCAACACACTTAGAAATAATTGCCAGTGAAAATGTGTTCACATAAATGAAATTGTGAAGCAAAAAAAAAATCTTTAAAGTTGTGCTTGTGCTATTTTTACTGGTTTTGAGGCCACTGTAAACTGTATTAATAATAGTGGTGGACAAAAACAGTAAACAGACACTTACATCCTCATCTTCATCTGTGAAATGGGGTCCAGTAGTCTTGTTGACTGCCATGATGATGGCTACGACGTCCTTTCCGTTCATGATGGGTGTGGCCAAGATGTTGCGTGTGGTGTATTCAGTTAGTTCATCAACGAATGAGCTAAAGTGACTGTCCTACAGTGAAAGCAAAGTCAGTTTTGTCACATACAGTATACACTAGTTTTATCACTTAATAACAATTGATATTTGTTGTAGAGTCAGGCTGAAAAAAAAATTATTTATTAGTTTATTTTTTAATTTAGATACAAATTTGTATTCTTTTGATGTTAATTTAGCACAATATCTCATCACAGATTAAATACATGCAGTACACACAAAAATAACCTTTAAAAGACACATTTTAAAGGAATATTTATAATCCACTTTTAACTGTGGAATTTGTCTAACAATTAATTATTGCTAATGGATTAATGACTTATGGATATTAGAAAGTAGATGAAAAATAATTTAGTAACACTTAACAATAAGGTCCTATTAGCTATCATTAGTTAATGCATTAACTAACATTTAGTCACAATGAGAAATACATTTGTAACTTTATTTATTAATCTGTTAGTTAATAAAAACTATTAACTGCAAGTTTGTGTTAGCGCAAATCCATTAAATAATATTAACAGATACAACTTATGATTTTAATAATGCATTAGTAAATGTTAAAATTAACATTAAGTATAATAAATGCTTTACACTTATTTTTGGTTACACTTTATTTTATGGTGTCCTTGTTAATGAGTAATAATAAATAACTACATGTATTTACCATATGTGACCCTGGACCACAAAACCAGTCTTAAGTCGCTGGGGTATATTTGTAGCAATAGCCCAAAATACACCGTATGGGTCAAAATTATAGATTTTTCTTTTATGCCAAAAATCACTAGTATATTAAGTAAAGATATTATATTCCATGAAGATATTTTGTAAATTTACTACTGTAACTATATCAAAACGTCGTTTTTGATTAGTAATATGCATTGCTAAGAATTCATTTGGACAACTTTAAAGGCAATTTTCTCAATATTTTGATTTTTTTGCTCCTTCAGATTCCAGATTTTCAAATAGTTGTTCCGAAAAATTGACACTTAAGACTGGTTTTGTGGTCCAGGGTCACATATGGTTAGGGCAAGTATGAGGGTTTGGTTTAGGGTTAGTTGCATGAAATTATGTATCATTTATTGTTTTTACTATAATACATATATGCAACATTTGTAACAAGGGCACCATAAAATAAAGTGTCACCATTTTTTTATTCTTAGTTCATGTAAACTAATGCAACTAATGTTAATAGAAGCTTATTGTAAAGTGTTACCAAGAAGTGTTTTATTGCTCTAGTTTAACAAGATAACTATTTTACAACTGATTAAACAAACAATCTTCTGTAATTCATCTACTGAGAGAAGATTTGGTCACAGGTGAAATAATCCTTCATGCTGGACATGGGTCATGGCATATTGAAATAAATGGATTATGTCAAGAGGATTTGCCAAGCCTCAAAATATGACCATACCTGCAGTCTAATAATGTATAATAGTGTAACTAGTCTCTCTCAATCAAGTTTTACATTGTGTCTGATCTGTGTGCAGATGTTTTAAAAGCAATGTTTTGTACCTGTGTAACATCCTTGACATTGACGGACTTCTTGGTTTGAGCCACATGTCCTACTATACCGATGTCCAGAGGGAAGACGATCTCGGAGTCTGGAGGCACCACGCAGTCGTCGAGCTCAGAATTTTCATTAACGTTGAAGAGACGTGTAGCCAGCTCAGCAATGCCGTTTCTCTGTCGATACATGAACAGGCTACATCGGTCGGCGTGGATCAAAGCGCTGATTCGCTTCAGAATCTTAAACATCACCTTCTCCATATTGACATTCTCCTGCATGTCTGTAATGAGATCGTAGAATATCGCTCCCTCCTCTGTCGAGCATATGTCCTTAAAATTGTCCATATCCACTTTAGACTCTGGTATTCGCATGATGGAGGCCACGGCACCAGGTTTGAGCTTTTTGTCAAAATAGCTCCTGGCAAAATCTGGATTTCCATCCAGGAACTTCTCCACGTCTTCCTTTTTGACACTCATCTTGGGATCTTCTGCCCCAATCCCAGTACTGGCAGGTGATGGCCAAGGAATGAGAGTTCAAATGAGGTTTCAGAACAAAAACAGAAGGTTTACAGCATATAATCCTCAAATGGTTGAGAAAACGAAGAATCGTGAGATGAGACGCCTGCCACAGCAGGGGCAACCCGTGTCCAATCTAACTGTCATCAGCAAGGTGTTTTCCTAATAGTGTTGAAGGTGAATCAGGATCTGCTCTAGTAAAACTGATCAGGTGACCTGCATCAAAGCCTGAGCCCAGAGCTGAAACCGAACGACGTCCTCCTCTGAACGTTCTCTGTGTCCTGAGAAAGAGAAGAGATGCTCTTAATGACAGTTTTAGAGAAATAGCTATATGATCATAAAGTATGTGAGTGCTAATGCACAATCATATGCTTTGTTCCTCTGTGTCTCCTCTCCCAGAAGCCTGGCCTTTGCGCTACAAGCTCTTTAAGTTCTTATTAAAAACACACTCCTCATTACTAAGCCCTATTTAACCAGGCCACTAGCTGATTATCTCAGCACCCCAGTTGTCTTCTTACTCAATGTGACTGCAACCATGAGAACAGTGAAAGGGCTTCCCTAAAAAATGTAAAAGAACAAATGTACAGAATATGTGAGTATTAGTCACCAAAAGATGACCAGACATATTAATGGTGTGCCTGAACTCCTATATCATTTAAGAGAAAATTAATAAAAATATATAATAAATATCATTTGCAATATAACTGATAGACTGTGATTCATATGCCATTCATATGCCAATATTATGAACACTGTTACACCAATATACAGTATTACATAATTGGTGTATGGTATTTACAAACAGAATACATTATAATGGCATAAACAAAACAAAAAAATAGTGGAAGAATTATGAACAACAATATAAAACAAAAAATGCAAAAATAAAATAAAAATAAATTAAATAAAATAAAAAATAAAAAACAAAATAAACTAAACAAAAATGCAGAAATAAAATAAAATAAAAATGCAAAAATAAAATGAAATAATAAAATAAAATACAATCAGCATCAATAACTATTCTCAAAAAGAGTCAATAACTTTGTATTTCATTCTAATTCTATTAAAAGTATAATACTGCCATTTTGTATAGCAGTAACATGGATAAGCTTAAAAACCATTAGCATAAAAGTGGGACCGCTGCAAATATATATAATTTGCAAAATGTATCTGGTAGAATGTGATTCATATGCCATTGGGTGCCAATATTATGAACACTGTACACCAATATACAGTATTATATAATAGCGTATGGTATTTACAAACAAAATACATTATAGTGGCATAAACAAAAAAACTAACAGAAGAATCATGAACAAGATAAAAAATTATTAATAAAAAATACTAAAATAACTAAAATATACAAAATGTATGCTGCTTGTTTGGAAAACATTCCTAAATCTTTTGGTCTTGGTTCTGCTCCTGAGCTACAAATTCTGTATCAGATTTTATATATACATATAAAATAACAAAATTAAATAAAACAAAACATAATTGATAAATTGTGTTAATAATAAATCAATTAGATTTCAGGTACATTTGATGCATTTTAAACACTTCTAATAAAAACAACTGAGGAATACAGGCCTAGATGGAATAACGATAAAGAGTATTATCATAAAATGCCTATAATCCTTTTGTTTAGGTAAAGTTCATATCTATATAAAGGCTTCGTATCCATCTTAAGCAAAAGGTCATGAGGATAATCAGCATATTAATAGCTCAATACGTGCACAAAACAAGTCAGAGCTTTGGCTGCTGAGGGAAGGTCCTGTGTGCATCCGTGAGTGCTGGTCTATCTCTATTGTTTTGGTAAACACTGCCGTTTAGAAGCTGTACATGACTGATTGTCAAATGTATCCAGTTGTCAGTTAGTTTCCAATACACAAAACTAAATCAACTAAATCAACCTGTTTGACAAAATGCAGTGTCTTTGGAGTTGCCTGGGGGTTCAGATGGAACTCTACCAGGGTGTGAACCTCAACTTCTACATTAGCACATCAGATCCATAACCAATAGAATATCACCAACTACTGCATTGATAAGAATAACTGATTCCTATGCACAAATTTCAATAATGTGTTCATGTTTGTTTAAACATTTAAATTGTAATATGTAAGACATGGATATTATTCTTTGACATGTGAAGAAACATTTTATTTTGTGGGTGACTTCTTGACCCATAAAACAGCAGTAATCAGAATCTGATTGTTTTTTTGCTATAGTTTTTTTGTTACTGTGCCACCTAGTGATAAGAATCAGTCATTGTTCTGCACTCTTAGGTTAAAAATCTGCCTCTGGGGTGGATACCTTTCAAAATGCACAAATATGTACCATTTAGGTGTAAGTAAAAGACAAAGGTGTACCTTTTGAAAAGGTTCCGCTGCAGTGACAAGTTTTGTACCTTTTTTCCTGAGAGTGTGTTGATCATGATGATGCTGCACATTAACCAAATGAAAATGAAAACAAATTCATTCTCTTGTAAATAAAAGCCCTCAAGGTTTTGTATGATAATTCAAACAACATTTTTTTTTGTAATTGTCTAAATGCTTTTGTCACTGCCAAAAAACCCCACAAGGGTGCAGCAGACCACAGTTTGATTCATTCGAACTCATGTGAACCTATTGATCTCACATGCAAATAATCTTGCAATTTGAACAGTTTGAATTGATCTTGACTATTTTATACTGCAGTCCTTGGATTGGCTGATGGGAATGGTTGCTGGGTCTCTAATAGTTAAAAAAAAAAGTAAAATTTGAATTTGCAAAATCAACTGTGTTGGGGAGCTTGGTTCAAGAACACTATCCTGACAGGCATTTAGAAATCTTACAGTTTTCTGTGGAAGATCTTACACATCTTACACACACACAGCACAGATTTCACAGCATGTGTATCGTGACTTGAAGGTTTTACATTTTACAAAAAGGCCTTTTACTTGCTAAAATGTATAACCAATCAGTTAGAGGGCAGAACAGATTTTACAGCAAAGTTTTGGTCATGCTGATAATTTAGAGGTCTTACAAATTAATGCATCAAATACATAAGCTTTATAGGGTTAAAGACCCCGTTCTTTGAACTGGAGCATGAAACAACGGATGTGATTCCAGAAAACAAGCTTAATCTACTGCATCAGTCAACGGGAACATGTGCATGGTCAGCACTGGTGTATGAACTCTAAGGAGTGCCTTTGTTTGAATAGTTTCATAGGTTGGCCTGGAGCAACCCTTGGGGGATGTGAGGGATTAGGATCAGGGTTTATGGGGTGAAGTCCACGTGAACGACAAACAAAACAAGAGGGCCATAGATGCATTTCTGCAAGTGCTGAAGCTTAAGGAAACAGCAAGGTGTGAAAACATCCACTGAGAAAAAAATGAATGGTGAAGAATTTAATGCAAAAAGTGGTGTTTGCCATTAAATTAATATGACCATGCTTTTTGACAAAAGGTTTAACCAAGTTGTAGGCAACTGTTAAAGCTGAATAGTGCAAACACGTTATAGTACAATGGATACACAACCAAACAAAACAAAAATGTTGTCATTATTTACTTAGCCTCATGTTGATTCAAACCTGAATGATTTTCTTTTTTCTGCAGAGCACAAAATATGATATTTTGAAGAATAACTTGTAATTGTTATCTCAACAACATTTATTGGCGCCCAATGATCTCAACCAAAAAACCCAATGAGACAATTCTCAAAATATATCCTTTTTGTCCCACAGAATAGAGAAAATCATACAGTTTTGGAACAACATGAACGTGACTCATTCATGTATAGTTTTTAAACTCATTTAAAAGTAAATGCACTTCACTGCATAAGAATAACAACAACCAGGGACAAACAATAAAAAATATTGGGTTTACTTTGTCATCTGTTTACATAGTATATATAGCTGAGAGCTTGAGAAGCTGTGGCCAAAAAAAGAATAGAAGGTCTTAAAAAAGAAGTGTACTAATCTCTGTGGAGTACACCCACAAATAGATACTACTGTGGAGTGCCAAGAGAGGTCAGCCAGGTTAGCCATATCTCATCTTTAGACACAGCCTAAATAAATGGATTGGGATCGAAACTATAGCAACAATGCCACTATACCAGTTATTCAAGACAGGAACTAATTATGCTGGAACTTGTCAAGCAACTGTATGAATACATATGATGCTGAATCACCCCACCTGAGAGCAAAGTTCCTTGAGGTCACAACAGCATCTGAGGCAGATCTCAGTGCTGTAACGTGATGTTACCCGTGGCCAACCAATCCTAATACTGCTAATTCAGCAAATGTTGGCCACTTATGTTACGCAGATATGCATGAGAACTAGTCCCAAGAACAGCTCAGAAAAGTCTTACGGGGACAATCTATAAGTCATTTTAAAATAGATACAAATGTACATCAACCGTGTCGTAAAATAAACGTCATCCTCAATATAAAATGTCTGGCTGAGAACCTTAAAAACAGACCTAGAGAGTTAACAGTGATTCCTGAATTAAATTTCCAAACAAAACTGTGATAACCGTTATTAACCTCAGATTAATAACCTAAACCTAAAATAGCTACAAAAAAAAAAAAAAAAAAAAATGGCTGAATTGCATATAAAATACATTTTAAATGAATGAATGACTACTACTGATTAATATAAAAGTTATTATTAATAATAATGAAATCTTCTTTTGGAATAGATATATTTATTGCTTTTATGTAATGATATCATAAGGTAAAGAATCTAGATTTTGATTGCATAATTATTACTATTCCTGCTTTTCATAGCACACCAGTACTGTGCTATTATAAACAAGGCTCCTCTTAAAACCTGATGAATGTGAAATTGATGTGATCACATCACACAAATCTACTAGAAAAAGCCAAGTACATTATTACATAATAGATTCTCATAATGAATAAAGCTGTTTCCGTAATCACGTCCATCTCATCAAAACAACACAAAGCCTCTAGGAGCCTATTGTCATCAAGATAACACTGGAGCATGCACCCTCCCCACTCAAATCAACAATCACAATCATCCCAACACAACCATTTGTTTTCAAATTATTGGACAATTCGTACATCTTGCATTAGCTACATTAGCTACAATTAAGTCACTAAATGAATTCTATCCTAGTTATTTTAACTAAATGTTAATCCTCTAGATCTTACATCTATAAGTTTCTCTTATAGTAGTAGTTAATATTTTAACATAATAAACATCAACATACAGGACATCAAGGATCTAGATTTAAACTTAGATATGCAAAAATCAAGATTAGTCTTTTTCAATATAACACAAACTGAAGAGCCATCCTTTTTTTTTTTTTTTTTCATTTCCAAATTTTGTTTCCCAATTTCAATTTTGTTTTTCCAAAACAATTCCCAGATGTTTTTTTCTTTACAGTTAAAGTCTCACTACATTCACTATAGTTGCATAAAGCTTTAATTGTTTTTTGGCGAGCATGGGAGGGTTCAACCGAGAAGCCAGATTACAGTGAGGATTTCTACAACCGGATTAACCATAGATTTAAGAACCTTATTTAGTCACAAGAAGTGAAAATAATCAATAAGCCTGTCTGTGGAGTTGGTATAAAAGGGCCTTTGCTCAGTGTAGACAACACAGCCTTGTGGAGAACCACAAAGAGAGACCCTACACCACTGAATCCTTCCTTTTGTTCACTCCAAACAACAACAACAAAACAAACAGGTAAGATCTAGTGTTTTCTGTAGGCCCTTAGGGCTATGAGGTTAACTAAACTGCAGTTCAAACTGTAATGAAAAACATTATCTGATTAGCACCTGTGGTTTCCTTCTCAGTTACCCAGAATGGAATACTACAAGTTTGCCCTGCTGGTGGTTTTCCTTTCCTACATTGAGCGCTGCTGGTCTTCCTCCTGCATTGTGGACAGCTTTACAGTCAAGGACAACTTTGACCCCAAGAGAGTATGTAGTATGCAGTTTAATGATTTTAGAGAGAATAAAAGTTTGCACATTTGCAATCGTAATATAAAACAGACAGGCTGACCTAACCTGGTGTATTGTATCTTGTAGTATGCAGGCAAATGGTACGCTCAGCAGAAGAAAGACCCAGAGGGACTCTTCCTCCAGGACAACATCTCTGCCGAATACACCATTGATGATGACGGCACCATGACTGCCTCTTCCAAGGGCCGCGTAACTCTTTTCGGGTTAGTGATGAGTCTGAAAGTATGAGTGTAACAATGAAGCATTCAATGACATTTGATTCAGAAAACTTAATAAGCTTAAATAAGATTGCGATAACATCACATGCTAATGCTAATTCACGCTAACAGAGAATGTTCAAAGTTAAGATCCTTCAAAGTTATCTGGTCTTTAGTAATGTTCTCAAAACGTTAGCACAAAAACATTAGTTATACTTATGGAATGTTTCTTTGTGTTAGATTTAGAGAATATTCAAACATAAGATTTGGATAATGTTTGCAGAAATAATCAAATGGAATTTAATGTTGTCTTTAACATTCACATAACCAACAAAAATGTTCTTCAAACATTTTTTTAAAAATGGGAAAAACATTTTGATAGTTCTGAGAACACCCTGCTAAAAAAACAATAGAAGCCCAATAGAAACCATCACAGAAATTCCAATAGTTTCCATTAAAATACCATTATAAACCATTAGCTTTTTCCAGTAAAACCATTACATCACATACCAGTAGACACCATTATAGTTTCCATTAAAACCAATGCAATTTCTATTATAACCATTAAAACCATTACATTTTCTATTGTGTTTTGGGCAGGGTTCTATTGTTTTTTTCAGCAGGGCATAGTTTGATAGCAATGACATCACATGCTAATGCTAATCTTAGTTTACTGCTTAAGGCATCTGGGTTGATTCAGACAAGTTTAAGAATAGACGATAGTGAAGACGTCATATGCTAATGCAAATCCTGCTGCTTACGAATTCTGTGTTAATTCGGCAATTAAGTTTAAATATATGGTGGCAATGACGTCCCATGTTAATGCTAATCTTGCTTTATACAGGTTCTTAATTAATTGAGAAATAAGTTAGTGCTGATGTCACAAGCTAATGCTAATCCTGCTAACTCTTTACAGATTCTGGGTTGTGTGTGCTGACATGGCTGCCCAGTACAGTGTTCCTGACCCAACCACTCCTGGCAAGATGTTCATGAACTATCAGGGCTTGGCTAGCTATCTGTCCAGCGGAGGTCAGAAGACACTTACGTACCCGTTATCACATCTGTACCCATTACTGTCACATGAATCATTTGACTTATTGTTTATTCTTCATAAAGGTGACAACTACTGGGTCATTGACACCGACTACGACAACTATGCTATCACCTACGCTTGCCGCACTCTGATGGAGGATGGCACATGCGAGGATGGCTATGCCCTGGTCTTCTCACGCAACCCCCGTGGCCTGCCTCCTGCAATCCAGCGCCTCGTCCGCCAGAAACAGGACGAGATCTGCTTGGCTGGTCAGTTCCAGCCCGTCCTGCAGTCTGGTAAGTCCACTGACAGAAGTCAGGCTTGCAATTTAGCTGCAATACACCAAAAGTAGTCTTATTAATTCAGTTAATCGTGCACATATAGATGGAGTTTGGATTTGATTTCTCTGTCTGATCTGATTTTTCCCATCTCACATTTTACAGGGGCTTGCTAAGGTGTTAGAGGAAACTAAGAGCATGCTGGCATAAGAAGTGGCATCCAGGGTCATTCCATTTCAGTGCTGTAGAGATGCACGTGTGCATCAGGGAGACATCAGATTATTGAACTTCTTGACTCAAGGGAATCTTGGACTGTGTGGAAGTGTGTGTGACAATAAATATTTTTTAAACAAAACGTACTTTTGGACATTTTTATGGAATTTATACGGGTGGGTGTTTCACATTATCATTCACATCTTCAGTATCACTGACAATGACTTGCATCAATCTGGTCAAGAATTTTTCTCTAGATTATTTGTAATTTAAAATATATTAGAATGGATACACAGCAGTGAGTGCCCCTTTTGTGTACAAACTGAAAGGGATATATTATAATCCACAGCATATTTGCATTAATAACCAATGCCAAGAAGAACAGAATCAACATACAGTATAAATCACAAGGGACAAATACATTTCTGTTTGGGAAACATAATAGAGATTATGGGAAAACATCTGCCAAAGTTAATGAGGGCTCATGAAATCTAAAATGGTAAGAATTAGACAGGTGTTGTTTTGCCAAAAGAAGATCAAGTTATCCACTTAGTGTAGTTACAAGGCTTTAGTAATGAAAACTCTTGGTTTCAAGCAAAATAAACAAACGAAAAGTAAATATATTTTCAGGCAATGGATAATAATATATTATACATGTGACAAATATTTTTGCAGCAGAAAAAGATATCTTGTCTTAGCATTTCTTAACAGATTGACGAGACATTAAGTAGATGTTTTAAATGTTTAAACTACTGTAACTATTTTAAGAAGACATTGATTATTTAAATTTAGTATAATTAAGTGTAATTAAAATCCTACCATTCAACAGTCAAATGTGTCTGAGGCTTAGAGAAACATTTCCATTTTCAATTTCTAAAAATATGCCCAATTATAAGAGAATCAAACTTGAGGATTTTCACAGTGATATATTATCAGTTATAAAGGTCTATCAATAGATAATAGGCATAATGTTTCCAATGATAATTGAGCAGTAACACAGTTCATTTACAATTTACAATCTTAAAAGATTCAAAGCACAAAGGTTGGCATAAGTAAGTGCAGTATGAGCTTATACAGTTCAGTTTTACATTGGGTCATCTGAGGTCTTGCCAATTAATCTACAATAAGTTAATACCTTCTGAAAACTGTTCTTGTTACGACTGCCGATAAGTATTCTCACGCCAGCTGGTGTCTTGGAGACAGAACAGATTGTCTGTACTGAGCCAAGTCTCTGCTGGAGAAAGTCAGGGTTAATGACATAAGGGGCTTTTAAAGCCTGACAATGTAGGTAAACAAGACGTAGAAAAGTCTAGACTCCAAAACTGAAAGGCTGGCATAGTTTTCTGAACTTGTACTACCAAATAATACTCAACATTTTAAAATAAGATTTAAATAAATCAAAATGTTTTCATTTCAAAAACACGGCTCCCTCTTTTGGTTACTTATAACCTCATAATGAAGCAGCTACATTTAAACTTAAAACATAAAAAAACGAACAATTTTTTAAATACATTATTTAAAAGTTAAATTTACACTTAATTTGTGGTCTGTTCATCACACAAATCAGTCAAATGAGGTCATAGAACTACATTCCATTATACATTACATATATACAGTATATATATATATATATATATATATATATATATATATAATTATATAATATTGTTATAAATAATTTGATATTTATACTTTAAAATTTTTTACTTATTTATACTTTTTATATTTTAAAAATTTATTTATTTTTTTTTAAATTTTGATAATGACAGCCAAAATAAATAAATTAAAAAATAAACAATGGCAAAACCTCAATCATTTTCTAAAAAATATCTCTGGAAACCATCTACAGCACATAACTGAAGTCATGGAAGTTCACGTAAGTGGCGACACGTAGTACACGTTTTAGAACATTGGGATAAAAGCAATGAGTAACCATGTAATACTGTGATACCCAACCATTCATGAACATTAACAAAGTGCAAATATATATTAACACACTGACCTGAAAAGATAATTAACTCAGGCTCATGCTTTGTTTGCTGTGGAAAACAATATTTTAAAAGGTCATATGTAATGAGTCTTATAAAGAAGAACAAAGCAGCTAAGTAAATAATATCCTGAATATCCTTTGACGTTAGTATAACCTAGGTGATCTAGTACGCTATCTCACAGAAGCGTGCAGTAAGATGTCCCCACCATCAATAAGAAGTTCCCATGAAAAAGAATATTTAAGATTATTTAAAGATTTCAGTGTAAACCTGGTAGTATTCTGATGTTTTTTCTTACACATGAAGGTTACTCAATGGAATAACAAATGTTGCACTACATTAGCAGAATTCAAATTATAATTTTATACAAATAGATAGTGCATGCCATTTGCTGCATCATCACTACTAAAAGTGACTATTTTCATACAGGTTTCCTCAAACACTCTGCCCATCTAGCCACGCCCAAATCACACACCATTGGCTGAGCTGTTGTCGGGCAGACCGGATGCTCAAAAAAGGAGCAGTGTTTTGGGTTTTGACAGCAACACAGAGCCACAGGCATAAACAGTGTTACACTTTTAGGGAAAACAACCAACACAATTTATATTCAAATGGGCCAATTAATAGAAAGCATTTTAACAATTTAACAAACCACAACACACTAAACATTTAAATATAGTATGCACTTTAAGGTATATAGAGTCCTGAATATATAGAAATGTCTTTATAAATAATCAGCTGATTTATGCTATCTAGGTGTAAACATAAAATCAAATTCCAGAGCAATTGTGTGTAAAAAAAAAAAGCAAATGTCTATTTTTCTCCCTCCATGTGCCTCATAGTGCACTACTTAGATGCTTTCAGCCACATTTAAATTCAGTAATACTAAGTAGAGACTGTGGGTGGCACTGTTTCTATGGTGATCCCCCTTCTCTCACTTCCTCTATCTCCATCTGTCTATGATTGGTTGCTGAGGGTTAAAAAAGCGTAGCAACATCTTTACCCACAATCCTTTGCTCTATTCAGGCAGCCAAGCTAATGCGCACCGGGAAATTCAGCAGTGAAGGCATGGCAAATGTATTCTTCATTCTACTCATCCACTCCTATGATAAGGGTGAGTCCCTGTTTCCCAAAATATTCATCCTCAGTCTTTATATGGTGGTGGGCTTCCTCTTAAAAAAAGCTTTTATATATCACAAGAACATTTAATAGGAAATGAAGATAAAGCAACATGCATTTTGACACATTCATGTCATGTAATTTATTTTATTTATCTTTTTTTTTGACAATTTAGAAATTACAATACTGAACCGGTAAACAATTAATTTGTACATATTATCTGAACTCAAACTGCCCTACTACAATTAAGACATATCTTACATAAGACCTCAGTTTTGCCAAGGACCATATTTGAAGGATTGTCTGTCATTCACTCATAGTCACTCATAAAGTATGACTCACTACTGAGTTCATATAAATTGGACCGAGATCTCTGTCTATACAACCTGCCAGACCTGATAACAACAACTGTACTGTGTGTCTACAATTAGGAAGAAAGGACATTATTCTTAACCACACGGTCATTATTCTACCAGATGACGGAGGCTCACAGTTCATAGAATAAACTGAGAGATTGCCTGAACTGGCCCTTTGTTATTTATTGACACAGTAGTAATAATGTAAATGAATGGAAACACACACACACACAAAACAGTATGGGACAAAACACACTATACAATACCCAAAATAAATAAATAAATACAAACTTGCACATCGCTAAATATAACAAACATTAACTGTGAGTTATACTATTAAATATAATACAATTGTATAATACCACCATTGTCTGGTTTCAATGATAAAATTCTCCCATATGATCTATGTGTGGCACCCATCATGTGAGAACTATAATTAAAAGCAGAACATTTATGATAAAAGAGTCTTTACAGAAATATGTGTATAAATCATATATCACACAATTATTCATGGTATAAATGCCATACTTCCTGTAAGTAGCATGAACAACAGCATCTTCAAGTCAGTGTGAAATTTTAGTCATTATACATGCCATTGAACATCTCTGCATTTCCAGCAACAAATAAAGAGATGATTCGAAGTAGTTCACTATATAACTCTATTAACTAGTTCAGATGAAACAGTGATTCTACTATTTTCTTTATTTTTCATGGAACGATCTGATGTGTAAAATGTTTTCACTCAGTTTGCGAAGAACCAGTAAAAGATTGACTACTTACACCTTTGCCCTGCTACTGCTTTTTAATGTAAATGTTATTTAAAATGAGCCAAGACAATTCAGAGAATGCATTTAGACACTTCACAATTAAATCATGCATTTCAATGCATAAATCTTAAAACATGTCTTATGTTATGCTATCTAATGCAGGTGTATAAAATCAAATTCCAGTGCAATTGCATGACAAAGCAAATGTCTTTTCATTTCTTCTCATGTGGCTATAATTCATTTAACTAGTTCAGATTAAATTTATTTTTATTATATTTCGTAGCATGATCTAATGTGTGAACTGGTTTTGCTTCATCTGATAAGAACCAGTAAAAGATTGACACTTTTACGCCTTATTGTCACGATGCCCAGATATTGCTCAATGAAGCGCATTACAAACTAGCATATGTTTAACACAGGAGGGACACAACACTTCCACCTTTTGTTCTTACAGCCTATGAAAATGACTGATGTTGGAAAGGGGACTGCCTGAAGGTTTTTGCATTCTGAAGCATGGACTTACACCACTGCTTTTCGTATAGCCGGTGGGAGGCGGGGTATAGAGAGGTTAGTGAATAAATCTAAGCAGTTTTGTTCATTTCATAGCTTGTCCCTTTAAGAAGCCACTTATTCAGGTGAGTGCTGCACTTAATAGTTGCTCATTTATATTGTTATTTGTTTTAAAATTCAAAAACGCAATGAGCATACATCTACTTTGGCAGAACAACTATAGAGGAAAACAAAATAGTTTACTGATGCCAGTTCAAATATAGACCTATAAACTTTATGAGACGCCATCATGGAAAACAGTCTCATATCTAAGTGGTGATTTTATGACCCTCCAATAAAAAGACAATTAGGAGATAAATAGCATGCATACTTGCTTTGATTAGAGACCAATGTCTGGCACATCCAAACCTACAGCAGATGCATGACACAATGACATAAAAATGATTTAATGGAACGAGGAATCAAAATGAAATGGTTTGTGAGATTTTTCTGTGAATTAATTAGTAACTGGACATTTTTACTCAGGAATTGCTTTGAACAGTGCACAGATGTGTATGCTGTGCCACATGCCGTACTTGTAATTTGTGGCGTTTTATTAATGATTATAAAAGGTCAGGGACTTAAACATCATTGACATCATAAAATAGCTGTATTAGATTAATACTTTGTGCATACAAAGTCCTAATAATAATGACTGAGATGTAGGTGAGATGTAAGATCAAGCTTTTGTTTCCTGGTTTCGCTCTAGTCTACAGATCAAACAGCTTTAGAGGCTTTGATAAGAGAAGTATGTGGGAATCTTTTCTAATGATTGGTAAATGCTGTCCCTAGCACATTAAACCCTCTCAAACACTGATTGGTGTACAACCTTAGATAATCGTGTTAACTTGCTTGACTAATTATTGACTTTCCCACAGACACAGCTAAAAAAAGAAAACGCAGAAACTGTTTTCCATTCACACATGCTCCAAGCACAACTATTAATCAGTTACCCCAATTGAACAGACATCCAGTTTGATCTTTAAAGGAGATCACACACTGATCAAAGGTCTTTGTTGCTTTTTCAGGAGCTGTCTTAAAAGCCTCATCAGTGCATGGGTCCTTCATCACTGGAAGCCATGGAGGACCTAAACTCTGTGACTGTGGGCCCACTAAAGCGTAGAGTACAAGAGAGGAAACGGATTCGTGAGACTGTCAAGACCAAGTTGCAGCAAAACCTCTCCTGCTCAGGATCTAAACTGAAGAGGACTCTAACAGGCTTCTTCCCCGTAGTGAAATGGCTTCCAAAGTACAAGGTGAAGGACTATATATGGGGAGATCTGATGTCTGGGCTCATAATTGGCATCATATTGATCCCTCAAGCCATTGCGTACTGCCTGCTGGCTGGCCTGGATCCCATCTATGGCTTGTACACATCATTTTTTTCAAACATCATTTACTTTTTCATGGGAACGTCAAGACATGTTTCTGTGGGCATCTTCAGCCTCATGAGTTTGATGGTTGGGCAAGTTGTGGACCGAGAGGTCTACCTTGCAGGCTTTGACTTGAATGAAGACAGTACGAAAAACGCATTAGGGTTAAATGGCACTGGGGATGCTAACACTACTCTGGTCAACTTGAAGATCATGGCACTGAATATGGAATGTGGAAAGGAATGCTACGCCATTAGCATTGCCACAGCTTTAACATTTCTTGCTGGAGTCTACCAGGTACGTACACAGTCTTAAATCACATCTGCAAATCACCACACAAAGATGTAAGCGCTGTAGCCATTTGCTTCCATTGTCCGCATTTGTAAGTCGCTTTGGATAAAAGCGTCTGCTAAATGACTAAATGTAAATGTAACCATCAAACTCAAGTAAAAAAATTCAATTTAAATAAATGTGAGTGAGAGATTCGAAGGAATGAAGGGTGACCACAAAACTGTTCCTAGGATCGCACTTGTACGTCATTCCTGCGCTGTTGTCATACAATTAAACCTGCGCAAAGAACCATGGAAGCGAGTGTCTCTCAATTGTACCCTTCAAAATCATTTCAAAGTGTCCTCTGAAGTGGCCCATTTTGAGCACTTTGGTTTGGAACAACCCTTCAGTATGGGGGTCATGATTGCGTTTACTTTTAAATGGCCTTTGGACTTAGATTTATCCCATTTGGAACATAGCGAATGCCATCTTCCAATTCCATTTATATTATATTTATAAATAAATATATAGTACAACAAAAATGTCATGTCCTTTATTGAAAAGTATATTGTATTTTCTCCTCAGGTGCTGATGGCTGTTCTCAGGCTAGGGTTTGTCTCTGTTTATCTGTCTGCTCCTATGCTTGATGGCTTTGCCACTGGGGCATCTTGCACTATCCTCACTGTCCAGGCAAAGTACCTGCTTGGCCTTAAGATCCCTCGACACCAAGGCTACGGCACAGTGGTGGTCACTTGGATCAACATCTTCAAGAACATCCACAAAACCAACTTCTGTGACTTAATAACAAGTGCCATCTGCATCATAGTGCTGCTTGCAGGAAAAGAGATCCAGGATCGCTATAAGGACCGTTTGAAGATGCCACTGCCCACAGAACTGGTCGTAGTGGCAGTTGGCACAGTAGTTTCCCACTTTGCTGATCTAAATGGACAGTTTAGCTCCAGTATCTCAGGTGCCATTCCAACTGGTTTTATTCCGCCAAAGGTGCCCAGTGTTGAACTGATGCCCCGTGTAGCATATGATGCTATTCCATTAGCTGTCATCAGTTTTGCTTTTACCGTTTCTCTGGCTGAGATGTTTGCTAAAAAGAACGGTTACACGGTTAGGCCAAACCAAGAAATGATAGCAATTGGGTTCTGCAATATAATTCCTTCATTTTTCCATTCTTTCACTACAAGTGCCGCCCTTGCAAAAACTATGGTGAAGGACTCAACAGGCTGCCAGACTCAGGTCTCCAGTGTAGTGAGTGCCTTAGTGGTTCTTCTGGTTCTTCTTTTCTTTGCACCATTTTTCTACGCCCTGCAGAAATGTGTCCTCGCCTGCATCATCATCGTCAGTCTGCGGGGCGCCCTGCGCAAATTTCTAGACGTCCCGAAGCAATGGCGTGAAAGCAAGATTGAGGCAATTGTCTGGTTTGTGAGCATGAGCTCAACTGCTTTAATTAGCGTGGAGATTGGACTGCTGATTGGTGTGGTCTTCTCTATGATCTGTGTGGTGGTCCAGACTCAGAATCCTAAGGTTTCGTTACTGGGACAAATTGAACTAACCAACGACTTTGAGGACATGGAGGAGTATGATAATCTTTCACCTGTTCCAAAGGTGAAGATCTTTCGTTTTCAAGCGCCTCTTTTCTACGCCAACAAAGACTTCTTTTTAAAATCTTTATATAAAGCAACTGATCTTGAGCCATTCCTTGAAATAACCCGCAGAAGAAAACTGGAGAAAAAAGCTAAAGAAAAGGCTGCGAAGAAGACAGATAGAGTAGATGAAACCAATGGAGATGTAAGTGTAAGCTTGATTTCAAAAAACACTGATTTTCATACTATCATCTTAGATTGCTCCTGCATCTCCATAATAGACACAGCAGGAGTGAGCACCTTCAAAATGGTTTTAAAAGACTATAAAGAAGTTGGCGTGAATGTAATTCTAGCTTGCTGCAACACACCAGTAATAGATTCTTTAAGGAGAGGCTCTTTCTTTGGGGCTGGTGACAAAGACATGGAACAACTGTCATTTCATACCATCCACAGTGCTGTTTGTTTTGCTACTCGTACAACACAACAGGTTAATGACTCTTCTGTTTAATGTATCCACAAATGGGCCTCAAGAGCTGAAAAGCATATTTTCTATTAAAACACATGAAACATGATATTCAGCTCTTAGAAATGATGTTAAATATGTTCACAAAATTAACATGATAGCACAAAAATTCCACTCCTGTTTGAGTCAGAACTGAATATGAACATTTAGAATTTTCTGCTACTGTACAAACTCAGGGGTTGTTATTATACACACTGGAAGACAAAATTGCATTCATGTGTCATATTACGTTTTTTATATCAAAAACTAAACGAAAATCAAACAAATAACAACATAACTACTTTGTGACATATTTTTGAGACACTAAGCCCTCAGAAATTGATTTAATACCATTTTAAATGTAAACAAGACAGATAATTAATTTCCAGTGTGATTTGTGCAAAACTACCCTTTAATTGCCAGAAAAAAATATCTTCACACATCAGCAAATAATACAGGACCATGAGAAGACAATACAGATCTGTGATTTTAATTGTCTGTTATACTGCCTTTAAAATGTGAAAATGTTTTCATGGTGTTCTTGAGAAAATAAAAGTGAAGGACTTTTTCACCTGTAGATTTGATTATATTTTAAACCAGTGTCAATAACTACTATTTGGATACATCTGTTGCCTCAAGGTTTATGCTAGTTTTCTATGGAATGCCAATCCTGCCATAATTAGAAATAAATAAAGAAAGAAAGAAATGTACAAAGAAATGTAAAAAAGCAAAAATAAATATACAAAGAAAAATAAAAATTCAAAAATAAAAATTATTTATAAGTTTATTTCCTTATGTATTTTTTCTTTTTTTTTCCACATTTATTTATTTTTTTTATTTCTACATTTATTTATTTCCACTTTTATTTATTTTCACATTTATGTATTTATTTACGTATTTATTTATTTCCACAGTTATATATTTCCACATTTATTCATTTCTACATTTATTTATTTCTGCATTTCTTTGTCCGTAGGGTAATGAGGGGGGCGTGTTTTACCTCGGGAATAGCAATCGAGCCAGAGTAGTCGAGGGGTATGCTTTGAGGCCACAGTGACACCTTGTTGTGCCCAAAAGAAGTACAAGAAGTATAGCCTACATGACGAGCCTGTTGATAGTGTGGGATGAATGACTTCAACACGGTCTCACTCCCAACTCGTCACATATTGACGCTTGGTCAGGACCCTTTGGCTTTGACGCACAGGGTACCCCTTTAGAGTAATTTTTCGACGTGCAGGGTCCTCCATTGCTTTAAATAAAAAACCCTTAGCGTCAATATGCCGACGCAAAAGGCTTATCGTCATGATTAAATTATATATTGGGCAATAATACTGCCATTATTGCATATATGTTGGGGTGTGTCACAACAGTTTTATTTATTACACTATTTACACATTTATGAGCACGTAACCCAACCCCTGCCCCTAAACCTACCATTTGTCAATAAAACACAAGATATAACAGGCAGATACAACTACCGTCATAATTTATTTTAAAAAATATATATATTCCAAGTCTTTCCAGGCAAAACGATTGATTTGTGAGTGGAATAGATGCGATCGCCGTCTCCGTCCGTCGTAAAGCTCTTCCTGTGTGCTGTCTTTGTGTGTCAAAAAATGCCGCCAGAAGAAGCCTTAAGTTAGCAATTGGCTCTAGTGTGTCTCGTGACTGATTGCGTTATGCTGTTGTGAAATGCCATTGGCTCTTGAGTGTCTCGTGACTGATTGCGTCATGCTACAGGAGTATCTTTTTGAATGAGATGTGAGCGCGTTAATGGAGTGGGATCATTTTCAGCAATTAAAACCTTATGTTTTACTCTCTTCTTTGCATAAAGATATCGTATGGCTTGTTGATGACTTAGATGGTCAATATGGCCAAAATCTTATATCACGGTTATTATTTCAGTTTCATGTGGGGGGTTGTTATGCTGATAATGAAAACACTACTACTTGTCGCCACGGTGCAGCTGTGGATTTGTTTCTGTGATAATTATATGTAGGCCTAATGTGTGATTTAAAAAAAAATAAAAAAATTCATGAAAAAATGATCAAAAAGATGGCAGATAGGGGACATGATCGGGGGAGCATGACTTCTTATGTTGAGAGAACACTTATTTCTCGTGGCCATGCTTTTAGAACCTGCCTGACCATAGCAACCTCGATATTCAAAAACTGATATTAGAATACATGAATAAAATGTTTTGAATTTAATAAAGCGCAGAATTAAGAAAATATTATATTAACCTACCTGTACATTGTGTGCATTATATTTTGTTCTTTCTTTCTTTCTTTAATTAAATTACGGGAATGTTACGGGCTCTCTGAACAGGAATTTAAAGGGGTCATATAATGCCCACTTTCAACAAGTTGATATTATTCTTTAGGGTCTTAATGAAAAGTCTGCAACATAGTTTGGTTAAAATTTAATTGGTAGTGTAAAAAACACCTTTTTCACCCTGTCAAAAACAGCTCTTGTCAGAGCAAATGGTATTGTGTCATTCTCCTTTAAATGTTAATGAGCTCTGCTGACTCCGCCCTCTCTTGGGAGCCGCTCTCTGAGGGACTGTTTACTTTAGCCGCATTCATCGTGAAACTTGCTAATTAGCACATTGTTAGGAAAGGCCATTTGCAAAGATTCATTTAAAAAACCTTGTACTCACTTTTTCTGGAGGTGAAGCTGAATCATGAATGATTCGCGCAAACATAGACACATTTAGGTAGATGGAGGGGCATTCTCTTCAGAACCAAACCTAATCCTCTTCAGCCGCTCAGATGACTGGAGTAAATCAGACTGCTATGTTCATTATTACATTCAACAACAAAACACCTCAATCGTTTAGGACGGAGTCATTCCTGTCTACATCTGCTCCGGCGGTGAAACAACTGATGACAGCTCACTCAGGGCCGGTCTGAGGTAAGACACCAGTGCAGTCTGTGCTAAAACTGTCAATCAATTATAATTTGCTTTAAAAACAATCGTGGGAGGGGCCTCCGTCCGTGTGACATCACACGGACAGACAGCTCGATTTGAGAAAGGGGTAAAGATTTAACAAGATTACAAAAAAAAGGGTGGTTGCGTACACACACTGCTGTCCTGGCTTGAGAGAGTAGATTTCTTCAATGAAGTCAGAGAAGCTCAAAAAGCAGAGTTTCAGATGCCAAAATAAGACTTTATTAAACAAAGTAACAAAGCCGAGAAGACAGCTGCCTCATCCACTGCCTCTAATTCTCTGTCTGTCCATACAGTACCGTTTCTAGGCATAGGCAAGCTAGGCGGTCGCCTAGAGCGCCACCAGCTGGAGGGGTGCCAATGAGCACGTACTGTCGCTACATTTTAACAGGGTTGTGATCAAGAGTGGCACGGACACTGAAATATGATTGCCGCCCCCACTGGATCCCCCAACATCATTGGGCTAGAGGACTGTCATTCTGACCATGCCTGTATGCCATTGGATCAGAGCGCTGTCAATTGCTGCCTCTGATTGTTGCATGCAAAGTTTGCATTCGGATTTGGAGCGCTCAACAATGCCATTAGATCAATGGGTTCTGTCAGTGTTTTGGCAAGGTAAGGCTTTTTTTTTGCCATGCAAGTTCAAAGGCCAATTTAAAATATTGGTACATAAAAAAGTGCACAAAACCAGTATTTTGTTTAGGCAGTATTTGTGACAGTCGAGAAATCATGTTTCATGTGAAACTGGTCTAAAAGGTGCCAATGCATTGTTAAAGGTTCAGTGTGTCATATTTAGGCTACATAAAGCTTTTACAGCCAATTAAAATCAATACAATTAAGATCAATACATACTTAAACCACTTTGTCAAATTTAATGCATCCTTATGGAAGTGTCGAAATGCTGAATCAATTAATTCGCTTCCAAAAAAAATTAAATATAAATAAAATTAATTCGCTTCCAACAGCGCTTAAAGGGAGCAGCGTCATACATATGGGCAGAGAGTCACGTTATTTAAAGCGGAAGTTCACACGTCAATGAGTAATAAAAGAACTACTAGCTGCATTCTGATTACTTTTATGTCACTGATCAGGCTTTTATAGGCCTATGTAGTTTGGGGTAAGAAAGGGTTTTATAGGTTTGACTGAAATAATATTGCAATAACTGACACAACAACAACAACAAAACAATTGAACAAAAAAAACAGATAAAGTCAAAAAGTAGCCATTGATAATATCTAAACATGTATCCAAATCCAAATGTAATAAAAATTAATTTATGTGTGATGACAATTTCTTAGCAACTAGGGATTGTTACATAGAGCTATACAGGCATCCAGTGGCTATAATGGTATCACAGATAATAAGTTGTGCAAAATGTTTTATCTTAACAGTCAATTTACAAATAGGCCTAATGCGATCAGATTTGTGGAACTCACAATGTGCTGAATTTCCACAAATTAGTGTCGTTACTATGACAACCAATTTAAATGTGACAAGAAACGAATGTCTGAAAAATAAATTATATATTATATATATATATATATATATATATATATATATATATATAGATGGGGCAATAATAGGGATTTCGCCTAGGGCGTCAAAATGGCTAGAAACGGCCCTGTGTCCATACATCCCTTTTATCCCTTTTTACTAACCAAATTTGTCTGGTTTTGCTGCAATTTATTACCAGCCCACTTGGCCTATTTTTATTGGTGGGATTTGGTCAGATCCACCATTGTTTAAGAATGGCTACATCAAAATGGTTACATCAAAACGGTTACATCAAAATGGTTACATTGAATCTGCAACATTAAATTAGTTTACACTCTAATGGAAAAACACCAGTATTCAAAAGTCTATGGGATAGACTCTCTATGTGCTTTCCCACGAAACAGTGGTGTTATTTTGTATCACTTTCAACCTTGAAAATCTTCCCCTTAAATTCTGTTCCCACACCAGTACTGCACAATGGATGGCTTCTTATATTTCACAATCTGTATTAAGACATCTAGTATTGGAATAATTCAGCATATTAATCAGTATATGGATTGCATTTTTTAAGTAAGATAATACCATATTCAGTATACCATGATATAGAGTAAAATGAGTAAAATAATACAATACTGCCAACACATATTTTTTAGTTCAAACAACTTGTAAAAGTGCATGTAGCATTATATGACCCCTTTAACATAGGCTAGGCCTAGGCTATACATTAAAAAAAAATAGGCTATATGCTAATTAAAAGGCTATATGCTAATAATAATAAGAAGAATATAGGTAGCCTAATATATAGCCTAATTTCTGCACTTGCTTAAATTCAAAACAAAATTTTAAAAGAATATTTAAGCTAAAATATTAATCTCATCCCAAAGTCTTTTAAATCCATTCACATAGGTTATTATTTTGCATTAGCCTACATTTTTTAGGCTAGCCTATTTATTTTATTTCCCACTTGGTCTCAGTTTTTTCTCCTCTGCGCTTTATACCTGCTCTGTAACCGAAGCTCCTTAACAGCCGACAAGATAAATTAGAATTAAATTAGGCCTAATAATGGATTAGAGTCTGTATAATTTTTATTATATATATTTTTTAACTTTAGTTTTAGGCCTATATGCGTAAATATGATAGCCTACACAAAAGAACAAGATTCACACATCACATACCTGCGCTTTTTTGAAAAAATAAAACCCAGGATAAATTAATAGGCTACATACAAAAAGAATAAATACGCAAAATGTATTTCACTTAGGTGCCTAATCAGGGGCGTAGATCACTTTTTCGGGCAAGTGTGTTCACAAAGAGGTTTTCAAGAGCCGGTGTGAATAAATCGTCGCCTTGGAATTATAAGGTTCTATCTGAATTCTGAGTGGTTTTGAGATATTGAGCTTTAAAGTTTTTGCATTACATATAGCAAAAATTATATAGGGAACGTCTCTTTCCTACATGAAAATGACAGAGACCCTAAATGTATTCTAAATATCAAAATCCTCTCAAATTTTTAAATGGAGATTTTTGGAACAGGTCAAATGCAGATAGAACCTTCTAATTCTAAAAAGTCATTTTCCGCTCAGAATTATAAGGTTCTATCTTGCAAAACATTAACTGAAGCAACAATTTTCAAGAAATAGCCTACAAATAGCTTTTTTATAATTTGCTTTAAAACATAAAATTAGTGTTGTAACAATGTGTCAACATGTATGAGAAAGGTAAATTTAATGCTTTCTTTATCACATTTATTCCATATTTTAGGACAAATATTTTTTTCTTGGTTTAGCTAGGATTATAGTGGGTAATTAAACACATTATTGAGGGAACAGTTAAGCCAGCTAACGTTACTCTAATCCATCTGACCAGGACTTTATTCCACAAAAAGCAGCACAGGGAAAATGGCATTAATCAGTATGGCCAAGATAACATGCTGACGTTTATTGTGGTAATTAAGACCCCATCATTTAAATAGCTGACTATTTGATATTTAAGGCTTAATGTTGTAAAAAAAAAAAAGAGTCATTTTAAGACTTTAAACTGCATGAATATTTCGCCAATCAGTAGGCCTACATACTCGGGTCTTTAGCGACCCAGACTTACATCCAGCATGGATGGATCTCTAATTGCTGCAATAGCAAACTCTCCTGATATTTTAAGAACAATTTTAAAAAATGTAATAAAAAAGAATAAAATAAGCATACTTCCTTACCTTTTGAAACTTAGAAGGGTTCGATTTGAGCAGATGATTTTACCATCACTGCCATCACTGCCAATACTGCCAGTGAAAAATCACGTCATCATTATGTTTTAAACAGTGGCACTTTGTGGAATAAAGGTGAATTGCACTTATTGATTCTGCAGACACGTGTGGATTAGTGTAATGTGGGACACTGACTAATGTGGGACACCTAAGCTTCAGTGCATTTATCTCTTCTTTTACAACATTAAAGTGAACATGCCTGGTGTTGAATTCAAGCAGGGGTGTCAAGTTATTGAAATCACTTGACTTTCTGGAAATTATGTCAGAAATGTGGCTATGAAAATCATCAAACAAGAAGTACTTCTTGTAAAGTTCACTGAAATGACAGTGGCATAGGATTTAGACACAATTAATGTTAAGGATATAAATCTGTCATAAATAAAACAATGTTAATTGTTATCAAATTATATTTGTGATGTATTTGTACATCAAAATTTGCAATAATATTGTTAAAATGTGTTAAGAATATTTTTTATTTGAAGCAATCTTTGTCATCCCACTTTAGAAAAGGATGTTTTCAAAAGTGGGACAGCATGTTTTGACTAATGTGGGACAGTCAAATATACTATGTTATTCAATTGTTATAAAATGTGTATTAAGAAAGTTAAATATCATACATGTATTTTTGAGCTTATAATGCAGCAATATTATTTGTTTTAAGATCCAGATTCAAAATTTAGAGACTAGAGGACAATGGGATCCTGGACCGTGATGAGTCCATGACTGCTTATTTCTGGTATGAAGTGTTTTTACCATTACAATTTGCTTAACACAAGCTTTTGAAAAAAGAAGTTTAATATTAGAAGTTTGTATAAGTTGAATAACGGTTTTAAAGGCATTCCATTTTCCAAATTTTTCATTTTATTTATTTATTTTTTAATTATGAAATCATTTTTTATTAAGTTCAATTTGACAGTTTTGACTTTATTACATATTATTATTGTTACTGCCAGAAATCTGACATTTTTAAAATCAATTATTTTAAATAATATATGATTTCTGTGTTATATTATTGTATTTAACATTCCATATATGAACATATAGGTTACTAGTTTTTTAGACTTATGAAGACAGCAAACACACTGTAGGCCTACTAAATTAATTAAGCAAACACGGGTATGCACATTTAACCATGAGTATAAAGTTTACTTTGTAAAAATTTGACTATTTATAACCCAAAACATGGTCTCCCAGATTTGAGCATGAGCTGTCCCACATTAGAAAATCCACAAAACGATTCGGCACAAGGAACACTAATATATGTGCCATTTCACCTTTAATTACAATATCTGAATAATTTCTTCTGATTTAGATAGAGAACATCTTGGGGATTTCATAATGATATAACATTTTGCTACCTGGTCTCATGGCATTTACGTCCCTGTCTGCAATTTTTAGCATGACATGAAATACGTACCAATAAGTACATATCACTGCAGTTTCCAAAATAAATGAACACTTTCACACAAATTTACAGAGTTGCGATCAATAAAGCGTAATTTTCACACAATTACTTTAAGAATATCATGCCATGACTTCAAAACAATATTAATATGCTGGGAGATTTGACAACTGATGGTTTTGAACGTTAGCATCTCACACATACAGCTTCATATCTATGGGTTTTCATAGATGATAAGTTTGTTCGGTAGCTCACGGAGTACGGAGACGAACTTAGGAGACAAGAAGCACCGGTTCAAATCCCACGTAACTACGGTTCGCAATACGTATCTGAAGCAACGTAATAAAAAAACAGCAATACGTACCAATATCTACGTAATAAAAACGTGCCAGGGTTCACATATTGAACCTGTGTTTTAGCGCCACTCAGTGGACATTTCTATTTGAAACTGCGGCGAAACGTGCAGCAAGGTACGTAAAAAAAGTGCGCAGAGGTACGTATTTTTATGAGACCAGGTTGACATTTTGATATATTGGTTTGGCTTCATATAGAAATATGATGCACAACTCAAAATTTCAAAATGTGTCCCACATTACCCTAATCCATATGACAAAGAAAGTTGATCCTGATTGGTCCTCTTGCGTACATTCGAAGTGCTGATTGGCTGATTCATAGATAGAACCTCATAGAACCAAGTTAGAATTCGACTTTGTAGATAGAACCTTTTTGTTTTCTAAATAAAAAGTCCTAAAATGTACAAAACTTTAAAAAAAAAAAAAAACTAAAAAAACATCACATAATGTAAATAAGTTGTCACAGAATAAGAATATGTGAATAACTAAATTTTGACAAAAATGTCAGATAGAACATTGTAATTCCAAGGCAACGAAATATAGATTTAAATTCAAAGAAACAGGATAGTCTGTGCATGACCTGATGTTTTATTCGGACCCAGAATAAGGCGAGATGAACATCACAGAGCGCTAAACACTCCGTGCGGTGTATATTTCATTCATACTCGAAGCCGGAGGGCGCTCTCGCCACTGTTGCCAACTAATTTTCAGAGGAAGTTGCTAAAGGCGGAACAATTTGTTGCTAAAAGTTGCTAAATGACGCTGTGACGTCACGGTGTCATGACATCATTACGTAATCGCAACACAAAACTGCATCTTCATGTAATATACAGAAAACACAATGAGTTTTCTCAAATTGACTGGCCACCTCAGCAAAAACATTATTTAAAATGTTAATTTAGATTTGTTTGAAAAAAAAATATATACGTGTAGTAGGCTATTTGTAAAAGTAATACAAACACAAGACCTTTTTGATCAGATATTTTTATTTTTAAATATAACACTGATATTGAACAGTTACACTCTTTTGAACAATCACAGTTTATGTAGTCTATTTTCTTTTTAACTTGTGAAATTAACAATTAACAACAATTAAAGCACTGTATTGGTAGTTAATATGCTACCTAAATGAACAACAATTATACATGTTAATAACAAGGTATCAGTAAATGAACAATTATATCAAACAATTGTAGCTAGCATTTTAACTTGAATGTGATATGATGTGTCTGTTGTTAGGCATCTCTTAGGATGGTGGTTCTTCTTGTCTGGTTAGCTGTTCAGTGTTTCCTCTTGCACTTTTTCATTCACAATTCAGTGTACACTGCCATTGATTCCACTAGTTCCAGAAACTCCATTCTTTGATTATTCATAGGTTAGCAAGCAAATCATCCTCATCTTCACTGTCCAGCTGCTCTGTCAATGAGCTGGTATCAGCAGAAGAGGATGGAATGGCTTTGAAACTGTATGCTGCGGTGGTGCCAAACTGTTGTAGAATGTCATTGGGTAGTTTATGCTGGTAACAAGTATCACCAGCCAGCTTCAGTCCATACCGCACAAGGAGTATGGAGTTAAGAGTGTGCAGTGACAGTCTATTTCTTAACCTTGACTTGACCACACTCATTTGGCTGAACAGCCGTTCAACCTCTGCATTTGAGTGTGGCAAGGAGAGGGCAGCCAGTGCAGCTTTGTACAGTTCTTCGAATGGTTTTGACCCGGAAGCATCTATGTAGTTATACACTTCGCTCCAAAACTCAATGGTATTTTCAGTTGATTCCCACCTCAACAAATGTATGTTTCTCCATTGGGAAACAATTTTATCAATTGTCTGGGGCTGGTACCCCAGTAGCTCAGCTACATTTCAGTGTTGCTTTTATTTTATATCATTTCAGTGTTGCTTTTATTGTGCTTCATTGTTTCCTTAACACTGAACAGATTTCGAGATTGCTTAGAGCAACAACATAGTTGATGCATCGTCTCCGAATGACCTTTTCGTCCTCTGGAGCAAGACTGAGCTGGGATATTGTGCTTTCAAAAAGGTACCCAAGATATGGTGCTGGTCTGAGATGACCATCAATGGCATCCTTCAGGACATCAATCTTTGCCATAGGATTGACTACTCTGCTGCAAACTGATGATAAGAGGTGAACCAGATTGTCCAAAAGCTTGACAGGATCTGTATGTTCACCCTCAAATGACTTCACTGCAACTTGTACTTCGGACAGGATTGATTTTAAGAATGTAAGGTAGACATAGTTGGTCTTGTCCATGTACATGGCATGGAGCACATCTGCCATGTAGCAATGCTCACTGGTCTTGGTCAACTCAAAGTGGAGTTTCAGTTCTTCCCATTGGTCCAATATACGAGTTACCGCAGGCTCAATCGATAGCCAACGTGTGGCACACACTTTGGTGATCTGCAGGGGTTTCTGACTACAATTAATGGTGGCATACACTGCTTTGTATGCCTCTCGCCGTTTTGGGAAAATCGAAAACCAGTTGTAGGTTTCCTGATTAAGTATTCAACACATATAGGGATGGTTTCTTTGGATGCTGCACTGACAGCCAGTTGTAAAGAATGGCACACACAGCGAATGAGTACCAAATTGGGCAAAGCACATTCTTCTTTTAAAATCTTGTGGACTCCATTGTGCACCCCAGTCATCACAGAGGCATTATCTGTGCCAATACCCTGAAGATTCTCTTTTTTAAGGTTACACTTTTCGAGAAACTCAACTATTGCCTTTGCTATTGATTTTGCATCACTCGCCTCCAATTCAACCAGCCCAAGAAATGTGGACACAAGTGTTCTTTTTTTAGCACTAAAATACCTAATCAGCACACCCAGGTATTTTGAGACACTGACATCAGTCGACTCATCCAAAAGCAGACTGAACTTCTCATCCCCCACATCTGTTGTTATCATTTTCAGAAAATAAGGAGCCAATACTCCCTTAATCATTTCTGTGCATTTGGTGCGGTGCATGTGGAAGTTTGTTGCTGCCACAGAATCTGAAAAGGCAGCTTTGCAAGCCATACCTAAATGGTCGCATGCTAGCAGTGAACAATGTTCCGCAATGGCCATTGCCATAGTAGCTTCTGCACTTTTGCAGTTATCCATTTTCTTAACTAGCTGTGGTAATGTATACTGCTTTGCTGGGTTATATGGTTTTGATCTATTTCTTAACCTTGACTTGACCACACTCATTTGGCTGAACAGCCGTTCAACCTCTGCATTTGAGTGTGGCAAGGAGAGGGCAGCCAGTGCAGCTTTGTACAGTTCTTCGAATGGTTTTGACCCGGAAGCATCTATGTAGTTATACACTTCGCTCCAAAACTCAATGGTATTTTCAGTTGATTCCCACCTCAACAAATGTATGTTTCTCCATTGGGAAACAATTTTATCAATTGTCTGGGGCTGGTACCCCAGTAGCTCAGCTACATTTCAGTGTTGCTTTTATTTTATATCATTTCAGTGTTGCTTTTATTGTGCTTCATTGTTTCCTTAACACTGAACAGATTTCGAGATTGCTTAGAGCAACAACATAGTTGATGCATCGTCTCCGAATGACCTTTTCGTCCTCTGGAGCAAGACTGAGCTGGGATATTGTGCTTTCAAAAAGGTACCCAAGATATGGTGCTGGTCTGAGATGACCATCAATGGCATCCTTCAGGACATCAATCTTTGCCATAGGATTGACTACTCTGCTGCAAACTGATGATAAGAGGTGAACCAGATTGTCCAAAAGCTTGACAGGATCTGTATGTTCACCCTCAAATGACTTCACTGCAACTTGTACTGGACAGGATTGATTTTAAGAATGTAAGGTAGACATAGTTGGTCTTGTCCATGTACATGGCATGGAGCACATCTGCCATGTAGCAATGCTCACTGGTCTTGGTCAACTCAAAGTGGAGTTTCAGTTCTTCCCATTGGTCCAATATACGAGTTACCGCAGGCTCAATCGATAGCCAACGTGTGGCACACACTTTGGTGATCTGCAGGGTTTCTGACTACAATTAATGGTGGCATACACTGCTTTGTATGCCTCTCGCCGTTTTGGGAAAATCGAAAACCAGTTGTAGGTTTCCTGATTAAGTATTCAACACATATAGGGATGGTTTCTTTGGATGCTGCACTGACAGCCAGTTGTAAAGAATGGCACACACAGCGAATGAGTACCAAATTGGGCAAAGCACATTCTTCTTTTAAAATCTTGTGGACTCCATTGTGCACCCCAGTCATCACAGAGGCATTATCTGTGCCAATACCCTGAAGATTCTCTTTTTTAAGGTTACACTTTTCGAGAAACTCAACTATTGCCTTTGCTATTGATTTTGCATCACTCGCCTCCAATTCAACCAGCCCAAGAAATGTGGACACAAGTGTTCTTTTTTTAGCACTAAAATACCTAATCAGCACACCCAGGTATTTTGAGACACTGACATCAGTCGACTCATCCAAAAGCAGACTGAACTTCTCATCCCCCACATCTGTTGTTATCATTTTCAGAAAATAAGGAGCCAATACTCCCTTAATCATTTCTGTGCATTTGGTGCGGTGCATGTGGAAGTTTGTTGCTGCCACAGAATCTGAAAAGGCAGCTTTGCAAGCCATACCTAAATGGTCGCATGCTAGCAGTGAACAATGTTCCGCAATGGCCATTGCCATAGTAGCTTCTGCACTTTTGCAGTTATCCATTTTCTTAACTAGCTGTGGTAATGTATACTGCTTTGCTGGGTTATATGGTTTTGATTTATTTATATGCTTTGCTGTAGTACAATGTTTTTTGATGTCATACATTTTTGCAAGCATATCTGATTTGCAGTTATCCCCAACTACTGGCTTCAGCCACCCTTTAAATTCAGGTACAGACTCCCACTCTTTTCTGTATTTCTGGTTGTACAGTTTTGATTGAGACATGTTGGTAGATGTAGTTAAGTCTCTTACAGATCAAAAATTCATGAACAGCTACATTCACTGAGTTTTAACTGTGGTTGTTGTTTTAATTATTTTATCAAAAATTGTGACATGCGTGCTTCTGCTGCTGCACCCAGCCAACAATTTTTTGCTGCTGCTGCAGCTTCTGTGCCTGGCTATTTAGACCTTATATAGCCACGCCCCTGCACTCATTGTCTTTAGTCTTGCGGTTTGTGTTTCTACAGCGATCTTAAGAATTTATGAATGAATCGCTCATCTTGAGTTAATTCTGCAGTCACTAGGCTACTGCTCTTTAGATTTGAGTCCCTTTTCAAAAGTTGCTAAAAGTAGCCAAATAAATTTTAAAAAATTGCTAAATTTGTTGCTAGGTGCTTTTTGAAAAAGAAGTTGCTAGGGTAGTCTGAAAAGTTGCTAAATCTAGCAACAAAATTGCTAAGTTGGCAACACTGGCTCTCGCGCAGAAAAGTCCTACCAGGAAATTCCTAATATGATAAATGCGTCCAGCTATCACTGTATGAAAACAGTTTGGACATATACGGTTTATCTGTGTTTTTCAAGTCATCTCCAGGTAATAAATAAACACAGTGCTAATTGACATGCATTCATTACAGTATAGAAACTATTCTGCCTTATTATGTGATTTTAAAAAAAAGTGTTTGTAGTATCATTATTATTGGTTATTGTCCAGCAGTGTATCTGATTTCTAAGCAAATTAAAAGCTAGAAATAAGAGAATAATTAAAGTTGCCTATAGGCTCCACTATCAGTCAAAAGTTTTTGAACAATAACATTTTTAATGCTTTTTAAAGAAGTCTCTTCTGCTCAGCAAGCCTGCATTTATTTGATCCAAAGTAGGCCTACATCAAAACAGTAAAATTGTGAAATATTTTCACTATTTAAAATAACTGTTTTCTATTTGAATATATTTTAAAATGTAATTTATTGTGATTTCAAAGCAAAAAAAAATTAGCATTACTCCAGTCACACAATCCTTCAGAAATCATTCTGATATTCTGATTTGCTGCTCAAAAAAACATTTATTATTATTATGATGTTGAAAACAGCTTAGTAGAATTTTTTCAGGTTTCTTTGATGAATAGAAAGTTCAGAAGAACAGCATTTATCTGAAATAGAAATCTTTTGTAACATTATAAATGTCTTTATCATCGCTTTTGATCAATTTAAACCATCCTTGCTAAATTAAGTATTAATTTTAATTTATTTTCCAAAAAAAAAAAAAATAAATAATAATAATAATAATAATTATACTGACTCTATAAGCTTTTGAATGGTATAGTGTATAATCAATGTTACACAAGCTTTTTATTTCAGATAAATGCCGATCTTTGGATCTTTCTATTCATCAAAGAATCCTGAAAAAATGTACTCAACTGTTTTAAATATTAATAATTAAAAAGGTTTCTTGAGCAGCAAATCAGCATATTAGAATGATTTCTGAAGGGTCATGTGACACAGGAGTGGAGTAATGATGCTGAAAATTCAGCTTTGATCACAGCAATAAATTATTTTTTTTCAATATATTCAACTAGAAAGCAGTTGTTTTACATAGTATTTTAGATCAAATAAATGCAGGCTTGGTGAGCAGAAGAGACTTCTTTAAAAAAAAAAAAAAACATAAAAAATCTAACTGTTCAAAATCTTTTGACTGGTAGGTTATATATATTACAGAAATGTTATATTGTGATGTTATATATATATATATATATATATATATATATGTGTGTGTGTGTGTGTGTGTGTGTGTGTGTGTATTACATTTCTGTCCCCCTCACTTGAAATGATGGCTTTGCCCCTGGGCCTAATTAACCAAACGAAAGAAAACGTTGTTCCATGGTTAAACAGTTTAAATAATCGCTCATGCACACACAACATGGTTATCACTTAGGCTATTCCTTAAAAACAACCAATGACTTTTTAAACCGTTTAACCGATCCTGGAGAACCCAAAGTCCTGCAGAGTTTAGCTCCAACATTAAAAACTCACATGCCTGGCTTTAACCCTAGATCTTGATTGGCTTGTTCAAGTGTGTTTGATTCAACGTGCCCCCTCAGATTTCTGAGCCAAGTGGATTTTGAATGCAGCAGCAGCTTATTATGAAAATATTCATGATATTTTTTATCTGATACAATCACACCTGTGTGATTAGATCGTTCAGTGCGGCAGAGCATCAGCTGCTAAATTCAAATTTGCGTTCGCGCTGGGCCAGAGACAGACGCTTTGAGACGGGTATAAACTATAAACGTACTTGGACGCGTTTGTACAGCGCTGCATTATAACCAATCACACGCGATTCTGTTGAGCTTATGAATGCAATGGCCAATCAGAGACCTTCAGATGAATCATCTCTGAAACTCGGTGTTTTGTTCACGTGATCGCTTACGAATGTAAGATATTCATTTCACAGTGTAAACAGCTTCAGTGATTTTAATGGGAGTTTTTGAGAGTGCCTGATCTCTGGCTAGACTGAATGAAAATCTTATTTGATAATGTAATGTTCTTTAGCCTAAGCTCTGTAAAATAGAAGTGTTATAATTAGTAACTTACAACAGGGCCTATTGTTATTAAATTCACATTAAATACAAAGTCAGTCGTGTTAAAAAACATTTTATGGCATATACACACATATCTGGTGATTATACTATTAGTCTACTTTGCCCATCACCATTTATTGATAAAATAACAATCTATGAAGGTGCAAAACGCATTTACTTACACATATTTGAGAATCGAGATATTTCCTAGTTAACACGATTGGAAATATTTCGAATAAAAAGGAAAAGAATAAATAAAACATAAGCCTACATCAGTTATACAGTGCTATAGTGGGGTTGCTGTGTGAAGAATATTAGGCTACATATTGGCCTGCATGGTATGTGCAGTATGGGTTAATATAATAATTCTTAATTCTGCACATTCTTAAATTCAAAACAAAATATTAATTTATTCATAATATCCATTTCTGAATATCAAGGTTGCTATGGTCACGCAGGTTTGTGCATTAATTGCCACGGGAAATAAATGTCATTCTTTCAACATAAAAAGTCGTGCTCCCCCGATCATGTCCACTCCCCTACCTGCCATCTTTTTGATAATTTTGTCATGAAAATATTTAAAATAACACATTAGGCCTACATATAATTATCACCGAAATAAATCCACAGCTGCACCGCGGCAACAAGTAGTGGTGTTTTCGTTATCAGCATTTGAAGGAATCCGGATTGAAGTTACTCACTCGTTAAAACAGTAACTTGGCGCCACCTAGTGTCTGTTTTAGTTTCATATTAAAGGTATCATTTAATTGATTGACATGTTGACATATTTTTGCCTTCAACATTTAAAACATTCATTTCATAACATTTTATGCATTTGTAGGCTAATTGCAGTGTAAACGCATTCAGTAATGATGGCTTTTGTTGACACTGATTGGATTTTTACTAGTAACAGCCCTTTATTATTTTTAACTGAATTTATCGATTGGAATTAAGAACGTGGCATTCCATATTCATGATGCATACATTTAATACGTTTTTTATTTTTTTAATTCCCCTGGACATCAGTTTGCAGGTTTGTTTCTGATGCTGTCAATGTTGTTTTTGGTTTTTGGTTACATTAAAAAAATGCAGTTAGCTCAAAAGCTGAGGGCACACAACAGGCGCTGTTAGGATGAGCATGATGCTTGTATGTTCAGTGCATGGCCTGTGTGTTTCACTAGCTCCGTTCCCATGGACACCTTTTGTTTGACCTAATTCTGGATATTTCCAGCCTAAAACATGTGATTAATCCGTATCTAAAGCAAAGACTATAGAATACCCAAGACATGTCACCAGGGCCATAGCCATTTTGACGCCCTAGGCGAAATCCCTATTAGTGCCCCCCATCTATATATATATATATATATATATATATATATATATATATATATATAATTTCTTTTTCAGACATCAGTTTCTTGTCACATTTAAATTGGTTGTCATAGTAACGACACTAATTTGTGGAAATTCAGCACATTGTGAGTTCTGCAAATCTGATCGCATTAGGCCTATTTGTAAATTGACTGTTAAGATAAAACATTTTGCACAACTTATTATCTGTGATACCATTATAGCCACTGGATGCCTGTATAGCTCTATGTAACAATCCCTAGTTGCTAAGAAATTGTCATCACACATAAATTAATTTTATTACATTTGGATTTGGATACATGTTTAGATATTATCAATGGCTACTTTTTGACTTTTATCTGTTTTTTTTGTTCAATTGTTTTGTTGTTGTTGTGTCAGTTATTGCAATATTATTTCAGTCAAACCTATAAAACCCTTTCTTACCCCAAACTACATAGGCCTATAAAAGCCTGATCAGTGACAAAAGTAATCAGAATGCAGCTAGTAGTTCTTTTATTACTCATTGACGTGTGAACTTCCGCTTTAAATAACGTGACTCTCTGCCCTCTATATGTATGACGCTGCTCCCTTTAAGCGCTGTTGGAAGCGAATTAATTTTATTTATATTTAATTTTTTTTGGAAGCGAATTAATTGATTCAGCATTTCGACACTTCCATAAGGATGCATTAAATTTGACAAAGTGGTTTAAGTATGTATTGATCTTAATTGTATTGATTTTAATTGGCTGTAAAAGCTTTATGTAGCCTAAATATGACACACTGAACCTTTAACAATACATTGGCACCTTTTAGACCAGTTTCACATGAAACATGATTTCTCGACTGTCACAAATACTGCCTAAACAAAATACTGGTTTTGTGCACTTTTTTATGTACCAATATTTTAAATTGGCCTTTGAACTTGCATGGCAAAAAAAAGCCTTACCTTGCCAAAACACTGACAGAACCCATTGATCTAATGGCATTGTTGAGCGCTCCAAATCCGAATGCAAACTTTGCATGCAACAATCAGAGGCAGCAATTGACAGCGCTCTGATCCAATGGCATACAGGCATGGTCAGAATGACAGTCCTCTAGCCCAATGATGTTGGGGGATCCAGTGGGGGCGGCAATCATATTTCAGTGTCCGTGCCACTCTTGATCACAACCCTGTTAAAATGTAGCGACAGTACGTGCTCATTGGCACCCCTCCAGCTGGTGGCGCTCTAGGCGACCGCCTAGCTTGCCTATGCCTAGAAACGGTACTGCATGTCACTCATATAGTTTTGAATGGGGAAAAATGCAACGCTCAATATGGCCGCTCAATCGCAGGAAGCCCCGCCTTCTGAATGAAAGAGCCAATCACTAATCGGTAAAGTTAACGCGTCCCTGCAGCTGCCGTTAGAAGTCCCGGTTGCTATAGAAACAGTCAGCGTTTTGAGACGTGCGCTAAGAACTGCGCATGCGCACTGGCTGATCTAGCCTGAAAAAAAGCTTTTATAAGGCTATTTGAGCAAAAGAAACAACATTTATTATACAGTTGTTGTCAGATTTCTTTGGTGATTTCAAATATGAAATTTAATTGTAAGCTTAGTGAACAGTTTTGGAGAATTTGATGTTTCCCCATTCAAAGAGATAGGAGCTGCACTTGGATGCCCGAGAGGCGTTTCAAAGATGGCCGCCGAGTGACATGATTTGCCTTAAAGAGAATTTAGCTGTGTCCGAAATCGTTCACTCATTCACTCATTCACTAATCCCTATATAGTGTAAGGCAGTTGAGTGGACTATATTAGAAAGGAGTGAACGAAATGAAGTGAACGGATTCGAACGGTGACGTGTACACTGCGCGTGAGACTTGGCTGTTGCAAAAACATCTTAGATGTACTTTTATATTTCATGAACCTCATTTTAGAAAATAATATTAATAGCAATAACACTTAAAATGACTATTGTAATCAGCTTTGTGGTTTCATTGATGGTATATTATTCATTTGTTCTGTAATATGGTCATAATCATTAAATACTATTAAAATATTGTCAACAAAAATAAACTCACATTAGCACATATTAATAATTGTATGTATTTATTGTTTGTAGTATCTTGAAACTCTCCCGAGCAGCGTTTTTGCACTCAAATAAGATGACCGTAGAGCGCCCTCAGGCGACCGTTAATTTGACATCTGAATGAATACAATACCAACAAACATTTTTTTTAAATCCACCAAATTCATCATTTTTGTAAATTAAACGGCATCTCTCGTTCAAACTCGCTCGCTCACACTCTCTCTAACAGCTCGTCGGTTCTCCGCATTGGAGTGCTTCAGCGAGTGTACATCGGTTGTACACTCGAAATCAGAATGCATTGTGGGTAAAAAGTAGTGAACGAATGTAGGGAATGAAGTCGTTCACTCAGAATTCGGACAGCACTACAAAATGGCTGACACCCGATATAGTGCACTATATAGTGGATAGGGAGCGGTTTCGGACACAGCATTTGTCTAAAGCCATGTCTACACCAAGAGAACCCATTATAATCAGCTGATGCGGTGACTGTCCACACAGGAAGTGGCACGAGGCGACAAATCTTCTACAGTAACTGATAATTCCTTCTATTCCGAATCTTGGAAACATGCGTTGAAAGTGAAACCTAAAAAAACAGTGCGCATAAGAGAGCGATTGCACGCGATTGCACGTTTTCGCGAGCTTCAGTAAATGCAAAAGAAATAACACTTACCAGTTATGATAGTTTATGAACATCAGGTGCAGCGGTCACATAAATTCTGCCGAGTTTTTGGATGGTTGTATTATACAATCTTGTACAAGACGATAATTCTTCCACCATACAAATTATGGTAATTTTCGTCAGTTAAGGCTCATTAGCATTCGGACTGCTTTAAATCAGACACAGAGATGTAGTGCAGTAAGATCGCGTTTATTTGATTTATTTAATAATTTATTTAAATTAGAGAGAGAGAGACAGAGAGAGAGGGAAGTTGCGTGTGTGAACCTGCATCTGCGCATCTCTCTACAAACAATGAGGCCCGAGCCCGACCCAAGCCTGAAGCTATTCATTAAACATTAACCCGAACCCGACCCGAAACCCGAAAGTATTTCGGGACCCATCGGGCTCGGGTCAGGTAGCAGACCTCTAGCTTGGGCACAACAAGGTGTCACTGTGGCCTCAAAGCTTAAAGGGATATTTCACCCAAAAATGAAAATTTGATGTTTATCTGCTTACCCCCAGGGCATCCAAGATGTAGTTGACTTTGTTTCTTCAGTAGAACACAAACGAAGATTTTTAACTCAAGTCTGCAGTCTGTCAGTCCTATAGTGCAAGTCAATGGGCACACAATCTTTGACTTGTGTAAACACGTAGTTTACGCAAGTCAATGCTCCTGGATGAGTTCGCGCGAGCAAACGTAATCTTTTAAGTTTAAGTCTGTTTGAACAATCTGGAAAAGCACAAGTAATTACCATTTTGATTAGCCGTCATACCCACAATCTCTTTGCACTGTGTAAACAATGAGTGACGTATATGCGTGACAGATCACTTCCGGCACTTGCGTAAACTACGCCATACAGACATCACACACCGGATGCCGTGCACGCGCTCAGAGCAGTTGGACATAGTGGTGTATTAGAGGTAAAAAATGATGAAAATACTGTTCAGTTTCTCGCACAAACCGATCGTTTCGTGTCTTAGGACATCAATGTATCGTCACGAGCCGCAGGGTTTAATTTGGATTTGTCTGTGCATGTTTTTTTTACTCTCAAAGATTGTGTGCCCATTGACTTGCATTATATGACCGACAGACTGCAACGGTTTGAGTTAAAAATATTCGTTTGTGTTCTACTGAAGAAACAAAGTCAACTACATCTTGGATGCCCTGGGGTTAAGCAGATAAACATCAAATTTTCATTTTTGGGTGAACTATCTCTTTAACCCTTGACTACTCTGGCTTGATTGCTATTCCTGAGGTAAAACACGCCCTCCTCATTACCCTACAGACAAAAAAATGCAGAAATAAATAAATGTGGAAATAAATAAATAAAAAAATGTGGGGGAAAAAAATACATAAATAAGGAAATAAAATTATAAATAATTATTTATTTTTGCTTTTTTTACTTTTCTTTGTATATTTATTCATTTATTTGTGCTTTTTTACATTTCTTTGTACATTTATTTATTTATTTATTTCTAATTATGGCAGGATTGGCATTCCATATTAGTTGAAGATGCTCTCCACAGACTGTAGATTTAGTTGTTTGTACCTCCATTGTTCATTATTTGTGTCAGTTCTGCAACACAAGTGCAGATTCTTATCTGTTGTGTTTAGTGGAGCAAAGTTATTCCAAGAATTTTATCGCACTAACAGAAGGATAACCGTCGTTATCACAAATCACTACGGAATGTATTTGATTATGATAAGGAAACTATTTCGCTCCGGGGCGCGTAGTGGCGCACTACTCTTGACGCTATATGAGTCTCTGTTCACTGCAACCAGTGAAGAAGACAAGAAGACGTCAGCTGCGATTCAAATTTTACCGCTCGTTGCTGCAGAGCGAGACGACTGGTTTTTTTTTTTTGTCATACTTTTGTGCGTTAGTACGGTACAACGATGTCTTGTCGCAGAAGGTAAGTGTGTATAAGTCGAGAATGTTAAACTGCTAAACCAGCGCTAGGTTAAGTTATATTATGGCCATGTCTCATTATCTTGTCTATGGCTGGTAATACAAAACACACGCTAGTTACATACATTAACGGTACGTTAACGTTACCTCTTTTTGATTATGCAGCGAGTTTTACTGACGCTGTAGTAATTTTAAATAACTAACGTTAAAGTCTTGCTGATCTGTTTTGTTTTCGTGAGCCTTATTTAGGTGTTAATGGGTGTTTAAGAGGTTAAACAATGTTAAAAGAGTAGTTCAGCCAAAAAATAAATATAATAATATTATATATTCTGTCATCATTTGCTCACCCTTATGTTGCTTTAAAACCGTTTAATGTTCTTCTCTTGAACTTAAAAGGTGATGTGTCTTAGTCACCATTCACTTTCATTGTGTGCCAAAAAGATGCAGTGAAATTGAATGGAGACTGACACTGTGTTGGTCCAAACACCACAAGATCCAAAAGTATTCGTTTAAGCTTATTTATTTCCTTGCGTTTTCATGAGCAGTGAAGCTCTGGCATACTCTCTGGTGACTGAGATCAATCATGCCATGGCCAGGCTTGTGGACATATGGGACAGTATCGGCATCATGGAGGAGCAGAGGGTAGAACGAATGCAAACTGTGAAGAAACATATAGATGTAAGTAATGCCTTTGCATGCAACTCATCTCTCACCAGTTTCTGATTGATGCTTACTCTAAATTAAACATGATTTATAGGAGCTTTTGCATTCAATGATCATGGAGGAAGAGGCCTTAAAGCATCGCATCAAAACCGATGTCATTACGTTCCAGAAACAATTGGATACACTGTGCTTGGAACTGGGACTGGAACTACACAAAGTAAGACAAGACCTGTAAAGTATTGTAGTAATCAGGCATTGTAAACTATTGATGCTTGTCTGAAATTCTTTGCTGTTTTTCTGATTGTTATCCTGCAATCTTTTATAGTTTGAGCAAGATCTTACGGTCCTCCAGATGGAGAAGAACCTGCGGTGCCATGTTGAATCTCTTCTAAAGGAGAAGAATGAACGTTTAAGAGAGCTGAGTGATTTGAAGAAGCAGGATGAGGATTTGTGCGTGACTTTATGCGCTACGCCATATTACATCCCATCGGGAAGTGTGCCTTCTCAAACCCAGCTGCAGGAACTCCAAGAACATGTTGAGAAACTCGTCAAAGAAAAAGTATCTATCCTTTTTCTCTTTGGAACTGTTCTGATCAGTCATGAGTTTCTGTCCTGGATGCTTTTGTGATTTTTAGCTCTCTGTTTGTAGGTGAGCAGGGAGAAAGTGTTCTCTGGGCTCAGGGAGGACATCAGGAGTCTGATGAATGAGATGGGACATGAACCAGAGAGCAGCCTGGAACGAGAGTCCATCTGCCCTGACACTGATATATTTCTGCTCACACATGATAATATCAAAGCCTTGAAACTGCTGCTTAGCCAGGTGCTAATTTTTATCCCTTTAAAAAATAAAACAAAATACCAGTTGCAGTTATTGAAGTGTAAATGTCATTGATATATATGTGAAGAGTTCAGATGCAAAAGCCTCTTAAATGCCATCTGAAATTTTCATCTAAAATGAGCATTTTTATCAGGCTGCTATGTTTAGGTTCAGTAATGGCAATTTATAGGTCCTTTTCTATGCAATTAAAGTGAAATAACTAAACATAAATATAGGAGTCTGATAAAAATGCTCATTTTAGAAGAAACTTTCAGACGGCACTTTGAGGCTTTTGCTTCTGAACTAATATATATACTTTTTTTTTTTTTTTTTAACACTGATATTGTGAACTGATATTGTCTACACTGATGCTTACATATGTCTTTTTTTTTTTTTCCAAATTTTATACAAATGTTTTTTTTTTTTTGCATGGATACTGTCTTCTAAAAGCATTGCATGAGCTAGCAGTGCCATCTAGTGGCTGTGTAAGAACAAGCTTAGCATCTTAACTAGGGTCCAAAATTAAATCTTACCAAGCACCAAACATGAATAATTGGCTATAAAGTATAAAAAGATGAATATATATATATATAAATAGATACTTGCCAGCTGGCTGATAACCATTATTACTTTTTATCATTATTGTACTAATAATAAATATTTTTTCCACCCAGCTTGAAATGAAGAAGGAATCCTTGATTTCAGCCCGAGACAAACTCAAAGAGCGAGCTACGAGCCTGTGGAATCGTCTGAGTTGTCCTGAGCCGGAAGGCGAGGCGTTCCGAGAGGCTGCCATGAGCACTCTCTCTGATGATATCAGACGGGTGAGAGCTTTTGCATGTAACCCACAGGATGTCCTATCAATGGATCTTAACTCTCCTTGTGGTTTACCAATGAGTGCTAATGGAATGCATTTCCTCTTGCAGTGGCAGGGCTATGTGGAACATCTGGAAGAGCTGCAGATGGCTCAGCTGGAGGAGGTTATTGATAAGGTCCGACAGGAGCTTGTGGTTATGTGGGACAAATGCATGCTTGGACCAGACCAGAGAGAACCGTTCAATGTTCACTTCTGTGATGGTAAGTTGCCTGAACCTTGATATTCAAACTTAAAAGCAGTGAGGTAACTTTTATAATACTAAATTAATTTCAATTCTCAGCAAACACCGATGTGTGATTTAAAGGTATAGTTCACCCAAAAATGAAAACTCACACTCAGGCCATTCAAGATGTAGATGAATTTATTTCTTCATCAGAACAAATCCAGATGGAGGAGGAAAAAAAAGAAAAAAAACCTCATCCATCGAAATATTCAGTAACACTTTATTTTAGGGTCTCTTAACTAGTTGCTTATTAGCAGGCATATTACTAGAATATTAGCCATTTATTAGTAGTAATTAAGAACATATTAATGCCTTATTCTACATGACCTTATTCTACATCCATAATCCTACGCAATACCTAAACTTAACAACTACCTTAGTAACTATTAATAATAGCAAATTAGGAATTTGAGGGAAAAGTCGTAGTTAATTGTGAATGTGTTCCCTATTCTTAAGTGTTACCAAATATTCATTTAATTGTAGTTAGTTAATAACAAATGGTATCATAATAAAGTACATCAAATATTTTATTGATTACCAACCCTGATTAAAACCATTAAACAGACAAAAAACTGATTCTTTGCCAATTGAAAATGGCTTTAATTTAACTCTGGTTGAACAGATCACTACACAGAGGAGCTGCTGGCCCTCCATGACACCGAGTTGCTGAGAATGAAGGCTTTCTATGAAGCAGCACAGCCCATACTGGAGGACCTGGAGAAATGGAAGAGAAACTGGGCTCTCTTTCAAGAGTTTGAGGTTCTCACAAGCATCTCACATGTCCCATGCTTAAAATGAACCCAGCCTTATGTGGTTTCACCCGTGTCATTTTCTATGTTTCGCTTACCAGAGAAAGGCTGCAGATCCAAATCGCTTTAGCAACAGAGGAGGATCTCTGCTCAAAGAGAGTAAGGACAGGGCCAAAGTGCAGAAACTGCTCCCAAAGGTACTTGCACATTGGCTGTTAAAGAGTTTTATTTTTTTTTAACCATGTAATTTTTATCTTAAAGGGATAGATTACGCAAAAACAAAAATTCTGTCATTAATTACTCGCCCTCATGTCGTTCTAAATCCGTAAGGCCTTCGTTCATCTTCAGAACACAAATGAAAATATTTTTGATGAAATCCGAGAGCTTTCTGACTCTGCATTGACAGCAATGCAACTACCTCGTTCAAGGCCCAGAAAGGTAGCAAGGACATCATTACTAACTAATAACAGTCATTATTTTTGTTTTCTTAGTGCACAAAAAGTATTCTCATAGCTTCATGAACTTAAGGTTGAACCACTGATGTCACATGGACCGTTTTAATGATGTCCTTACTACCTTTCTGGGCCTTGAATGTGTCAGTTGCGTTGCTGTCTATTTGTATAATTTGTATTCCGAAGATGAACGAAGGTCTTAGGTCGAAGGTCTTGGAACGACATGAGGAGTTAAGACAAGTTGTGGTTGTAATGTCAATTTGCCTTTGTATATCTACACAAACAGCTGGAAGAGGATTTAAGAAGCCTTGTGGAAGTTTGGGAAAAGAACCAGGGGACTTCCTTTCTTGTGCAAGGTCAAAGGATCATGGATTACATCTCCAGCCAGTGGGAAGAGCATCGTTTGCAGAAAGACAAGGAGAAGAATGAACGGGTGAGATTCCCTTGGTGCTTCTCATTTCTTATTTGTGCACCCTCGTTTCCTTTCTTCACATCTTAGCTCCACCCCTTTAGGATGAGAGGGAAGGATGCAAGGAAAGAAAATGAGGACGGAGCCTTTAAAGGAAAGCTTATTTGTATATTGGAATATTCTTGATCACTCAAGCGTCACTTCAAAGCATCATCAGCTGCACTCAAGTGATCTGCCCTTATGTTGTTAAAGTTTGGTTATATAATACAAAGCCTTGAATATTTAATTCAGTTTAAGTAATGAAAAGTACCCGCATAATATCAGATGGTGTTTAGACACACAAGAAGTAGCATTTACCTACTTTGTTCAGAAATGTTTTGAAAGATTTAATTTACTAAACTGTGTCTTCCAGATGACAAAGAAAACTGAAACTTCTCAGTTTAAAACTCCTACAAAGAGACCCCTCGGATTAACATATACCACCCCCACCCCTAACAAAATTAAAAAGGTATGCGTTTTCTCACTAAGCGTGGATGTGCAAAAACAAGCCTTTTATCAAAACACGTAATCTTCCAATTGTTTCAGACGGCCAATATGTTGGCACCTCGCACTGCCACCGTGAGCAGCGCCAGCAGCAGCAGTGGCAGCTCATCCACCACATTTCTGTGTGTGCCAGGAAGACCTCAACTCTCTGCCAAGGTTAAAACCATCTGCCTGGGGCATTCCAAACTCAATTCAACTCTCTGATCAAAGCTTTTGGGATTGTGGTTAGACACAAGTTCAGTGTTAAAATAGAGAAGTTCCAAAAGCTAACACTAGATGACACTGTTGCATCAACAATAATCAGTACTCTGTGTAAAACCGTAGGTCAAGTTCTATCATCTGTACATGTCTTAATATTAAAGATCAGTGATGTTTCTTAATTTTTGTGTTTTTTTCTTTGGTGTAACAGAGGACCAAGACTACAGAGGCCAGTTCTGGCACACGTGTGCCGCTGCAGGAGTTCAACAGTGACAAGAAACCGGTTCCAATGAGCTACTCGGCCTTTACTGTAAGCTCAATCACTCTGCATTAGACCACTTCCCCGGATGTATATTAACTCCAAATGGAGCATCTGTGATAAGAAGGATGCTCATTTGTGACCGCTAATTCCCCTGAGAGAGATCATTAACATTTTAAGGCCCACACATAATAATGATTCAGTGTTCAGTTAGTAAAGATGTTAACATGTTTTATCTTGTTTCCCATTACAGACCGAGCTCTCCAAGAAAGCCAACACTGATGCGTTTCTCAATTCCACTGTTAAAGACATGCTTTGATTGGACTGCCAATATTTGTTACTTTTTTATTATTTATTTTTTTTTAATGAGGTATAGGTCACAAATATTAATGTCAGGATTGAGACTGTACAGGATACAACTATTCTCAGGTGTTTGTCTTATTTACCTTTTGACCAATGCAGTGACTTTCCAGAGACATTGTTTTTAAAAATCACAATTATATATGTTTTATCTTGCTTTTTATTTTTTGTCATTGTTTACTTGCCTAGTCAGATTCTGTATATATTAGCTCATAAAAGGTCAGTCATTCCCTTGTTCATATACAGCACTTTTAATAAAATGTTTTTTTTTATACATTTCAAAGTTGGCTTTTTTTTATTTATTTTTTACGACTACAGTTCTTTAAATATCTCTACCCTGAATTACTAGAAATGGTGACTGCACACTACTGCACAAAAGTGGGCTTTTATTCAGCTAGGATGCATTAAAATTGACCAAAAGGAGAACACAGACGAGTCTATTTCTAATAAATCCTGTTCTTTTGAACTTTCTATTCATCAAAGAATCCTGTAAATTTATTGTTTCCACAAAATTCAGTACAACTGCTTTCAACATTTATTATATTATCAATGTTAATTGAGCATCAAATCAGCATGTTAGAATGATTTCTGAATGATCATGTGACACTGAAGACTGGAGTAATGGTTCCAAAAATGTAGCTTTGCCATCACAAATGACATTTTAAAATGTATTAAAATAGAAAACAGCTGTTTTAAATGGGGATATTTCACAATAATGTCTTTACTGTATTTTAGATCAAAAATGTCTTGGTCGTAAGAGACAGTAAAAAAAAAAAAAAATTGACTGCCCCTAAACTTTTGAACAGTAGTGTGTATTATGAGTGAATGTCAAAGTACTAAAGAAATCTTGGCATTATTATTTTTCGTCATTTTGATTGTCTAGCAGAATATAAAACATCTGTTGTGTGGCCTCATGCTAGAATAGCTGCTTTAAAACTTCACGTTTGAAATCATCTTCACATTTGTTTCGCAAATGGATAGTAATTTAGATCTTTGATGGTCGAGTTTGAATTTTTGAGTGGCACTCGATGCCTCGACATGTAATTGGCTCATTTGGGCAAAACAATGTAATGGCCTGATCAAGCTAATGCTTTCAAGGCCATATGAAGCATTACACAATTAAAATATGTCAGCATTTAGCTGTCTCCTAGGAACCTCCATCGAACTGTCTGGAGCACAATGGAAAGAACAATGGCACATCAATCAAACAGCAGCTTTTATGTAATGGATGAGAAGAGTCGAACACATGCAGTGCAGAGTAACAATGTAGTTTTATATAGTTTTATGAAACTTTGACAACAGATTTTTTTTAAATTCATCATCCAGATACACTGTACATTAAATTACGTTTGATTACACAGGTATACAATAAAAGTACAAATGTCACACAGTGACAAGCCACTGCTTCTTTTCACAGAAGTCAAAACTGTACATGTACAACATAAATACATTTATGAATAAAGAGGGAGTATCAACTCCTTAGTCTGAAAATGAGCATTTTGAGGTTCAATGGATGCAAGCATAACCGCATGCTTAAATGACAAGCCGTTTGCGCCTGTCTGCTGAGCAGTATATATTTATCATTGCTAGCCTTTACAGCTGAAGCAGAAATGTTCCTCCTAACTTGAAAGATGAGAACAACTACACAAATGAGAAGCAGTACGTTGACATCCCCATATAGCTTGAAAAATGTTCAAGGGGACAAAGAAAGATCTCTTTGAAGGAATAGTTCGCCCAGATATTAAAATTTGCTTAATATTTATTCACCCTCAGGCTACATGCTGAAGATGAGTTTGTTTCTTCTTCTGAACAAATTTGGAGAAATTTAGCATTATATCACTTGCTCACCAATGGATCCTCTGCAGTGAATGGGTGCCGTCAGAATGAGAGTCCAAACAGCTGATAAAAACATCACAATAATCCACACGACTCCAGTCCATCGATTAACACCTTGTAAAGTGAAAAGCTGCATGTTTGTAAGAAACAAATCCATCTATAAGATGTTTTTAACTTCAGACTGTTGCTTCCAGATAAAACACGTATCAAACTCCGGTCCTGGAGGGCCGGTGTCCTGCAGAATGTAGCTCCAACCAGCTCCAAAACACATGCCAGGAAGATTCTAGTAATCCCTGAAGACCCTGATTAGCTGCTTCAGGTGTGTCTAATTAGGGTTGGAGATAAACTCAGCAGGAAGTTGAATTTCAGTTCCTGGAGGACCACTTTACACTTATCAGCTGTTTGACTCTTTTTACGGCACCCATTCACTGCACAGGATCCATTTGTGAGCAAGAGATGGTCTTCTTGGAAGACCTAAGGGTGAATAAATATTCAGCAATTTTCATTTTTAAGTGAACTAATTCTTTTAAAGCGTATTTTCTTTGCCTTCTTTTCTTTGTTGTGCTTTTTCAAACCTTACCCATCTGCTTGAACATTCCTGGACATTTTATCTGGTTGCATTCATGATTTTAGGCTGTCTGATAAAATACCTGCATGCTAACATCATTCTTACATAATGCAGAAGTTCTGCGAAATAGGCCTATAAACTATCTTTGCGATTTTGTTATTTCTCATCAAAAGGAAACTGCAATGAAGTCTCTTGATTTGACACATATTTCATATGTAGGCTGTTGTCTGTATGTTCTCCTCAGGATGCATCTGCAGGCATTGAACTCTTGGCTATGATGCACCAACCGACTCCTGAGATTCCAGCTCGCACGACAGAAATCGTTTGGAATTGTCGCTGTACCTTCGGTTTTGAAGAAATGACAATCTGAAGACAAAAACAAACAGAAAACACTGTTATATTCTGCTTGGTTGGAAAGAAGCAAAGCTTTCTTGGGAAAGAAGCAAATGCAGCTCAATGCAAATTTCTTTCTTTTTTTATTGCTGTATAGGTTTTCTAAGAAAACTGTTAATGTCAATGGACAGCGAATGAAATGTGAACCAGAAAAAGATAATAGACCACACGTAGTGCATATACATATAGACAGCCTTTATGGACTGACTTTGGATATGCAATTTCTAAATATCCCTGTTATGTCTTAGAAACATCAAAAGTTATTCTTCAGCTAAGATACACAGGAATCCTTAATGGGTTCAATCTGTCAGTACACTTTTAGTTGCTTTTAGCTTTAGAAAGTATGGTTTCAAAGGATCTCTCTTAATGGTTTCACAAAAAACTTCAAGCAAACCATGTACGTCAATCAAATGCATTCCTCTGACCAAATTTAGACATCCATTAACATCTAATTAAACCATGTTGAAGAGTTTTTGCACAATTATGGTGCACATCCATTAAGAGTCAAAAAGAAAACTTTCACAATGTTCAGTTCTGTGTTACAGTTTCCATTTAGATGACACCTGTGACTAATTATAATAAATGTAGTTTTCATCTGAAAACTCCTAATAGGGTTGATTTACCTTAAATTGAATGTTTTGCTAATACAGCACACATACACTACTGCTTAAAAGTAACTTCGTTTTTTAATGTTTTTTTATGTTTCTTATTTATTTGAATAAAATACAGTAAAACGGTGATCTGTTATTGCAATTTAAATTGATCATTTTAAATGCAATTTACTCCCGTAATGGCAAAACTGAATTTTCAGTGTCACATGATCCTTCAGAAATCACTCAAATATGTTCATTTGGTGCTCAAGAAACATTTATTATTAGGATTCTTTGATGAATGAAACATAAAAATAAAAAAAAACAGCATTTGTTTGAAATAGAAATCTTTTGTAACATAAAAATAAATATCTTTCCTGTCACTTATAATCAATTTAATGTGTCCTTGCTGAATAAAAGTATTAATTTCTTTAAAAAAAAAAAATTTTATGCAACTCAGGTTGAATGGACAGGTTCATTGTCATAGATTAAACTATGACTGTTCTACATTCTTGACTTTATGTATGTTGTCTATATTAATATCTGATTTATAAAGCCCATGCAGACATCAAAACTAGAAACAGCAGTAAGTGCATTCACATGGACTTTAAAAAATAGCTTTCAGTATCTCAGACTTCAGCTAAAAGCTAAAAAGGTCATTTCTGGCACTGTTTGCAACTGGGCAAATGTTACATTGTCTTATATTAATGAGCCAAGCTGGCAAGGTTTATTATGTGCCCCTTCCACTTTCCCGTATTATTCCTACATCTCTGGTTGAAAGACTGTAGCTGGTGCTTAATGTGAAAAAAAGAAACCATCATCACGGAGGAGCAGAATGTGGGGCAGAAACTCTAAAACTAGCACTTGATCTGCATTATCTCAGCACTACAGCAGGTTTCGGTGAACCCGAGCTTGCTGCAGATCTTCTTAGGATGAAAACATTTTTTGCACATCTAGCCAGTCGCACATTATCACGCATTTGAGCTGAGCACTACAAAACTCTTCAGCATGGACAGCATAAGTGTCACATCCCGTTTGTCTTGCATGAATAGGGCTCCACAGGGTTCTGTCCTCAGCATGTTTTAATTTAATCATGATACAGCACAACAACAGCTGTTTGGTGGAGCGAAACAGCTGAAAGAATGTGTGTTAGGTTCAAGTATGCTGGGGAGTATAGAGTGATTGACTCATGTGAGTTGCACTCGAGCGAATCTTGGCTGAGGGTCGGCAGGGTAAGATTGAGGAATTCTCAGCCTGACTGTCACACAAGCCACAAACTCACTAAGTTCCTCATCACTTTCTCATCTCTCTGACTGGCTTTCCTTCTTAAAATTTGACTCAAGACCTCTCAGTTTACTGCACAAATAAATGTAAATTTTGTTAAAGGGATAGATCACCCCAAAATTAAAATTCTGTCATTATTTTCTCACCCTCATGTTGTTTCAATGCTATTTTTTTCCATGGTAAACAACCGGACAAATGAATCATTTGAATAATTTAACAGGTCTTTTTCATACAAAAATAGTTTATAGTGAACACACCAATATGGTCCTCATAATTCGGAGAAAAATGTCAGAAATGCTAGACATAAACTTGGAACATACTTAACTATAGTATATAAATTGTGAGATGTAAACTCAGAATTGTGAGAAAAAAAGTCACAATTCTGATTTTATATCTCGTAATTCTGAAAAAAAAAGTCTGAATTGTGAGATAAAAAGTCACAATTATCTGTTTACATTTTTTTATTTTGTGACGGAAACGGGCTATCATTAATACCAGATCAATCCAACTCATAAATAGGTTTTGAAAAATATGATTTAATTATGATATAATTTTTTATTTATTTATTTATTTTTTTAATAAAAACTATGCCAATAAATATACCACATAGTCTGAATAATGTGAGAATGCTATATAATATATGTACTTAAAAATACACATAATTTCATGATCACATGGTTTGGTACAAAGTTCTACAATGCAATAAGCAAATTAATTTAGGTAGAATGGAAATGTTATTCTTTACTGATAAATTTGCTTTGTAAATGAATGTTGATTTATAAGAAGTAAATGTGCTTCTGCTGCCCAGAATAAAATGAGATTAACCTTGAATGTCAGAGTGAAATTTGATTAAATGATTCTTATCAAATCATCTGTCAAAATTTAAAACCTTGTTAGCTTTTAATCACAGAATGCCTTATAACTGTATGCAGTATGATTGTTACTTGTCAGTTGTACATTATGCACATAATGGGGTGGATAATGTATTAAAATATGAACTTTCTGGGAAGTTCTTAAGACATACAGTGACTTTTTTAAGGGACAGATCACCCAAAAATGAAATTTTATGTTGTTCCTGGACGAAAACAAAAGATTTAAGATATGAAGAATGTTGGAATTGTGTTAGAATGTTACTTTTTCCATACTATGGTAGTCAATGGCTATCTGGTTACCAGCATTCTTCAAAATATCTTATTTTGTGTTTACAGAAGATAGAAATTCATACAGGTTTGGAACAACTTTAGGGTAAGGAAATTTCATTTTTGGATGAACTATCCCTTTAAATTGTATTGCTGACCTGATTTTAGGACATTCTAATGAAAAAATCCTCTTTAAATAATATTGCAGTTAGCACTCTGCAATCAGCTCTAACTATTATTAATCTTCCAAAAGAAAAGAGGAACCCTTTGGGTCGACAGGCATGCCTTGAAACCTTTTTCAGGCCTTTCTCATGAACTGTTCTATAATAAGACTGAGATTGATAAGATCAGTAATCCAGTTCAGATGAGTTCCCCCCTTTATGAGCTACATTATACTCCTAATGTCCAATAATTCTCCCCATATGCCAAAACAGATTCCTACAACAGGCCAGGCTGGCTTTGAGCTTTGAAAACTTTGTAAAAAGAGCAGCTTGTCTGTCTCAAAGCTTTCGTCTTTGACTGATCTCTGTCCTCATCTCGTTTCTGTCCTTAGATAGAAGCTATCAAAAAATCTTTCTACATCCCCAGAGAAGAACACAAACGAAAGATGAGGGGGGAAAATATACTTGTATTTAAGCGGCTTGCTGGAATATCTTCCAGGTAAAAGCAAAAATTTTAGGCAAAGGTGGTCCATGCACTGTTCACTGTCAATAGTGAAGTAGTAGTGATACATTAAGCACCATGATTGATTCCAAACTAAGCTGCTTTATATTGGTCCATGTAGCGAAACTTGCGAATCTGATGGAAAATTCGCCCAGGGTTCACGTCCCTCAAATTTCCGATCGAGCAGATACCTTTTGACATGACCGAATTTTGTTGTACAAAGGAACTTTTGGGGTGTGGCCACTTTAAATATTGCTCAGCGAAATTCCAAAGAGAATTCACAAGAATGGGAGTTTTGAAAAAGTTCCCCACACAGATTTCGCTCATGTTCACTGGTCAACTGTGTGCTTCAAATATCTGGACCGTTTTTTGCCCACAAAATTTTGCAAATGTTACTACACCCTAACTACTCCTGCTCTTGATTTATACGTAAATGTTGCCACCATTTTTCTCAGATGATCGCAGTATTATTACAATAACATTGTTGCAGCGTTCATCTTTTTGCTAGTCCGATTATTTTGCGCATTGTAATGGGCTATTTTTCTTATCTTAGCTGAAGCCAAGCGATTCTCTGGTTAACTCGAATGAATATTTTATGTCTTTCACTCCTCTTCTGCGTCCTAATTACCCTGTCAGGGTTTATTTTGTGCTAACGACTGACTGACATTAACTGAGAAACACCATCCTCTATTATTCGTAGATATTGATTGGAAACAGAATCGAATGGGCAAATAAAATCCAACAAGTAACTGCACAGACCAATTAGTGCCAGAGAAGAGGAACATCCGTTAACATCACTCAACCTTCTGCTCTTAAAGTAGGCTAATTAAGTCTGAGTGCAGTAATTAGTCTATCTCAGTCATCTGTAACTGTGCCCGACATATAAATTACACATTTAACATTATCCACTGTTCTTTCCTCAGCACTTCTTCATGAAGAGATTATTTAGATTTGTTTTCATGACCAATTTCCGTTTTGGTATACAATAATAATAATAAAAGTGTGACTTGAAACTGAGCACACGGGTTTACTTTCACAGCAAACCGCACTGTGCTTACTGTGAACTTTGCTAAAGATAAAACAGACAGTACGGGTGGTCAAAAATAAGAATGGTCCAGAGAATGTGTGCAGATATATCTAACCAAACAAACCTTCATTTTGATATCCAAATCAAACATAACTACGTCGAAGTAGTACGATCACTTAAAAACATCCCAAACATCTGTAACGAATCAAACCACAAGAGGATACGGATTCCTCGCTTGTATCTATCAGGCCGCATTTCTAGAGTAATCCGTGCACAGTCTACATGAGAAAAGAAATCATACAAAGCAAAACATTTTCAATACTGTCAGTGAAAATTAAAAAGAGGCCATATACTAAAATTCCCGCTGGCCAAATATCTGTTGTGCTCTTACGTTTAAATAATCATTCCTGACAAATTTGGCACTGCCTTTACATTGTATCCATATGTTCTCTGGACGCCTGAACATTCTGTCTTTGGCATTAAAACAAGAAATACAAAACAATGTCAGAACTGTTTTTCATGCTGACTGGAGAGATATTTTCAGCATTTAAAGATCACAACCGAATTTTGCACTTTAAAAAAATAAACAACATTTTTAATGCTCACAATTACAAAATAAGCCAAAAAAAAAAAAAAAAGTGATCACAGATAGGGAGTGCAATAATCAATGTGACTCCCTGTGAACATTTTTTTAAACCACAGGGGAAATGATTTAAAATAGATGCGCATGCATTAGTCTGATGACCAGCTCATAGCCTGACCTGACATTAACCTGAAACACAAGGATTTGGTGCAGCTGAGAGTGAAACTGGTGCAGTTTTGACCAAACATGGAAACATCATCTTTAGCAGTGGGTTATAGCAGATACCTTTCAAATGCTCAGCCGAATCTCATCTAGACTTCACAAGAGAAACGGTAGATATCAAATGTGTTCAGGTTACTGCCTAGACACCAGTGATTTTCGATTTTTTTTATTTTATTTTTTTTATTTGAACTTCTTTAATAGTTATCAAAGAAGTTATTAAATGGACTTTAATAAATAATATTATATTTATTAATTTAATAAATGGACTTTAAGACTGGTGATGTTTAAATGGATAGACCCAAAATTGAAATTCTGTAATTTATTCAAGTTATTTCAAACCTCTGTGACTTATTTGTTTTCCACTGAACAAAAAAGTAGATGTTTATATGGAAGCCCGTTTCTGCCGCTGAATAAAAAAAATAAAAATTTATCTCATAACTCTGAATTTTATTTCTCACAATTGCGAGTTTACATTTCGCAATTCTGACTTTTTTTTTCCTCAGAATTCTGAGATGTTTATATCTCAAAATGTTTTACTTTTAGTTTATCTCGCAATTCTGACTTTATAAGACGCAATTGCGAGTTAAGTCAGAATTGTGAGATATAAACTTGCAATTCTGTAAACATATCAGTCTTTTCCCCCCTCAAAATTGGACTTTATAACTCGCAAAAGCGAGTTTATATCACTCATTTCTGAGAAAAAAAGTCAGAATTTGCGAGAAAAAAAAAGTCACAATTACCCGTTTTATTTTTCTATTCAGTGGCGGAAACAGGCTTCCATATGTTTAGCACAATGTTCATACTGCTCTTTTCCATAGAATAAAAGTGAATGTGACCAAGGGTTTTCAAACTCCAAAAATGAAAAAATTACCATATGATTTAGGCAATCTATTCCAAGCCATACAATAGTTTTGTGTGAGAAACAGACTTTCACCTCAGCTCTCAAATCTCATTTACACTTACGTATATTCAGATATAATCAGTTTTAGTACTTTAACTTGAAACTAAAACGTATTTCAGTCGGTTGCCAAAACAACATTTCTCATTTTTAAGCTTTTCATTCAATATTTATATTTTATTTCAGTGACCAGAAAACTATTTTTAACAGATTTAGTTTTGTAGTTAACAATAACAACACTGATGATTGAATGTTTGGATGAACTATTCCTTTAACAATTTAGACAGAAACTCAAACCAAGATTCCAGCACCTTTTATAATATGCTACATCTAATCAAATAGTTTATCATCACAAGATAATTAATAATAATACCTATTTATTTGATAGTTGTGCCCTCTTTTAGACACGGCGAGGAGGTTTGCTCATCACTGGCACTATTTGTATAGTGGGTTGCTAACATAGTGCCACTTCTAAGATCAATCTGAGCTAATAACTGCTTCGGCAAGGAGGGAAAGCTTGTAAAGTGCATTGTAAAATCAATCGGACACATTAACCCATTGCTCCTGTTAACCCACTCTAAGTGTCTTAATGGCAAAAACTAAAACGACACAGTTATTATAGCTGACACCCAACATCAAAGTCAATATTTACTTTGATGTTGGCCTTTACTACAGTGTCAACTTCATCACAAGGTAGAGTAAGCGTTCAATCACAGGTTGGATGCTTTTTTAAAAATGTGTTGAGACAGGTTTGAATAAAAGTGATGTCAGGGTGCAGGGCCGCCGCATCGCACAGTGCCATCAAATTGAATTTCTCTCTCTAACGGGATGTTTTTATAGACAGCAATAACAACAATGTCCTTAATCTAAGACGGAGCCATAAAACATGCGACCACCTTCATCTCAGCTTCTATTCAAGACGTTATCAGCGAGAGAACTCTATCAGGATGTTCTCATTCCTCAATCATGCTCCTTATTAGACAATAAAACATTCTCTCATATGTTTTGGTTTTATTTCTTGGCTTTGGGTTTCACGGCTGTGTGGAGGATTTGATTTGACCTTGGCTGAACCTGAACGCTGAGACATTTACCTTCAAGCTTGCTAACATGTACATATCATTCTGAATAGGTTTTGGACACAGTCCTGCATTATTAAATCTTGGAAAACAGCAGTGTTTTGCGGTACCTAGTTCAACTTCTGACTGAGCCAAAGGTCCAAAGTTCCTCTCACAAATGTGACGCTTTTTCAGTCACACCGAGTGAAACGTGAGTCTGGCTGCCACTGAACGGATTCAGAAAGCTCAACTCAAAGCCCTCTGCATGAGTAGAGAGCAGACTTAAACCACATGGCTAAGTCGCCCAAATGTTCCTTGCTAGGGAGAACGTCACATTCCAGACATACCTCCGGAACGATCTAGGAAAAGAATCTGTAGAATATGGAAAATGTGAAAGGCTGTGATTGACGGTTAAGGTTTGCTGGATGCTGGCCATTAGAGATGTCTCTATGGAAACAGAAGCAGAGAGAGCTGTGTCCTTTTCTGCACTGCCAATCATCAGTCTGATAACGAACAAAGTGGGAAAAATGCGGCGCTAAAATACTTCATGCGGGGATCAAGGCTGTAGCTTTTAGACAAAAAAAACACTTCTCGCTGTGTATTCGCTCGTGTTGCACAAGGACAGATTCTGCAGCAGTGTAACTCTAAATTCTTACATTTATAGCATTTGAAAGCTGCTTTAAAACAAAACACTGGAATAAGCAGAGACGTTAAAGCAATTAAGTGAGCTGAATGCGTATTATTAATTTGGATATAATAATATCAACAGCGGAATACATTTCAGTAAATCTTCCTTCAGAAACACCCTCTGAGATCATTTTTGACATAGACTGCCTTGAGGAAACAAAGATTAAATCAAGTCTTTGAAAAAACACTAAAGTTAAACAAACTAGATTCGAATCAAACCTCCTCTTTAGTAGAGTTTATTTATTCATCTTAAAATATAACATTTAGTCACCCCTAAATCTAGCAAACTATGTCTGTGTTTGTACTTTATGGGTTATTCATTCTACAGTTTAGGGTACATTTCATGTCCACTGATGAGAATTATATTTTTTCGAAACATTTTCTTTAGAAATATCATATTTTATTCATTAAGAGAATACATACCATAATCTCACATATTTATTTTGTGCACCCTGTTTTTTAGTTTGCTTGAAAATGCTGTTATGTCCTTTCATGCTTTTTGAATTGATGAGTCTCGAGTTCAAAATAACGAATAAACAATGTTAGTCAATATCATGTATATTAAAGGCATAGTTCACTTTCAGTTGCTGGTCCCCATTGACTTGCAAAGTGTTTTTTTTTTTTACCATACTATGGAAGTCAATGGGGACCAGCATCTGAAGGTGAACTATCCCTTTAAATTGATTTAATTTATCGAAATACCTTAGATTAGAAATAGAATTTTATTTAATTTCAAATAAGAAAATATTCCATTTTACACATAAAGATACAAAATTGTCAGCTGTTAATAACCAAACACTATGGTGGCCCAGTAGTGCACAACACAACAAAATTTCCACAACGCAATGTTGTGTTGGGCCACCATAAAACACCCCCTGAAAACTAAAAAATGTGTCCAGCATCATGTGATCTCATTTTGAAGACACTATTGGCCATCATCCATGTTTGGCAGATTGTTATGGTTTGAAATATTTTCATGATTTTAATTCAAAATAATGAATCAAGAAAATACCATTTGGTTGACCAGACACTGCCTGCCACTGAAATTATGAGTCAAAACATGTGGTTGTTATGTATGATTACCAGAGGTGGGTAGAGTACCCAAAAACTGTACTCAAGTAAAAGTAAAAGTACTCGAAGAAATATTTACTCAAGTAAAAGTAAAAGTAAAAGTAATAGTCTGAATAGTTACTTGAGTAAGAGTAAAAAAGTATTGGATAAAAAAACTACTCAAGTAGTTAGTTACTAGTTACTTTGGATCATATGCTGAATGTAGTCTATTTTTATTTAGATATATAGATATTTAGATACATTTTTATACACACACACACACACACACACACACTGCCGTTCAAAATACTTTAAAAAAAAAAAATTTTTATGTAATTTATTTCAGTGATGCAAATCAGAATTTTTATCAGCCTGATTTATTATCAATGCTGTTCTTTTTTAGCTTTCTATTCATAAAAAAATCCTGAACAAACTGTCACAGGTTCCAAAAAATAATAAGCAGCAAAACTGTTCCCTGTTGAAAAAAACAGCATATGCTGGTATGGTATGTTTTGAAGCATGGGATGCTGGTTTGAGCTACATTACTCTGAAAACTGGAGTAACAGCTGATACAAATTCTGATTTTCATCACTGAGTTAAATTAAATTATATTTTAAAGTTTAATTATGTATTATAAATGTATATAACCTCTGACACGGAGAAGAGTGAAAACTCCTCACATGACCGTTACAGAACATTTGAACATAACGAAACAAATGCACTTCTTCCGTCTGTTCTGCAAAATGTAAACAAATGTAGCCTTTATTTCTGCAAGCGTAAATATTGTGAAAATATCCATATTAATTGTGTCTAGGCAAGGCATTCCTCCTGGAACTAACGCAGGTTTGGCGGGTGTTTATTTCATACTCTGTCACAGCTTATTTAATGAATAGTTTATGCATTGTATTTAATGTATAAGGTACATGTACAACAAACTGGTAATGTCATAGTGGTATCGTGTACTGTAAGCGAATCTATACCTGTGGAACCGACAGCACACGCGGTGTTCGTCTAATAAAGATCTTCATAGCTAGCAAACCATAGCCTTTGCAGATTTGCTTTCAACTGACTGTAGATCCAAATTCAGATTCTTCAACGCTCTTGATGTTACAACTCTGAGTGAGAACCGTTTCAGACGACTCAGCGCGTGCGGCAGGGAAGTGAACGAATCATTCAAACTGATTCGCGAACTGATTCATTGGTCTGCCAACTGGTTTGATCAAGCCTTGAACAGAATTGACTCAAAAGAATGAATCATTCGCGAACGGGCATCGCTCATTCCCCAGAAAAAAAAAGTAGATGGAGCGCTTAATAAATTGAAGGATTTTTAACTTGTATGCATTAAGATAAAGTAAGGAGAGGAGCGTCGCCCACAGTAACGAAGTAAAAGTACCGTTTTTTCACTAAAAATGTACTTGAGTAAGAGTAAAAGTACCCATTTTTAAATATACTCTAAAAGTATTAGTTACCCAAAAAATTTACTCAAGTAAATGTAACGAAGTAAATGTAACTCGTTACTACCCACCTCTGATGATTACAATGAATTATTTTTCCCAAAATGGTAGATGTGGGGTAAAGTGTGTAAGATGCTTTGAGGTAAGTTATGTCAGTGGCTCAGCTAACGCAGTTCTGCCATCAAATATAGGAAAAACTATTACAAATGTTATTATTATTACAAATAATGTGTCAAAAAATAGTTAGCTAGTTTAATTCTTATAAATATCAAACCATATCCTGAATAATATACAGCAAAATAAGACTTGAAATAAGATGCCACATGACTGGCCCAGGGCTTTGCAGCACACTAAAATCTAAAAAAGGAGACTACTCATGCAAACCAAACATCATGGTTTGTCTAGAGCCACTTTACAGTAATAAAATGGGGAATAATTCCCCAAAACATCATTGTAACAAAGCAAATCATAAGGATACACCCATTATATTGGTGCATAAAACGACAAGTATTTTGCTAGGACGAGACGGCAAACCACGGAGCGTAGACATTCAGAGTACTGGCCATAGTTATAAAAACCAGAAAGGTCAAAACATCAATGAAGTAATTCATTCGCCTGGGGTGGAAAACACACACAAATAATAGAAATGCACAAATAAAAGACGGGGAAATAAATAGTGGTGTATTTAAAATGCCTATGTTGTTTTACGCAGATCATAAAGTTTCAGAGCGATGAACATTGCATGGTCACAACCATGTGCTTTTGTTTTGATCAAGAGCCGCAAAGTGATGTCATCTATACTTATGCAAAACCAGTGTGGGGGTAATTGCCTTTGTAATAGCAGAGCCCACTTAAAACAGTCTGAAACTATGAGGAGAAAAACAACTGGAATCGTGGAAAGACTTGATGCTGAATATTCTACCAGCTCTTGCGGCTAAACGCAGCTTTTCACTTTCAAAGTTACAGAGCATGTTCCAGCTGATTATGTCATTTTTAAGTGTCTTATAAAAGCCTGTATGGTATTAGCATGTTTCTAAATGGGTTTTATAAAGATCATTTTTATGATAATGTCTAAGATAGTCTAAGATTACTGAGACATTATCATTTCTAACATTTTTAGCATTTTTCATTTAGGGACAGAACTGAGGCTTGCATTTTAAGGTTTACTCTATGATACTTACATTGCAAAACCGTATTGGCACATTGCATTTAAATTTTACATAATGCATTTTGTGAGAGGGACAGGGAAACATTTAACTTGTATTTTTGTTTACCGCACATTATCTTTTTTCGCAGAAAGTATGGAAAATTAAATGTTAGTAAAAAATACAGTTTAGCAATTGATGCCCTGTTGAAGAGCCTTGATATAGAAATGAACAACTTACCTAATTTCAGAAATATTCATTGAAGATTCAACATTAAAATAAAAAATGATAAATATACTATTGTTCAAAGGTTTGGAGTCAGTAAGAAATGAATACCTTTTTTCTGCAAGGATGTATTAAATTAATCAAACCTGATAAATACACTTATAATGTAACATAAATTCTGTCACTTTCTATTCATCAAAGAAACTTTCAAATATAACAGTTTACTCAAAATTAGTAAGCAGCGCCACCATTTGCAACATTGATAATAATAAGAAATGTTTCTTCGGCACCAAATAAGCATATTAGAATGATTTCTGAAGTATCATGTGACACTGAAGACTGGAGTAATGATGCAGAAATCACAGAAATAAATTACATTTTAAAATATATTAAAATAGAAAACATTTATTTTAAATATTTTCACAATACTACGGTTTTTATACTGTTTTTTTGGTCTTGGTGAGCAGACTTATTTCAAAAACATTACAAATCTCTTACTGACCCCAAAGTTTGAACAGGATATATAAATGCTTTGTGCGTATATATATATATATATATATATATATATATATATATATATATTACTTTTGTATATATGTATGGCCTTTAGCAAACAACTAAATTATAAAGCAAAAGGACCTTAATGACGCAGTTTGTCCAACCAGAAATTTCCATCAAGAGCACTTTACCAACATTCTTACGTGCACTTTTCATCTAAGGTTGTCTTTCATCTCTTTTCTCATAGAACTCATTTCTGAAAGCTCAATGTGTTCAAGAGGGACTAACTGTACCTGAGAGAAATGGAGGTTCCGTTGACAGACTCTGAGTGCCGTCTGCTCGGACTAAAGCCCCCCTGCGGGGCATAATGCTCATTTCCACAGCACAGGATCATAAGGAAGGCTCTCCGAAAAGCTCGGTTCAGAAAAGCATACAGGAATGGATTCAAGCCCGAGTTGATGTAACCCAACCAGAGCCATGCGGTCCACATCTGCCAGGGCACGCTGTAATTGATGAAGGGATCCACCACGTTGGTGACAAAGAAGGGCGCCCAGCACAGACAGAAGCAGCCCATGATGACAGCCAGCGTCTTGGCCGCCTTGGTTTCGTTCTTAATGCGACTGGAGCCATGTTGTTCGTGGTTGGGATAAGTCGAAGAAGGGGCTGAGCCGGCCCGGTGCAGCGAGCCGATTCGCCGAGCGTGTCCCATAGCGGTGACATAGATTCGCTGATAGGCGAGAACCATCAGCACCAGAGGCACATAGAAGGCCACGGCCGAACACACCAGAGCATAGGGTCGGTTCACCATGAACACACAAGTCGAATTACGGGAGGAGTTTCTTTGTTCGATCTGGGAAATTAAAAAAAAATTAATTAATTAAAAAAAACTGTAAATAAATTAAGGATGCATCAATATTAAAACTATGGTTGATACCAAGAACTGAGAATTATTTTCATCTTATGGCTGATAATTGATAAATGGTTGATATTGCAATTCTATACTATTTTGTCGCTAAAAACTAAAATCAGTCATTTTAAATGCTACAAGTGAAAGTACAGTATTAACAATGGATATGTTGTGATTTGCTAAAGATTACATTTATCAGAAATTAACCTTAGATTAAGCTGAAATTATTGCTATGTAGATATACTGTCATCTACACACACACACACACACACATATATATATATATATATATATATATATATATGAAGAGTTCAGATGCAAAAGCCTCTAAATGCCATCTGAAATTTTCATCTAAAATGAACTTTTTTTCAGGCTCCTATGTTTAGATTCAGTAATTTTACTCTAATGGTAATGTATAGGTCCTTTTCTATGCAATTAAAGTGAAATAACTGAACATAAACATAGGAGCCTGATAAAAATGCTCATTTTAGAAGAATATTTCAGACGGCACTTAGAGGCTTTTGCATCTGAACTCTTCATATATATTATGTATATATGTATATGCATGTACATAATATATACAATGTTAAATAAAAAAAATGTAAAAATCGGTAACCAATATTATTGATAACCAATATTGTACTGATTTATGTCTTGACCTTCTCAACTACATCTTACAAATAAATTCATACAACATAATTTTATACAACCGATTTTCACAATCACTACTGTTCAAAAGTTTGTGGTCAGTAAGATTTTTTTTTGTTTTTTAAAAGTCTCTTATGCTCATCAAGGCTGCATTTACTTGATCAAAAATTGAGTAAAAACAGTAATATTGTAATATATTACAATTTAAAATAACTGTTTTCTATTTTTATATATTTTAAAGTGTAATTTATTCCTATAATGGCAAAGCTACAGTCATTACTCCAGTCTTCAGTGTCACATCTCTTTCAGACAGTACAAAAGCAATTATTTTTTATAGCAATGTAAAAGCCTTACCATCACTTTAAACCAATATAACGCATCCTTTCTGAATACTAAAAAATATAAAATTCTGCTGAATTCATATTCAATTTTGTAAAATATATTTTGATTATTACTTTAATTAACAAAAATGTAACCTTCCTTGTAAATGGCAACACTCAAGAAGTAACATCATTTAGAGCCTTTCTACAATATAGCCAAAGTAAATAACATCAATCCATTTTTTTAATCGTTACATACAATTTTAAAATATTTTGTACCCTGTATTTTTTTTTTTTAAACTGTTTTTTAATGCATCTTACACAGATCTAGCAGATAGTAATTACTTAAAAGATTTAAAACATCAGCATAACAAGAAGAATGCATCCAACCTCTCTTTACTTACAACACTCTCGATTCCAATGGTATTCCAACTTTGCATAATGGGAAGAAAAGAGATGAAAATGGGGATGACCCAGCATCCAACCAGCATCAGTGAGACTCTCACAGGTGTCATCTTGTTATTGTAGACCAGAGGCTGACAGCAAATCGCATAGTACCTGTCCAAGACAAGAAGTGCAAACATGTCAAGAATGATTCATGAATGCTGTCAGGCAGTACAGTGTCTTTCGTAATCAATGCGTCCCTACATACTGTACTTTCATATACCCAGATGATTCTGTTGATCTTTTCTTGAAAAGCTAATGCTGTGAATTATGTAAATCCAGAAAATACACGCTCACTAGAGACTGTAGAAGCAAAGACATCATGAGTCAGGGGAATCATACGGATGGAGAAAGGACTTGGTGACACAGTGGGATAGATAAACAGAACTTGTTGCTTGAAAGAGAGAGAGAGAGAAAGGCTTTGAGAGACTAAGAATGAGTCATGTTACTGCCATATGGACCAGGTGCGGTGCATAAATCACAGCTGCTCTCTTACAGGCCAAAAGAGCTGTGGTCTTCCTAATGGGTGAGCATGAGAAAATTTGCATACGTAATCCAGCAAATTACACATAATTAGCTGACACACTGACAAACCCCTGGAGTTAGTGTCAAGACATAAACTATGTGTTTCTTTTTTTGTGAGAACATTTCTGAATGTACAGTTCACTCTGTGAGTGAATCGTTGTACATAAAATACATCTATACAATCAAAGAAACATAGCAATTAGGAATCGGACAAAATATAAATTAGACATAACAATACAGGCTGGACATCATCTTTGTATATAACACAGCAGGGCACCAGAAAAGCATTGTAGCACATTGTAATTTGGTTACGCATGATTACAGGGCTTAAACCTTTCAGAGTGCCTCTGGATGCCAACATGCAAATCCTGCAGTTTAAAGGAAAAAAAGTAAATAAACTGTATGAATAAATAAATCCAGAAGTTTGGAATGATCAATCTTTTTTTGTTTGTTTTTTGAAAGACATAGCTTATTGTTTACCAAGGCTGCATTTATTTGATGAAAAATACAATAAAAACAGTAATATTGTGAAATATTATTAGAATTTTAAATAACAGTTTTCTATTTTAATATATTTTTTAACTATAATTTATTCCGGTGATGCAAAGCTGAATTTTAGCAGCCATTTCTCCAGTCTTCAGTGCCACATGATCCTTCAGAAATCATTCTAAAGTGCTGATTTGGTGCTTAATTATTATTGCTGCTTAATTTGTAATGATATTTCACAATATAACTGTTTTTACTGTATTTTTTGATCAAATAAATGCAGCTGTGGTGAGCTTAAAAGACTTCTTTAAAAAAACATAAAAAATCTTAATTATTCCATTATTTGACTGCTAATGTATATATGTATATAAAATAACATATTAAAAAAAAAAAAATCACACTACATGTCATGAACCAAACGTGTTTTAGAGAGAAAAAAAAAAAATCAAATCTAGCAAAGAAAACTGCTGTCCCAAAACTATTACGCACATGATAACGTTCTATTTTAAGACCTCTATTCTCAATATCGCCATGGCAACACAAGCAGTTATTTGTGTAGAACAACATTAGTCATTTGTTTCTATATTAGCTTTACAAACGCACTCACCTGTCTAGTGCAATGCAGCACAAATGCAGAATAGACGCAGTGGTTAGCAGCACGTCAAGTGAGGTACGGACCAAGCAGAACGTCTCTCCATAGTTCCACTGACCTGTGGTCAGCTCTATGGCTGCCAGCGGCATCACAACAAGGGCAACTAGGAGGTCTGCAAATGCCAGTGATACAATGAAGAAGTTGGTCTTCTTCTTCCTATATACGGAACAGTAAATAAATAAACAATAACAGTAATAAACAATAGTTCACTCCAGAAAATGTTTTAGTGTCTACACACAGAAAATACTCATGTTTAAGCTGTTATGATACTTTATCATACTTAAGAACCCTCACAGAGTATGATGCATTTCTAGGTTTTAACATCACAAATCTTTTTTTTTAAATATATTTTATTTTTTTAAAAATGTGTTATATTACTCTGGCATCAAGTTACAGAAAACTAGTTAACTCTGCTTGTTGAGTGTTTGTAATACAATGGCTGAGGAAAAAAATAAATAAATAAATAAAAATTTACAATATCATGGATTTTTTCTTTCTTTTGCTGTTTTTTGGAACACAAAAAACTATATTTCTTTCAGTTCACCACTATTGAAGTTTACCCAATTATAACGAATTCTGCTTCTGAAAACACAGGAAATGTTAAAATGATCCATTTTAACTTCATATGAAAAGTATGAACCATCTGCCATTGGTTGGAAAAATAGATGGCTCCACCCCAAACTCACGCCATTGGTTAAGCTGTTGTTGCTATGTGGGGCTGGTCAGAATTCTCAAACAAACAGAGCAATGTTTTGAAAACACCAGAGAACCACAGTGTTACTTTTTTGTAACATTAAAGGGATAGTTCACCCAAAAATGACAATTCTGTCATTAATTACTCACCCTCATCTCGTTCCAAACCCATAAGACCTTCGTTTATCTTCGAAACACAAATTAAGATATTTCCTTGCAAAGACCTCTGTTCAAGGTCCAGAAAGGTAGTAAGGACATCATTAAAATAGTCCATGTGACATCAGTGGTTCAGCTGTAATTTTATGAAGCTACGAGAATAGTTTTTGTGTGCAAAACTTTTGGGTGAACTAGCCTATCCCTTTAACCTACAAATGCCTTACTTTTAGATATCTTGTTGTATATTAAACTTAATTTATATTTATTTTAACATCAAAAATGTACACTGACACAGCAAATTTAAACGTAGATGTGAAGCAGCATTACCTTAGATGTCTGTCTTTACAGAGAGCCACCATCACAAGCAAATTACCAAGTGCAGTCAGTATAATGATGGTCACCAGGACAATAGACAGCGTTATCTTCGAAGTGTGTTTGGACACACCTTCATCCACTGAACTGTAGACAAAGATATGCAACCATTTATATATAAACAGATAAGATCAATACTTATTTATGTAATGAAATATTTTGAGGTGGTTCTTACTCGTCCGCTGAGTCTGATGCTGTGGCCATCACTGGTCATCTGTATGGAAGTGGTCAGATGGGGTTTTGTTCACACAAGACAATGCAGTCCCTCTCCTGTGGGATAAACACAACTGTTTTGCGTTCTCACATCCCAAAATCAATCATATTCTTTCAGCATGAGCTTCAAAGTGAGAGCACTGAGACTAAACCATCAGCACGTTTGTAAATGAAACACAGGCTTGTGGGATATAACAAGTAAATATGAGCCATGATGAGTGTCTGACTGTCTTCCTTTCTAAGCAAAACTACAGGCTCACAAAAACTAATCATTGCATGCTGTCAATCAGCAGTTTGTTGCTTAAATCAGTGACAGAAATTAAGACCTAAAAAATATTAGTGTTTCTAATAAACTATGTGCAATGCAAAATATGTCTAATACGTGACCCTGGACCACAAAACCAGTCATAAGGGTACATTTTTCGAAATTGAGATTTTGAATAAATAAGCTTTCCATTGATGTATGGTTTGTTAGAATAGGACAATATTTGGCCGAGATACAAATATTTGAAAATCTGGAATCTGAGGGTGCAAAAAACTTCGAAATATTGAGAAAATCGCCTTTAAAGTTCTCAAATGAAGTTCTTAGCAATACATATTACGGTACTAATCAAAAATTAAGTTTTGATATATTTACAGTAGGAAACTTACAAAATATCTTCATGGAACATGATCTTTACTTAATGTCCTAATGATTTGTGGCATAAAAGAAAAATCAATCATTTTGAGCCATACAATGTATTTTTGGCTATTGCTACAAATATACCCCAGCGACTTAAGACTGGTTTTGTGGTCCAGGGTCACATATGTGCAAATTGGAGTAGAATACAATACATGTGAATTTTTTGATATATTAGCAGTATTCATGAAATGAAGCCATTGTAAAATGACTTGGAAAGTGACTCTTCTCTGCATTTTTTCTCTAGCTTGCTTCCTAATCTAGTTGTCTATTAAAAGTTGGCATATTACGATTATTACAACTACAATTTTTATATATATATATTTATATTTATATATTTACATTTAGGCATTTAGAAGACCCTTGTATCTAAATAAATAGGACAATAAAATAATGATGTGGATAATCAAATATGTATTAAATAATAATATTAAACAACATTAACATTATAAAATAATATTTAATAAATAATATTAACAATAAAATGTTAATATTAATATATTTGGAATATTTATATACAGTGGGGCAAAAAAGTATTTAGTCAGCCACCAATTGTGCAAGTTCTCCCACTTAAAAAAGATGAGAGAGGCCTGTAATTTTCATCATAGGTATACCTCAACTATGAGAGACAAAATGAGAAAAAAAATCCAGAAAATCACATTGTAGGATTTTTAAAGAATTTATTTGCAAATTATGGTGGAAAATAAGTATTTGGTCAATAACAAAATTTCATCTCAATACTTTATTATATACCCTTTGTTGGCAATGACAGAGGTCAAATGTTTTCTGTAAGTCTTCACAAGGTTTTCACACACTGTTGCTGGTATTTTGGCCCATTCCTCCATGCAGATCTCCTCTAGAGCAGTAATGTTTTGGGGCTGTCGCTGGGCAACACGGACTTTCAACTCCTCCAAAGATTTTCGATGGGGTTGAGATCTGGAGACTGGCTAGGCCACTCCAGGACCTTGAAATGCTTCTTACAAAGCCACTCCTTCGTTGCCAGGCGGTGTGTTTGGGATCATTGTCATGCTGAAAGACCCAGCCACGTTTCATCTTCAATGCCCTTGCTGATGGAAGGAGGTTTTCACTCAAAATCTCACGATACATGGCCCCATTCATTCTTTCGTTTACACGGATCAGTCGTCCTGGTCCCTTTGCAGAAAACAGCCCCAAAGCATGATGTTTCCACCCCATGCTTCACAGTAGGTATGGTGTTCTTTGGATGCAACTCAGCATTCTTTGAGTTTTACCAAAAGTTCTATTTTGGTTTCATCTGACCATATGACATTATCCTAATCCTCTTCTGGATCATCCAAATGCTCTCTAGCAAACTTCAGACGGGCCGGACATGTACTGGCTTAAGCAGGGGGACACGTCTGGCACTGCAGGATTTGAGTTCCTGGCGGCGCAGTGTGTTACTGATGGTAGCCTTTGTTACTTTGGTCCCAGCTCTCTGCAGGTCATTCACTAGGTCCCCGTGTGGTTCTGGGATTTTTGCTCACAGTTCTTGTGATCATTTTGACCCCACGGGTGAGATCTTCGTGGAGCCCCAGATCGAGGGACATTATCAGTGGTCTTGTATGTCTTCCATTTTCTAATAATTGCTCCCACAGTTGATTTCTTCACACCAAGCTGCTTACCTATTGCAGATTCAGTCTTCCCAGCCTGGTGCAGGTCTACAATTTTGTTTCTGGTGTCCTTTGACAGCTCTTTGGTCTTGGCCATGGTGGAGTTTGGAGTTGGACTGTTTGAGGTTGTGGACAGGTGTCTTTTATACTGATAATGAGTTCAAACAGATGCCATTAATACAGGTAACGAGTGGAGGACAGAAAGCCTCTTAAAGAAGAAGTTACAGGTCTGTGAGAGCCAGAAATCTTGCTTGTTTGTAGGTGACCAAATACTTATTTTACCGAGGAATTTACCAATGAATTCTTTAAAAATCCTACAATGTGATTTTCTGGATTTTTTTTTCTCATTTTGTCTCTCATAGTTGAGGTATACCTATGATGAAAATTACAGGCCTCTCTCATCTTTTTAAGTGGGAGAACCTGCACAATTGGTGGCTGACTAAATACTTTTTTGCCCCACTGTATGTGTGTGTGTGTGTTCCCCACACTTTAGACTTTATAGATGTTTTTGCAAACATATTTCAGATTTAATGTCAAAGAAGGATTACTTGAGCCTTACTGCTGGTGCTGTGGGGTACATAAAACAAAAAAGGTTGAAAAATACTGGCCTAAATTGAAGTCATATGTCTTATTATACCATCAAAACACATCAAATATTGAAGGTAAGACACTGAAGATAGAAAAACTTCAACACAAAGTGCATGCACTCCATCATCACACCGTTAATACCCACAGTGGCCAAATCACACCCTGTGCCTGTGGCGCTGGAGCCATAACTCACGCAAAAGTGGAGAGAGCTCTCACAGAGTAAACACTGGAAGCGTGTGATGTATTTGCCCAGCTGGGAGGCTCAAGTGGGTATTACAGAGACAGCTTGGACACTTCTTTCCTGTTCTGTTGCTTTCGTTTGAGTTTCAAATGAGCCACATGATTATTATAGTCCTGTATCAAACACGCTGAACAAAACAGGCTATTCTAAACAGCTACACAGAGAGGACAGCTGATTTACACATGATTCTTGTGTAGGACAAGGTAAAAGGGTCATTCTACAAAACAGGTGCCACTTGTTTCCCCTCATATGCATATGTGTAAATTAATGTAACAATCAACATGTGGGCAGCTTTTACTATGTGGAACCTCTAAGGAGACATGATGATGAAAAATAATAATATATATGATGAAAATTACACAGTATTTGAATGCTTCTGTTGTCTCTCGCAAATTTTGTGTTTACCCAAGAAACTTTGCGTTTCTCAGAAGTTTTGTATCCTTTGAGCAAACACTAAATTTCTCAGAAAATACAAAAGCTTTGCAAGAGAACACAAAAGCATTGAATTATTATTTTATATTGGAATTTAAATCTAGCATTCTGTTTTTATTTTTTAATTGGCATATTGCATTATTATAAATCCTTAATAATGTCCCTAGTTTGTGCATCAATCCTGTTAGCATCATACAATATACACCCAGTTATAATGCACTATTATTTCATAAATCACACTTTCAGTAAGTAATTTTTAAGGACAAATTAAAGTTTCTTCCTTTTACTACTTTATCCAAGATTTTGTCATGTTTGTCTGTCAGTGACAATCTTAAAATGTCAACCCTGTTACCACGATTTTGTATGGTAAACAATTGACAAATGAAAAGTATACATCTATAAAAACTTTACTATTAAATTTTCTTTCTAAGAAGCAACATTGTTTCATAATCCTGAGCACAAGGCTTGTCAATTTAAACTGTAACGGTCAACCCTGTTACCATTCAGCATCTATACAATTATTGTTCTAAAATGCATTCATTTAGCTTACAATACCATTATGCAATTAACTCTTAACACACATTATTTTTTTTAAATCATATGAAACTTCAAAATTAAACTTCGGAAGGGCACCTGTTTCATCAAATGACCCAAAAAGACAGCTGAGCTGAAGAAAGCTGATGCCATGTGACATGACAATAAATTTCACTAATCTTGTCTCATAAGATCCAAGAATTCACTGTTCCCTTCAGCTCAAGGGATTTCAAACATAGTTAACTGTCTGAAGCATATAGATCTATTCTGAAAAAGGAATCTGAACATTCCTGTTTTTGCAAAAGCATTAAATAAACTGGGACTTCAAACTCTATTTGTGAATAAACATTCCTAATGAACATGTTATACTTGAAACCGCACCCAAAAGTGATACATCACGACCTGAATGCTTCACTATCGAACAATTGACAACAACAAAATATTAAACATATTACAAATGAAACAGGTAGCACAGGTAACACTATAGGTTTCAATAAGGATCTACCTCAGTAAAAACCCATTATTGAAACCTATAAGTGCTACCTGTTTCATTGTAATATGTTAGTTTAATATTTGAACTCTTGGCAAGTTACTGTCACTGTAATATTTTGGCAATACTTACTGGCAGTTTCTCTGATTTGATTGATTTCTCTTATACGAAGGTTAACGTGACATAATTGACATAATGAAAAGAATCTGTAGAACTGACAAACCCCTCTAACAACTGATTTCGATACCTTACCACACAACGTCTTTTTTTCATTTCATGCCACCAGGAAAACTGAGTGGCATTTGCATTTAAAGGGATAAATCGCAATCTGTGGTGAAAAGAAAACATAAGCCTCACAAGTTATGAGAGTGATATTTTCACACCATCATAAAACCCATATGGGAGTAACACAAATGTAGTGGTCTTAAACACACATTTATCATCAGAATCAGAATAATGTATTTATGGATTTACATGTCTATATACAACAATGACAATCTGTAAAATGGTCTTTGATCACAAAAACATGCAATAAAATTAGCTTTATATGCATCTTTTACTGACTGAAAAGGATTTCACAAAGTTCTTGCTCATCACAAAATAAAATAAAAAAGAGTAAAAGCTATTACGAGGTTTCAGTCTTGAAAGGATCAGTCTTTCTCAATCACAGTTGCACCCAAGTTCCTCTAAAATCTGATTAGTAAACAAATAAACTCTGATATTCTCTAAATGAAACGAAGAACTCCAATATTGTAAAAATGCAAATGAAATAATTTTTGGGGATCTGACTTGTTATTAGCTACTTGGTGCAATTTAGAAGAAGAAAAATAACAATAACAACAATAATAGCTATACTACTATTATTCAAATATTTTTAAAGAGACATCAACGGTACTTTATGGTGTTTATATAACGACCTGTTGCACATTTTGACACGTGAAGGCATTTAAGTGCAAAGCAGCATCATTCAGATAACTTTAACTTACTCACCCAGGGGCTCCTTGTTTCAGACGTCTTTGTGAATCCACACGTGTTTCTATAAACTGTCATATTCCATCACAGTTAGTCGGAGACTGAAGTGCTCTTCTCTGCCCTGTGTTACAGTCAAACAGCTGCAGCAAACAGCAGATCATCTGTTGATGCAAGTGCACCGGCGCTCTGAGTCTCTGCCTGTCCAAAGCACATGAGTCTGAAACAAACCACAACAGAGCAACAGCGCCACCTTACTGCGCTTAGACAAAATAAAGGCTCATCGAATGTATGTACAAATTATTTCATTTTTGATTTATTTTTTTGTACAAAAAATGTTCTGAATATATTATATGTGCAATATTTACTGTATATGTGATTTTATTATATGTGATTAATAGCTACAAAAGCTAAACGGTATATCTTTGTACCCCAAATGGTACATATTTGTAGTTTAAAAGCATATTAATACTTTAAAAGTACATATTAGCAGCTAAAGTGTACATATTTGTACCAAATTACAGGTTTGTACCTTTTTCTGAGAGTGATATGTACTAAACATACATGTGTCAGTTGTTACATTGAGCAAAATAGGATGTTATAGTAGTACAATGTCAAAAATGGAAATGGAGGATAACTGATTATGAACTAAAAGGTTAGGGAATAAGTAACCTGATGATGTATGAGACCACATTCCTTGAAGATCCTCAGTCTGAGGCTTCTTTGTTACCACTAGATGGCGCAAGATCACCATATATAGCCCGCATCTTACTGAATGACAAGTAGGCTATATATTGTGCTGCTGAATGCGTTTGTCCTAAGTATATATTTGCTAGGTCGATAAAATCATGAGATATAGTCCATATAAATTATTTACATATTTACAGATGTGGTCAAATAACCTGGAAAGGTCACTGCAAAGTAGGTTTTTCATGCCCTGCAAAAACTTGTAAATTTAAAGTAAAAAATTATGCACTGAATAGACAAAAACACAATATAATAACAATAATAATAATAAAAATATTTGTTGCAGTGTTGACTCCCGATAAGAAATTATTTAGCAAACTAGGACTGACCTTGATTTATATTCATAGTGTTGGTAAAAGAGTAAAAATCTTGTTGGTGGACTCCTCATGTCTTCAGTCTGCAATATTAAATAAAACGTAGCTTGCATTCAGTGACCTTACATGACAATATCCTGTGGGTTATTGATATTACCGGCATTTATTGAGCAGTTCTGCTCCCTTTACCATTACAGCAAGGCCAATTCCTTTACAGCTGATGCTGTATATTAGAATTCAGCTTAATCGCAAGTGACAGAAGAAAACTGAGTAAGGAAGCTGCACAATACAATTTAATCTATTTCAATTCAGTGACACAAGACTAAAACATTCGCAAACATCGCTGTTTATCAAGAAACATGAGATAACTGAAATTGCTTATTAATATTAATAGACACAGCTGAATGAGTTGTAAAGTTGAGTGCACAGCAGAAGAAAGGAACTGGGTGATTTGCTGCTGCAGACAGTGGTGAAATTTTAGACAGCTTCTGTGTTTCTGGTTACTTTGCACTCTTTGATATTGAATAGATTTCAATACTGAAGGCAGTAAATGCTTGTTTTTAATTCTGAGAAAATCAGAGTGCTGAATTATTTCATTGTAGTAAGAGAAACTGAATTAGGGAGAAGAAAAAGTGTTGTAACAAAATCGTATTTTGGTCAAATGCAACATATTAAAGGAAAATAAACCAAAAACGACTATTGTCAGTATTTTACATGTTGATATAATTAAATTCATATAATTAACTCATATAATTAAATAATATAAAATAACAATAAAATAACAACTATTATTGTCAATATTTTACAACTATAAAATGGTATTATTGAAAATTCATAAAATAAAAAATAAAAATCAATCAATCCAACCCAAAAATGATTGTTGTCGATAATTTACTACTATAAAATATTATTACTATATATACACACACATATACACACACACACATACATATACATATATATATATATATATATATATATATATATATATATATATATATATATATATATATATATATATATATATATATATATATATATATATATATATATATATATATATATATATATATATATATATATATATTTATTTATTTATTTATTTATTTTTTTTAAAGAACACAAATCCTATACAATGTTATTGTAAATTCATAAAATTTAAAATAAAATAAAATAATATAATTACAAATGATTACTAAAAATTTATTATTGCCAACGCTTTACAAAGCTCTAGCTATGTTTGTCTGAAGTCTTTTATATAGGTTGGTTGTCAATTGTTAAATCAGACATATATTTCATCATGGAAAAAATAAATGATGTTGATGAGCTTGGCAGATGCAGGATGGTTTTTCTTAAATGGTTTACTGGGCAGCGTGTGCTTTTTCTCAGACATGTGCCTCACAGACTCACTGGCTGAAAATAATGATTTGCATGACTCTTGTTCAGTCTGTTGTTATTGATTTACTCTCAAGCAGTTGTTATGAACCAGAGAGCCGGACATGTTCCCAGCACAAGTGTGAGCGACGATTGAGGGAAAAACTGAATAAATACACTCTTACACCATCATTTTTTGTTCCAACATTCTGTTTTATCGCTGTGGTTACAGAGAAGCGTCGCTGTAGATTGGTAAATGAGATCGGTGTTAAATATTCATGATTTGCGCGTAGGGGCTTTCATTGCTTGCCCTTGTCCCTCAACTGAATAATGCATAGGTCAGAGCTTACACTAACTCTTGGGTTATGATTAGAACTTGATTGTTATGTGCAGTCCGTTTGAGTGAGAGGACCTGGGGTCAGGAGCTCAGGTCATCGCGCCACATCCTTCTCTGAGCCATAAAATCAAAACACACATCCTGAGTGCAGGGGTAAAGCAAGACACACACCACCTGCACTTCAGAGCCTGCGCAAGCAACCTTAGGGTGCTTTATAATTCCCCGGCTGTTTGGAAATTAGTGAATAATCCGGGAAAATGGAGCAGCGTGTGTGTCTAGGCATTTTCAGCATCCTGTGTCCACACTGCCAGAGTGTATTATTAACCTCGGGGAGGTCAGCGAGTCAGGCCGTTCTCTGAAAAGGAGCAGAGCAAGTTTCCAGTGAACCTGCTTTGGAATTTATCACACAGAATTGATCAGTGTAGCTGGCACAAGAGTTAATATTCAAACTGCTCAGAGGATCTGAAAATGATAAATTTGGAACTATATTGTGAAAGCTATGCAAACACATTTATATATGGCTGTTCAGTCAAGGCTAATTCACACTTTTTTGATTAATGAATAAAATAAGGTCTGTTGCTGACAATATTTGAAGGCTTTCACACTTGGTTCTATACATACACTACTGTGAAGTGTAGTGTAGTGTAGTCAGTAAGATATATTTTTTAAAGAAATTAATACTTTTATTCAGCGAAGATGCATTTAATTGATCGGAAATGTAATGACATTTATAATATTACAAATAAATGCTGTTCTTTTGAACATTTTATACTTTAAAGAATCCTGAGAAGAAGAAAAAAACTAAAATATTAAGCAGCACAGCTGTTTTAAACTTTTTATCTCAGGAATACATGATATTTTAAAATATATGAAATAATTAACAGTTAAATAACTAATTAAATAAAATAAATGTATAACTAAAACTAAACCATTTAAATAATTTTACATTTAAAAATAACTAGAATGTTACTTTAAATTGTAATAATATTTCACAAATACACATTTTTACTATATTTTTGATCAAATAAATACAGCATCAGAGCATAACAGACTTCTTTCAAAAATAATAATTTTAAATCTTACTGACCACAAATTTTTGAACTTTTTTAAATAATATTTTTAGAATTTTTGATTTTTCTTTTTAATTACACACAGACCTCAGACCATAGTTATTTTATTATCACTGAAATACATAATAGTTTGTATTAATAAATTGAATTTTCTGTTTTATTATTTCAGTCATTTCAGTACATCAAGTTAAACTAAATGAAAATGAGAAATGTTTCCTTGGCAAGTGGCTGAATTAAAATAAGTTTAAGTATTTTAATTTTATTTCAGCTAACATTTACTTCATTTTTTTTTTATGGTTTTAGATTTAGTTAACTATAACAACCCTTCCTCAGAAATGAATCCTGAAGCCACTGTTACGTACAAACTGCTAACAAGTTGCTACATAACAACTAAAAATCATCATGGAAATCTGCAAGAATACATGAGCATGCAAATATACAAATTTCACACAACAGATTTGCGATTAATTTCAAAATAGTTAAAGTTTGTGTTCTACAGAAGGCAGAAATTCTTCACTAGAGAACAGAACAAATGTCTGCGCTCCAAGTCTGCTTTTGATTATTTATGTTTGTCAGATTGTTAGGCCATAAGCCAAGTCTAGCCAAGCCTGTCTCATATACTGTCCTAATAGGGTTATACATAAAACATCAACACCTGCTCCATTCTCAGGAAGGATTGAGCTGTTTCCTACTTATAAAGAACTCACTCTCTATAAATTCAAACAGAGACCACAGTTCAAGACCATCAAGTCATTAGTATTCACACCTGCTTGTTTGAGATAAAGCATGTGAAAAACCAAAGCATATATGTGCATAGTGGCTTACAGGTGACAGGCTGTTTTTTTGCCTTGTTTTTTTTTTACAGTTTACTCAGTAGGTGACAAGATGTCTACTGTCAGTAAACAGGATGCAGCAGCCACTTAATGACACATTAGTGCCACCCAGACAGGGTTAATGCTCTGACAAACACTGAGTCAAGAGTGTAATTGTCCCGCTGGGTGCTCTGTTTAGAGGAAATGGCACTGTCTTACCATTACGGAGGTTTATGCTGAAGTCTAAAACTGTTAGAACTGTTTTGCGATTAATTATTAATTCTAATTAAAGTTCATTAATAATACATTAGCATTAATGTTCATGGGTGTTTAAAAAACTGGATACTGTAATGAAACTGCGTAGACAATTCATTCACAATTCATTATGCCAACTGGATTGAATGACTTAATAATTGCATAGCTGTCCTTGTTAAAAGGAATTACACATGTGTTTACACTCCTTGAATATGCTTGTGGCCTCTATATATGAAGCGCAGTTGTCATTTTGAATATCCTTCCTGGTGAACATGAAATATTAGGATGCATATTCAAAAGCACACGAATGACCTTTCATGCTCTTGCCTTGATTTTGTACAGAGTACTTGTTTTTTAAAGGGATAGTTCACTCAAAAATGAAAATTCTGACATTAATTACGCATCCTCATGTCGTTCTAAACCTGTAAGACCGTTCATCTTCGGAACACAAATTAATATATTTTGGATGAAATCCGAGAGCTTGCTAACCCTCCATAGACAGCAATGCAACTGAAAAGTTCAAGGCCCAGAAAGGTAGTAAGGACATCGTTAAAATAGTCCATGTGACATCAGTGGTTCAACCACAATGTTATGAAGCTACGAGAATACTTTGACGAGTGTTCACAAAGCATTATCGTAGCTTCATAAAATTACGGTTGAACCAGAGATGTCACATGGACTATTTTATCAATGTTCTGGCTACCTTTCTGGGCCTTGAACGTGTCAGTTCCATTGCTGTCTATGCAGGGTCAGAAAGTTATCGGATTTCATCCAAAATATCTTAATTTAAGTTTTATGGGTTTGGAATGACATGAGTGTGACCAATTAATGTGTGAACTATCCCTTTAAGAAGCTTCAGCTATGATATCACACCCAGACCTCACATCCTTTTTCTGTACCTTTTTGTAGAAGAACGTATTGTGTTTTCGTCTGTCAACGTCTGGGACAAATTCAAATTGCAAAAAATTGATGACGCAGATGTTCATTGGTGGCTAATGATGTTTTCATTGCATTACAAACATCCTGTCACACATACAACCTCATATATTACATATTATAGTTCTTTTTTGCTCTCTAGTGCAATTTTCTGTACTTTCTTCAACAAAAATGATTGTAAACAACTGTTTAATTAAATCTGTTATTTTTATTTTACATGCATTACCTTCTTTATGATTATATATTACAAAAAACATACTTTACAACTACAGCGCTCATTGGAGCAGAGATAACTTGGCCTCAAAGTTGGGTTTCTTACCCAGATGCTCTCCTCCCACACCCCAGTCCCGCCTCCAGTCACCTTGTGTTCTTCAGTCATGCACACTTATTTCCTATCAGTTATTTTTCCTGCCCTCCTTGAACCCGTTGACCTCTCGCTCTGCAGCCTGTCTGCTCTCACACTCAGTTTTAAAAACACTGTGCTACACAAAGTGTCAAGCTTTCTCTTGCCCTCCCTCCCAGACCTCACAGCACGGACAGGCTTACCTCTTACTTCGCTCTGCTTTTGCAACTTGACAATTGATGTCTCAAGACTCCAACTACAAGAGAAGAAATATTTTTGCATTTAGAAAAGTCAGATGAACAGTGTAGTGTGTACTTGTGATCTTTATTTAACTGCTTTCAGTGTGTCGTTACTCAGGAAATGTAATTCATTGGAGATCACACAGGATAATTATAGAGCGAGTCTCAAGGCTCAAGTGTTACCACAAGGTTCCATTCAGTGCTTTTCACGTGGGAAGTCAGTTCATTGTGTGCATCAGCTTATCCATTGTTTTATTCATATTCTGATGACACATTTTCCAGAAACCCTAAGTGTAAATGATAACACAAAGTACTCGAGTCACTGAATAGCTATTTTTGTGTCACTTGTAAGTGAAAGCCTAGTTAGTAATTTATGCATTTCTAGAGACACTAAACGGAACTGATAAAATAATGCTTGTTTCCAAACAAGTTTCCCAAACACAGACTAAAAACCTTGTATATATTATTGCATATGCCTACCAACAAGAGATTTTCCCTCACAGTATTTCAGAAATCATGCCATGTGTCCTGTATATTGTTCCCATTCTTAATCAGAACTAGCAATGCCAATTTCTAAACAAATCATGTGCATAGATTCTTTGCCATGCGTTGGTCAAAGTTAGTCAAATGCTCTGAATCAATTCTAGATTCAGTCTGAATCAGCTCACTCATGATCTGAAATGTCTGGAATGGTGATACTTTTTTTACACAGAGAACAAAAAGAGTGATGGATGAGGAGCATATTTAGACATTTACCTATACCATATTTATGGGAACAACCTGAAATAGCATCTATCCGTTTGCCAGCCACAAAGAAAATATAATCTGTGCGTGCACCTGTGAACGACTCCTTACAAGAACATTTTCCAAACAAAACACTAGCAGTACATGTACCACGGCATTACCATGTTTTTTATTTATAATGTGCATTTTATCATGGGTTATCATGTAAATGCCATGGTACACAGGATAAATACGGTAATAATTCATGATATTGCTATATATCAAAGTATATTTCATACTATCACTATAGTGGGCAACTTTTTGAAAAGGTAATTTTGAGAAACTCCGACTATTCCTGTGTTATATGGGGTGACAAATGGGCAGGTCTGAAACAAACAAACAAACAAACAAAAACATTAAACATTTAGAAATAGAAGTTCACATTATACGGGCCATTATTCTTTGTAGTGGTAAAAGGTGTCCCTCTAATTTGCAACTGTTGAAATAAACGTTAAATACCAATAGATTATTAAATGATTGCGTATATGTATTCAGTGCACAATTTGTGCAACAATATAACATTTTTAACACAAACAAATTGTGAATATAGATTTTATTTAACATGCACAATTTAATTAAAATTTAAAGTTATCTAAAAAAAAGACATTATATTTTAAGAAAAAGTTGTATCTCCCAAATATATGTCTGTGGTGTTAGAATAATTACTTGTATTATAATCTGGTATTAATAAAAAAAATAAGCTACTTAAGCTGCTATTTTACAGAATATAACATATTAAAGGTATAGTTCACTCAAAAATGAATATTCTGTCCTTAATCATGTCATTCCAAACCTGTAAGACCTTCGTTCATATTCGGAACACAAATTAAGATATTTTTGATGAAATCCGAGAGCTTTCTGACGCTGCATAGACAGCTACGCAACTGAAATGTTCCCAGGCCCAGAAACGTAGTAAGGACATCGGTAAAATAGTCCATGTGACATCGGTGGTTCAAACGTAACTTTACAAAGCAGCGAAAACAATTTTTGTGCGCAAAAAAAACAAAACAACTTTATTCAACAATTCTTCTCCTTCGCATCACGCTAGGCGCCATTATAGAGAGTATCATGACGCATGCTCGTATGTTCCTTTGCACGTAAACGAGGCTTAGCGCATGCGTGTTCTACGTCAGCAGCATCACGCACATGCGTTGTTTAAGTGCAGAGGTACTCTTGGCAGAAGACGTGATTTGGAGAAGAACTGTTGAATAAAGTATTTATTTTTGTTTTCTTTCTGCACAAAAAGTATTCTCGGTGCTCTGTAAAATTACGGTTGAACCGCTGTTGTCACATGGACTGTTTTAGCGATGTCCTTTTAAATAAAGTTTCAATAGACAGTTTGCCATTTGTATATGTATAAATGTCACATGGTCACATCCTGATGTTCACATGAAAACAAAAACACCTCTGAGTCAGCCTTGTCCCCCTTGGTGCAAATCAGCAACTGTGTTTCTGTGTATGGGCTGCGTGACAGTAAGGTGTCCTATTGCAGACAGTGCCAGGGGCTTGTTTGAGGACACGAGGGTGACAGGGCCCCCTGAGGCATGAGGTGGCGAATGACTCGTCATGGTTTTTCTGGACTCTCTGCCTGTCCATTCACGCGCTAGTGCCGACCTCATCGGCATCTGACGTGTTGTCTCAAATCTCTAACTCTAATCATGGTTGGCATGGCCTCATATTCAGTGACAGCGTGTAGTTGGGCTAAGGGCTGGTGTCTACATTAAAATGAAAATAACTGTGTGACGCTGAACAGAACAGCCAGTGGTAGCACCTCAATCCATCCATCCAGAGAGAGAGAGAGAGAGGAAATGGGTCTGTAATGTTATAATGATCCATATAGTAGCAGCATAAATGGCAAAATGTACTGCATTTTATCCCAAAAGCCAAACAATCTATTTACAGTAATTGCTATCATGTATGTTTTTAAAAATTAATTAGTTCACCAAAAAAAAAATCATTTGTGATGAACATTTGTCATCATTTGCTCACCCATATGAGTTTTGGTATTTAGCATACAAGTCATATGGATGCTTGTACTGTTTTTTTTTGTTTGTTTGTTTGTTTTTTTTGGAGCTCAACAACCTGAAAATAGAACCATAAGACATTTTCATTCCTTGAAATAAAATATAAAAAACTTAAACTTACTTTTTTTGAGCTAGTTGACAAGGCAAAATTTCTCATTTAAATTTTGTTTAACTAAATGAAACTAAATTAACTAAATAAAACTATTAATAAATAAAAAAAATAATAATAATTAAACTATAGTGACATGTTTAAAAATATTTTAAAATGACAACAAAATAAATAAATAAAAAAATTAAATTAAAGTGAAAGCAAAATTTTTTAAATAACATTTAATTAAAAATATTAACAAAAACTATAATAGTAAATATCAATCATACTAAAATAACACTGATTCAAGTTTGGCAACTGTAAATGAGTGGTGAGTAAATTATGATAATATTTTAGTTTCTGAGTGAACTATCAAGAAGATTAAAGTTTTCTTTAAAATTCTGTAACTGTGCTCTCAGAGTTCAATGCATGTCAAGTCTGTGAAAGCACATAGATACAGTCAGGTGCTGCAGGGCATGCTGGGACAGCGTGTGGAGGTCATGATGAGCGGGAAGGCAGTCCCTGTTTCAGCGATATGAGCTGTGACAGATTCATCCGGCTGGCAATGACAGATCAGAGACCACAGTTGAGTTAAGAGATAGAAAGAACACCCCCGTGGCTGAACAAACTCTCATCTGTCTGCTAACAGAGAGAATGAAGAGAGGGATAATGGTATAATAGTGGTTTATTTCATTTGTTTTCATTTGGCTGTTAAATACATACATATATGTGTGTGTGTGTGTGTGTGTGTGTGTGTGTGAGAGTGTGTATGTATAGATAGATAGATAGATGATAGATAGATAGATAGATAGATAGATAGATAGATAGATAGATAGATAGATAGATAGATAGATAGATAGATAGATCGTGAAAGAGAAGTATTCTCTTTTTTTTTATCTTTCTGACCTATGTATAATTTTAATTTATATATCTAAATTACATATATTCTGTTTAGAATTTCAAACAATGATTAATATTAATATCCTCAAATGTTTTTATGGAGTATGATAACATGGGTAATTCACACTGAAAAATTACTTAAAATGTTCTTCATTCATTAAATTTCATTGGTAATTCTGTTTCCTTGAATTTAAAATAACAATTATGCATCTGCAACCATTCAAATTGCGTTTAAATTTAGAAACAGAATTGGACTTTTAAAGGCATGCCAAACTGGCGCACAACCCTACTGTCAACACACCAGATCTTCAGAGAAATGGCCACTTAAGGCAGGAAATTTGTTGCTTTTAAACTTCCGGAAGCATCTGAACAGAGCAGTTAAGTCTCGGGTCCCTCAGGTACTGCCTCTGCGATAAAAGCTGTAAGTGGTTTGAAACTTTTTGAGATGTGTTGCATTTAGAGTGGCTGAGTACTTCCAGGACAAGGCGCAGCTTTTTACCATCCACAGAGGATAATGTGTTTCATAAATAGACTTATTCATTAGGTATCTCTCTCTCTTACCTTGGTCATCTGGTCTTAGTCATGGATAGTTTCCGAACACGGGTGTCACAAGGTACTTGACTGATACCTGGCGTGGATCATGTCATGAAATCATGCCTTGGTGGTTTGTGGTTGTTCTCTGAAACAAGAACAACAACCCATGTTTGTTGGATTTACCAAATGAGCCTGTTTTCATAGCCATAAATCTTATCAGTGTCTGGTCTAGAAACCTCAGTATGACCTTGATTTTGAAGGTTTAACAAGAGTACATGGTTGTGGAACAAGGATAACAGGAAGTAATGTTCACCATCCTCAAAGTGAGCAGCACTCTGCCAACTGCATAGTCTGATAATAAAATCCAATATTGGATGATTCACTCCGTCATTTACGTGCTTAGATTATGAGCTCTGGCTGATAGAGGCTGCGGAGGGTCACATGACAAGATCACAGGCTTTAAATCACACTGAGGATGGTGACTCACCCTACTGGACATCGCTTTTTTTCTTACTTGTGTGTGTCTGAAGCGAAAATTGCATTAGGACTGCAGCGATAGCAGATGTTTGATTAAATAAGTGTGCATCGCTAATGCCGTGTTCATTATCGTAAATTACAAGAATGAGTCATCAAATACCACGCTGCATTGTCGGAACAGCATCATTAGGGAACTTAATGAATGAAATATTACTTTCAAGATTATTTACCCTTCACATGTGGAAGATTTGCTTTTAGTCTAAGCATCAGTGAAATAATTACACCATCTGAGAGAGTCAGAAAACGAATTTGTTTCCTCTGGAGGTCCGTTTTCAGCTGTGGAGCAGATGTTATCTGTTTCTGTGTTGTGATATAGACTTCCACACATACGCTATTTACACTTATTTAACGCACTCTAAAAAGCTTTCTGCTGTTCTCTTCGTCTGTCGAGTTGAACATCCTGTGTCACTCGACAAGCAATTACCAAAAGCAGGCCTGGTTTAAGGACACCTGCCTATCAAACTTTGAAGCTTTCTTAGAAATGCAACTTTGGGATTTTAGTTCCAGGAAAGTGGCTTTACTGATTCAGGTGGATCTTTTATTAGAAACTGTCTGAGTCATACACTCATGAATTACTTTCCTCAGCCCTTGATTGACAGACTCTCCTCTCCCGTAATGGAGAGCTGCTTTTATGGATCTGTTCAGATCTATCTAGAGTTGCATTAGGAATTGCACTTTAGAACACGGCAGTTTCATTTATAGCTCAGATGAAATGATGTTGTCATTTTGTGCAGTACACGCAGAGGTGAAATGAAGGTCTAGTAACATTGCTTTAACGTAAAGACGATAATTGTTTTCTAAAGATTAATGTGCTTGAACTAGGACTGTCTATAGAGTTAAAAATGTAATTATTTAAGATGTTTACACAATATGCCCATTAATTAAAGAAATAGGTCACCCAAAATATGTGGCATGTGAAATACGTCAACACATGATCATTTTCAATTGCTAGTCATGTCATATGTTATTGTTTTTTTTCAGCATCTCACACCATGAGCATTGTCTTTTAAGAAGCTGTGTCAGACTGAATTTATGATTTTTTATTTTATTTTTTAATATATTTGTTTGCAATTGATCTCATTAAATTGACAGCCTTAAATGAGACACATCTCAGGATTTAGTTGAGTTTATGCAAATGTAATCAAAGTAAATGAGCATTAAGCTTAAAGAGCACCTGAACTGATCAAAATCAGATGCCAGTTTGGTTGTTTCATTCATGCTGATTTCAGTGGGGAGTCCTCTCTTGTCTTTGACAGCGCATTGGATCTGGGAATGAGTCTCCTACACTCTTTAAGCTCCTCAGAGACAGGCAGCAGGCGGTTGTTGCCATGGTAGCTGGTCACCTGATTGTGTCTTTGCCAATAGGGATTCCCCATTTATAACATACTGTGTTGCTGGAATTCTTATCAGGGTGTGTTGCACGTGTGTGTGAGAGTGTTTACAGTGTGTTCAGATGTATTATAATGTTTAAATATGTTTGATTAGCAGACGTGCATTTCCCCCCAATATAGTGCATTGCTTCCCATGGGATCATTAACGTTTTGTGTTCTATCTTATCTCTACTTGTGTGTGTGTGCGTGTGGTTGTTTGTTGGGAAGAGGGGGTTTGAGCTTCCTCCCGTGATGCCCTGGGGAGGGAAGTATGAGTCAGGAATGAGTCAGAGAGTCCCCCTCCCTGCCCTGCCCTCACACACACACACACACACACACACACACTCTCTGACATACTGAGATGGAAGGAGAAATGGCAGATACTCAATTTATCACAGTGGGCTGCATGTATTTTCAAGTGCATAGACAGACTACCTTGATGACATGAAATGCACATGCACAAATATTAAATCGAATTTAATTCAGTTTGATTATAAATATATTATTATGTATTACATTTTATAATTTGTATATGACAAAATTAAAAAAAATAAAATAAAATAAAAAATTAAAAACTTTTACCAATTCTCTGAATAATGATTGGGATGAAAATCTAAATCCAGTCACCATTTACTCACCCTCAAGTTGTTCCAAACCTGTATTAGTGTCTTTCTTCTGTTGAACACAAAAGAAGATATTTTAAAGAATGTGTGTAACCAAACAGTTGCCAGTAACCAGTGAATTCCATGGTAGGTTTTTTTTTTTTTTTTTCCCCACACTGTGGAATTCAATGGCTACCAGCAACTTTGGTTACCAACATTTTTCAAAACATCTTCTTTAGCAGTCAAAAGAAGAAATAAATGTATACACCATGGAGGTGAGTAAATTAAACTACGCCATTAATGTTTGTTGAATATTGTTATAAATTGATGAGAATGTATGCTCCTTGGCTCATATTTAAATATGAAAAAAAGAGGCCCCCAATCAGTTGATACTTAGTAAAAGGGATAAATGTGTCATTGAAGCATTATCATTGCTTGTATAACATAAAATATATTTGTTCCACATTTGCTAATGTGCCACTGTGAGAACCTGTTTATATTTAAACTCCAGCTTTATTAGGAACCATTAACACTCTTCACAATGCCTTGTTGAATAATGTCTCACAAACACTTATGTTCAACTCTAAAGTATTCTCTAAACTCAGCCTACGTTCTCTAAAACCCACTCTTAAACTTTTATGTTTTTTTTAAAAACTAAATTAACCCACCTACACATTTTTTGCTGTGTATTCTCTCATATTTTGTTGTTTGTTGTTGTGCCACTGCTGTGACCCAGATTTCTGGCCACCGATGGCTGTTTGTATAGTTATGCACCTGTCCTCTCACTATCGACTGCACGAGTCTCTGTCTATTTTGCATTTTTCCATTGACAGGTCATTCATCCAATTCAGAGCGCCCTCATTTGCTGTACAGGACCAGAAGGGTCGACGACGTGCGAAACGTGACATCATCGCCATCACCAGTCATATCTGGCATCTATGCCCTAAAATCATTTCTGGGGCAGCCCGCTGTTCACCTGCCAATGTCAATCTGCGGGTTATAACCATAATGAACCATCTGCCTTGCGAGGTCAAGTTGCTTTGGAAGGAGTAGTGTCTCACAGCTTCTTTGTTCCTGCTGGTTTGTCTCGTCTCTGCGGGCATCCGATGGAACAAACACTCCAGTTCAGTGTGCCCGCGACTTTCATCATCCCCCCTCCCAGAGCATCACAAATGACTCTCTGGATGTGTAATAAGACGCTGTGCATGGATGGCCGTCTCAGCCACTGTGAACGAGGCTTGGCCAATCTCACATCAAGAGCTCTGAGTTAAGTACGATGACAGCCATACTATTTGCCCTTGACTTTTTATTCCTGTTCTTCCTTATTTATTTTACATCAGGCGCAAAAAGAAGATGTGACTAGTGCCACTGGAAAGAAAAGCTGTGATATTTGGTGACGTGGAAGGGTCTGGTGACTCTGAATGAGTTTGGCTAAGTGTGAAAATACACGTCTGAATAAAGCAGATGACAGTAAGCTCTGTTAGATCCTGTCAGCGTGTCACCATGCACACATGTAGAGACATACAGTACACAATATGAGATAAGACGTGCTCTTTACTGAACATTATGAACTTACACAGATGCAAGACATCAAGATGAGCAAACATTGACAAATATTAAATTATTCATCATGGAACAATTAAATTGTGTTTTATCCACCTTTTTCTTGACTTATAAATTGGTGCGGCCATTTGTAAATTCTATGGGTCTAGCTTCCAGTCTCAGCCGCGTCCAGCTATTTTTAGTTGTACAAAACAGTTCATTTTGCTGCTTGATACTGAAAATTGGTGTGTCTTATCATATTATTTTAATGTCTTATCTTAATTATGAACACACTGGTTTGTAGTGCAAACAGTTTTACTTGTTATTCTCCTCGTTATTTACCTATAGCGGCTAATGAACCGAAGTCTCACCCATAGGCTTACTGCTGCGTTGAAGAAAAAGGTGGATAAAACGGATAGTTCCGGTCCTTGATTCTGATTGGTTGAGCCACGTTCGAAGCCGTTTTTTTATTTTTTAGTTCAATAAAATTGATGAGGGTGGCATTGCTTAGATAGTTGAAAAAAGTTCATTGAGATCTCTGATGTTTGCAGAACTTGATAATAGATAGAGTTGATAATAATAGATAAAAAAATAATAAAAATATAAATAATAATAAACATGAACACACACACACATACATGTATATGTATATATATATATATATATATATATACACATATATACAGTGTCCTCCAAATGTATTGGAACAGTGAAGACAAAATTGATCTGTTTGCTGTGAAGTCAAGACATTTGCAAATATGATGAAAGATGAATATGAGACAAAACTACAGAATGTCACATTTTATTATTAGCCGTTTCAACACATAGATGTTTTACCAAATAAAAAGAACAGCACTTTTAGAGTTCATCCCACTCATTGATGCGAGCATAAGTATTGGGACAGTTGAACATAAGGCAGATATAAAAGATTAAAAGCTATTATTTAGCTGCAGATCCCTTGTGCACAATCACAGCAGTGAGTCTGTGACCCATAGACATCACCAGACTCTTGGTCTCATCCTTTGAAATGCTTTTCCCAGCCTTTAATGCAGCCAATTCCAATTGTTGCTTGTTTTGGGGAGTTTCTGCCTTTACTCTCCTCTCTAGCTGGTGAAATTCATGTTCAATCGGATTTAAATCTGGAGATTGACTTGGGCAATCTAAGACTTTCCATTTCTTTGCCCTTATAAATTCCTTGACTGAACTGGCAGGGTGTTTTGGGTCATTGTCCTGATGCAATATGAAGCAATTCCCAATGATTCTGGTGGCATTTTCTTGAATATTGGTAGGCAAGATGGTTTTGTACCCTTCCAAATTCATTCTGCTACGGTCATCATACATTAAGTCATCAGTAAAGTTGAGAGGGCCTGTTCCAGAGGCAGCCATGCATGCCCATGCCATGACACCACCTCCACCATGCTTTACAGATGAGGCTGTATGCTTGGGATCATTGCAGTTCCCTTTTTTTCTCCACATTTTTGCTTTCCCATCGGTCCAAAACACAGTTCCAAAACTCTTCTGGCTCACCTTTGTGCTTTTTTGCAAACTCTAATCCTGCCTTTCTATTTTTGGAGCTGGTCAGAGGTTTGTATCTTGCTGTGTAGCATCTGTAATTCTGTGTCAAAGTCTCCTGAGGACAGTAGATTGTCAGAGCATCACCCAGCTTTCTGGAAGTTGTTGGTGATTTTACAGACACGTCTTTTAGGGTTCATTTTCACAGCTTTTATGATTTGTCTGTCATCAACTACTGTTGTTTTCTCAGCCGATCAGGTAGTTGTTGGTTGCTGGTGTCGCTGGTGGTTTCCAAACTCTTGATTTCTTCATGCCCTTTGTTTTTGCTATATCTCTAATTGACTTCCTCTTTTCTTTTAGCATCCAAATTGCTTGCTTTTCTCTCAAAGTCAGCTCCCTCATCTTCATCCTGGTTTGTGTGTGTCATCATCGAATGCAAGATTCAGAATGCAGAAGTAATGGATATAACTGATACGACACATTCCCTGCTTTTAATATCTGAAGAATTAATGCAACAGGACACAGCTGATCACTTAGAAAGACCTGTGAGGCAACTGTTCCAATACTTATGCTCACATCAGATAGAGGGATGAAACTCTAAAAGTGCTGAACTTCTTATCTGGTAAAACATCTATGTGTTGAATCACCCAATAATAAAATGTGACATTCAGTAGTTTTGTCTCATATTCATCTTTCAATCATATTTGTAAATGTCTTGACTCCACAGCCAACAGAGCAATTTTGTCTTTACTGTTCCAATATTTTTGGAGGGCACTGCATATATTCTTAAATGTTATCCATCTCAAACATTTCATTTATTTAATATTGTATATCAAATAATAATAATATCAGATGTATATTTGATTGCGCATGCTCATTTCCCTTATTTTTACATCTAGATTATCTTCTGCCATCTAATGCTCACTTAAAATAAATCTTTAATTTAATAACACAAAATATATCTCCAACAAATATAAAAATGAGTATCCATTGTGTTGTTAAACGTACATTTTATCGTTTTATCGGTATCAACCAAATTTAATATCGATGCATCTCTGCATACGAGTCTACATTCTTTATTAAAGAATAACAAGTGTTCTGCTAATCCAACATAATGTAACCAATTTAACTGGAGCTTACGATTGAAAAAGTTAGTCTGGGGTTTGAAAAGTCATCTTCCTCAAGCTTCAGTGATTGCAGAGAGCTGGCGTTACCTCAATCCTTCCTCTGCTCTAACTAGCGAGTCACTCTCAGCTCTTCATCTGTTATAAAATACCACACACACTTCGTCCTGCTTTGGGACAGATGGATTAAATGCACAAAAAAGTAACGATGCGAGCTATGCAGACCCAGGTGGACTCCCTCACCTGCTCTCATGTAGCCTCGCTATTTGTTTCCAACCGTCAGATGCATTTAATGGACTCTATTTCCCCTGCTATTTATCTCTCTTTAGTCCATTAGATTGCGTGCAAAAGCAGATTGGCCATAGTGCACGTAAAAATAAGCATCTAGACGTTCAACGCAGACGCTCCACAATGGGCTTTATGTACAACCTTATCAGTGTAGTGTGCTGAGTGAGTCAGTGAATAGGTCACTGACAGGGAGATGGGCTCCTTCATTTTCATTGTATTTTTTCTCTCTCTTTTGGAAAATTACACGTCTGATACCGCAGCTGGTTCTGAACCTTGGCCAGCGTTGCGTAACCTGAGTTTGCGTCATCAGGTAGTGGCTCACATATGCCTGCTGCTGTTAACCAGCCTGTCAGGGGATGTGGGCGTTCATACCAGAGGTCTTGCTCTCTTCCTTTTCACCATCTTTTACCCTATTTTTAGTCTTTCATTTCTTCAGAATTTGTCGTTGCCTTCAGTCAGTGTCACAGAAATAAAAAATACCACCTGGATTGCAAAACCAACTGCTTTCTCATCAAGACACAACAGGTGAATAGGATAAAAACAGATATTACCATACTTCCCCAGTTGATTAATTACAGTGCATTAAGACAATTGTTTCATATTACAAGTGTTCTTTTGTTGACATAGTAAAGGTCTTAGGATATCTCTTTTTATCACCCCAAAATATACTCCAGACTACTCCAAAAGAAGATATTTTTAACAGCCAGAAAAACACATCATGTTTTTAGGAATAAAATGTTGCATAAATTAGGCGAATGATATATCAACAAACCCCTATTTAAAGTGCATATTCTGAAGAATTGTGGTAACCAAATAGTTGACAGTAGCTTTTTATACTATGTAAGTCAATGGCTAGCTACTGTCAGCTGTTTGGTTACCCATGTTCCAAACAAAAAAATTCAAATCTACATACGCAAATAGATAAAGTATAATAAAATAAACACTTAAATGTGTATTTTGGATTTTTATTACCACTAGTCTGAAAAAAGACATGTTATGGAAGCAAGCTAGACCAAAATCTCAAAATTGACCAGTGTGTGAAAAAACAAACAAACAAACAAACAAAAAAACAATGTGTTTTTGCCTGTAGTGTTTTGCCTTAAAGGGATAGTTCATCCAAAATGAAAATTCATCAGACATCAGTGGTTCAAATGTGATGTTATGAAGCTAAGAGAATACTTTTGTGAGCAACAAAAACAAAAATAACGACTTTATTCAACAATTTATTCTCTTCCACTGATGTCACATGGACTATTTTAATGATGTCCTTACTACCTTTCTGGACCTTGAATGTGGTAGTTGCGTTACTATCTATGCAGCATCAGAAAGCTCTCGGATTTCATCGAAAATAGCTTCATTTTCAATGACTTACGGGTTTGGAACGAATGTGAGTAATTAATAAAAGAATTTTCATTTTTGGGTGAACTATCCCTTTAATAACCAATGGTGTGAGTTTAGGGGCAGGACTATCTGTGTGTCCAACCAATAGCAGACTGAAAATGTGTTCAATTCAAACGTGTGGCTTTAAAAGTCCCAGGCTTGTGATGAAAAACCCTGTAATCCCAAAATCACATTTTGTGCACCTAAACAGGACACGTCTGTGACCAATAAAAGAACTTTGTCCTCATTTTAAGATTCACTGTTGCGGATCAACGGGGGCTTGATTTTTGGATCGAATCTCACAATAGGGGAAGCAAGACACCTGCTCCCCCCCCTCTCCCCACAGACACACAAAGCCCTTCTGGAAGTTTCTGTGCGTGGGCCGTGTTCCACTTCCCCTTCCTGTGCTGTGCCAGAGGCAGTGGGCATGTTATTCCCCCTCATCCTTGTCTGTCAGCTGCTAGAATGAGTCACTGAGCAACGGGCAGCAGGCTGGGTCGCCTCTGCCCACCGAACACTCCCCTCTGCCAGTGCACACAGATGGGCCTGCTGATGGAGACAAGCAATTTGTGTGTGTCCCTGTCCACCTACTCGCATATCTGTTGTTGATCTATTCCCACACACCTTAAAGAAAATAATGTTTCTGTGTTATTGTTCAGGATTCGAGTTTGTCAGCCTTTTCTGACCCACATTGACCCCCACTTCAGACTTTCTATGTCAAGCTAAATTATTGACATTCTTAAAAAAAAAACGTGTAATGCATTCCATTAATAACACTAATATTAATTTTTGCTTTAGAGCAGACCTATTCAAATGGACCCTAAATGTTTTGTGGGGAAGTTTGAGAATACTCCCTTTAGACTGACTTGACATTGACTTTTAGTGCGTCTTTAAATAATTGCACTCAGCTACAGTAACAGTCTTTGTATAATAAGCACATCGGTTGTTTCTTTTTGGAGCGTGAACAAGTACTTGTCAGTCCAGTCTAGTTGGAACTGATGCTTTTTCTTGTCTTTTTGCTTTTCTGTTTGCTTGAAGAATGACATAATGACACTGTAAAAGGCCTCAGAGTGAAGAAAAGGGGTCCTTTAAATCTTCTTTGATGGAAAATTTAAAATCCAGGTCGTCAGTATGACAAATTATGATCATTTGTTGCTCAGCCACTGAAAACCACTGATTTTAAAACTGAACATTTGACAACAGAGGCACATTTTCCACAGATAGAGGTGGGTGGTAGAATCTTACACAGAATAATACTGCATACAGTACTGTTCAAATGTTGTTGTTTTTAAAGGAATGAATACTTTTACTCAGCAAGGATGCATTGTATTTATAAAGGCAGTTATAATGTCATAAAATATTCCTATTTTTAATAAATGCTGTTTCTTTGAACTTAATATTCACCAAAAAAATCCTAAAATACAAATGTATCTCAGTTTCCACAGAAACATTTTCAACAAGAAATATTTCTTGAGCACCAAATCAGCATGTTAAAATGATGTCTGGAGGATCATGTGACACTGAAGACTAGAGTAATGGATGCTTAAAATTCAGCTTAGCCATCACAGGAATAAATTACATATTAAGATATAGGCTATTAAAACTGAAAACAGTTGTTTTAAAATGTAATAACATTGGAAAACTTTACTGTATTTTTGTAACAAATAAATGCAGACTTCTTTCAAAAACATTACAAAATCTTACAGACCCCAAACTGTTGAACAGAAGTGTATCTCAATTTACAGAAGAAAACAGTCTAGAAGGAACAACTGGGTGGAAAAACTAATTCAAACTTTCAGTCGGCCTGATCGGGGCCAGCTGAATAGACCTGCTGTAATATTAAAGAATCAACCATATATTAAATAAAATGCAGATCAAATTAACCACATTTTTAGTTAATTTTGAACTATTAAATTTTTTTAAAGAAAGAATCAGTTCACAGATTGTCTCCAGTACCGTAATGGACCACCAGGAGTTATTGGATAATATGAGTGTTTCTGAACTTGTGAACAAAATGTCAGTTTAAAGAGTCTATTGCTTTTTTGATAAGACTCTGATCTACTCTGATCTTATGTTATTGATTTGATGTCATTGAAATCTTGATCAAAATAGGTCTTTCCTTGCTTAAATACATAGGAGACTGTTATCTAGAAGATGACTCACCGGGGCATTACCAGTATGACCACCAAATTAACTTACTTGCCTTTACAGGATCTTTAAAAGCAGTACACCGTGATCCAGAAAATGAAACAAAACACATCTGACAAAGGGCCAACTGCAGTTCTTCAAAGCCCCCCTTGTAAGTAAAACATTTTCATCTCAAAGTAAGCCTATATATCTCTTCTCTCATTCTCCCTTTGCTGTGACTTCCTTCCTACATCCTGAGGGAGGACAACAAAGAGCTAAAATATATTAATAATTGATGTACGCCCACATCCAAAAGGAAAAACACCCATCCCTGCTGGTCCCCATGCCTTACTTTCACTGACCACCGTTCAACCTGTATATCTATATCCAAGTATGGCACATGCCTCCGCCTCTGGTACATCTTGTTCTCTGGGAGTTTTTCATTTCCTCTCAGCTTACGGCCTTGTAAACCACAATGTCAACAGCCAATATTCACCCCAGCACACTCGCACTGAATAGTAACAATCTACAAAGCTTCAAGGTCTCCCCTAAGTGACATGGTCACCTTTTTTTCTGGGAGCGGCTGCTTTGAATGAAGCCAGATGGCTCACTGATCATCATAGCTCTTTTTAGTTTGTCCTGAGGAAAATAAAGGAAATGAAGAGCAGGAAATGACCCCTTAGAACTGCTTTTTTAACCTCATGAAATAGTATACAGACAAAGAAATATTCAAGTATTGAAATAACTGATGTACACTCACACAAAATGAAGAAAACTTTTGCTTGTGTCTAATAATTCATCCACACCACTAGGTGTCAGTGTAAGTCCAAGACGACTGCATATGAAGCTGGTTCACATGCCCCTGTTAGCCCCTGCTGATTTGATGTCAGGTGAATTTATAATAACATTCTAGCTGTACCCTTCCATATAAAGATATAAGACAACGCTTAATGCTACACTTTGATAATCACAAGAACGACAAGTGAATAAAGAACATTCCAGCAGCATTGGTTCTGGAATTATTTTTCCCACTTTTTAAAAAAAAAGTTAAAGCATCATATGAACCAAACCAACCAGCTAGGTGGTGAATCACAACATTTCAAATTGCAGTTTCTATGCAGCTTCAAAGGCCTCTACAGCCAATGAATAAGGGTCTTATCCAGCAAAATTTTCTAAAAATAAAAAATATATATAAGTATATACTTTTTAACCACAAACGCTCGCCTTGCACTAGCTCTGTGATGTGCATCTATGACTTCACGCATTACGTAATCACGTTGGAAAGGTCATGCGTGGTTAGTTCTTCACCTTTGTACCTTTGGCCGTTTTTTGTAAAGGGCATTTACAGACTTCTTTCTCCGCAGAAGAAGATCAACACCTGCTCCTACATCACTGCCTGTTTAGCCCCGCCCACCTATTCGCGTACTCTGAAGACAACAAGCCGCTGTGCAATGCCAAGTTGTCTTTGCATTGCCTTCCTTCTGATTCCAGCATTAGGAAAGCGTGGATGAACTTTATTGTTAATGTAGTTTCAGATGCGTCACTAAGAACTTGGTCCTTTGTTCGCTTAATTTACTAACAAGGCACAATTCAACGTGGGATTTTCAGAAAGACTGAAACTAAAAGAGGATGTTGTGCCAATTATACTGGATCCGACAATAATGTTGCAACACACAAGTGTTAGTAACTGTTTTCATTTCGTGATCACAATTGCTTTGTCTGTTAAACAGATTGTTTGATATGAGTATTTACGCATTTTTAACCTAAATCAACTATTAGCCAATCAGAGCAGTGGGCGTTTACTTCTGAGTCCACACTATTCAAACGGAGCGTTCAGATGAGAATGGTTAAAAATAGTGCCGTTTTTTTAATGTAAAAATCTGATGTAAAAAAAACATAAGTGGACCACAGAGAAGAGTACAAAATAAAAAACAAAGGCAGTTCATGACCCCTTTAAGTAATATGATTTCATTCATTTTACAGGAAATAAAGCACCAAATGCATCTTATCATTTCAAAGAATTACTGTGGTAACTTCTCCAGCCTTGACTGCAGATGACATTACTTTACAGATGACATAGAGTGGGCTGCAAGTGATTGGTGAGAAATCAGGCAGGTGTGTGCACAGCAACACGGCAAACAGAGCGGGGGTGTAGATCCACTTCCGCCGTGCCACAGTGACGTCCCTTCAGGATCGAGTTGCTTTCTGAGACACGGCGCCTGCAGTCACCTCATCTGTCCAACAGCCCTCTTGTTTGTCATTAGCCAAACAGTAAGATCCGAGGGGGGCTGCCCATTGACGACCGTACTGATGGCCTGTGTTTGCCGTTCACTGTTTGTGCTAGTCACAGCATGTTCGGTAATTACACTCTGAGTTCTACACCAACGCACCGGCGTCTGGTAACCACAGCTGCCCAATCCACCATCACTACATCTCCACAATCCTGATAAGCACGCAGAGAGCTTTGCTTAATTCTGCCAATATCACAGTGAAAGACACATCTGCCTGAAACAGATAACGATCGCCGCTGTAGGAAATTATTCACTCGCTCATTCATTTTCCTCTTTGATGTGTTTTGATAAGAATTTTAAGGGTGGCTTACACAACCTCTGTGGCTATTGAACATCCAACAAAAAGCCTGGATTAGAATACGATTTTGCAACGCACTCTGCTCTAATTTTCACCAACAGGATGTTTTTTTCTCAATTTGAATGCAAATACTTCCTTTTCATAAACTGTTGACCTGGACTGACTAAAGAACCTTGTGTCTTTAAAGCTTTATGAAGACTGTGTCCAGCCAGTGACGCAATCAAATGAAGAGAGAGTGACCTGTTTTAGGCTGCCAGAGACTGGGAGGAAGGGAGGGAGCCTACAGAGCTGCGCTTTTACAGCCCCTGATACACATTCAGTGGGGACAAGTCAGGCAAGGTCTGCCACATTTCAAATCAACTAAAGCAGGTAGCACATCGCTTCATTATTATGAGAGCATTTTCTGTTCTGTTCAGGTCTGGATGTCAAAAACAGGATGAATTTTGATTTCTCAAATAACACGTTTAAATCATTCAGAATATATAATATACATATTACCTATATAAATATTGATCATTTTTAAAGATATTTTAAAATTAAAAGAAATTTCTGGTTTTATTTACCCCGCAGTAAAACTGACATTGTTTAACATGACATTATCTATCTATCTATCTATCCTTAGGAAAATCTACGAAAGAAACAGTCAATACTTTATCATATTTGCAGAAGCTAAGTGCTTTCACCTTATTGTATCCGTTACCAAATAATTTCCTCTGTATGAGTCAGGGGATTTTAATTTAATTTTTTAGTAAGCATTATTTTGGATCACCTACACAAACAAAACCAGGTGGCTGAGCTCAGCTAAGCCATAAACCACAAGAGAACGCTGAATCCTCCACCCCCTCAAGACTCCAATCTGCAGAGTAGCCCATCTGACCCAGCAAAAGACAGAGAAACCTGTCTAGCCAAAGCATTTCATGTGTTTTGTGATATTTAGTGAGTTTTTTTCTTTTTTTTAAAAAACATCCTTGCCCCTGACCTTTAGACATTTCAACTGAGGAAAGACTACACAAATACATCTCTAGCAAACGGCGTGATGCTTGTAATGGCAGGATTTTAAACTGATCTTGAGGTAGTGATTATGTAATGGCGATGTCTTTAATCAGGGAAAGTGACGCATCGCTGCAATAATCAAAGATGAAGTACAAAGACACAGGCAGACTGCAAGCCGAGTAGAGAGGTGCTTGGTAAAATATAGGTCAGTTCTGTTACTGAAAGTCTCCAGCCCACAACCCCAGTGACGACACCGGAAACCTGCCGCAAACACAGGTCATTAATGTACTATTTCAGTGTTTGAGCCCCAGCAGCCCTGGGGGAGATTACCGCACAGATGCTGATCTTGGGTTTACAGACTAGACTGACACAGCAAGTGCAGAGAGGGGTGTCTGAGCGCATAGCGTGTTTTCGCTGGAAGCAAATAGTAAGAGAAAAGGGTGACAGCTGGAGAGGTTGGGGTGGTGGACGTAATACAGAGATATGATAAGAGGAGAAGACAGTCTGTGAAAGGGAGAAACTGTAATGCCCAATACGACAGCTGTAGTCCCGCCCCTTTAGTTAATAGAGCCAATCACCTTTTTCATACAGGCAACACCTGTTTGTTTCGTTTTTATTGAGCATGTGCATTGCCTGGATCAGCCTAATTTTTTTCTTTAAGAAAGACAACATTGCTGTAATTTTGTATTGATGAATTTAAATAAATCATTTTTATTTTTTCCCTGTTCAAGTAGATTGTGGTTACATGACAAGAAATTTCATGACACATGAACTTCAGGTGAAAAACAGGGAGACAGTTTATGGGGTGAATCTCATGAAAACATCTCCAGGTCACATTTCACCCTAAAATCAAAAGGAAAAATCATATTTTGCACAAAAATTTATTTTTAGAATATTTATTTATTTAATTATTTAGATTTTTTATTTTATTTTTTTGCATTGTGAGATATATATTTGTAATTCTCTTTTTAATTTATACAATTCATTTATACTAATATATATATATATAGATATATATAGTGTAAATGAATTGCAGAAATGAAAGAGTCGGTTGATATTCATTATTGTGAAGACTTAATTGCCATGAAAATCATGTTACAATACAATATATATTACGAAAACTGTATATATATATATATATATATATAAAATTTCAGAAGTACACAGTCTTAGTTGCGCTTTGTGGTTAAAATTCTTCACTGTTCCCATGAAGCTGTGTGGTTTTCCATTAATGATGAGAGTCATTTAAGAAAACAAGCTTTCAGCAGAACTCTTTCCACAGCTTCGTCATCCTTTTATGATTTTTCGTTTTGAAAATGAAAAGCACCCTGCTGACACAGACGTCAAGGAATGCCCAGAGATACCCAGAGCTCTTCAGACTCTCTCTCTTCCTCTCATAGCAACCAGAACTGCCTAGCAACGGTTAGTTGAGGGTGGGTGAGTGCTGTGTAGTGTGTGGCTGGTGTTTGTGTACTGGGTTGTTGTCATGCAGCTCTCATCTCTCCCCAGCAGTGAGACTCACGCTGGACCCTGAAAAGGAGCATCTTTATAGTGACAGTCAAGTTTAGTGCTGCGTGTGGAGCTCATCATAATGCCAGTGATTTACAGTACAGCACATATCATTGTTTGAATTTTGATTCGGTCTCATTTTGTGCAATTCAGACAAATGAAAGCACTGACATAAAATAAATAGTTTACCCAATAGATACAATTTGCTGTAAATTTACACACCCTATAAAGCCATTCAAGACGTAGATGAGTTTGTTTCTTAATCTGAACAGATTTGAAGAAATTTAGCATTACATCACTTGCTCACCAATGGATCCTCTGCAGTGAATGGGTGCCGGGTGAGAGTTAAAACAGCTGATAAAAACATCACAATAATCCAGAAGTAATCCACACAGCTCCTGTCCATCAGTTAATGTCTTGTGAAGCGAAAAACTGTGTGTTTGTAAGAAACAAATCCATCATTAAAGCATTTTAACTTAAAACTGGCGCTTCTGTCCATAATATGAGTCCATAATAAGCAATTTTATGGAAAGAGAAGTCATATTTTAGCCAGAAGCAACTGTTTGAAAATAAAAACATCTTTAACGATGGATTTGTTTCTTACAAACACACAGCGTTTTGCTTCACTGGGGTCGTGTGGATTACTTGTGGATTATTTTGATGTTTTTATCAACCGTTTGGACTCTCGTTCTGACGGCACCCATTCACTGCAGAGGATCCTTTGGTGAGTGATGTGAATTTCTACAAATATGTTCAGACTAAGGAGCAAGCTAATCATTGATGGCCTGAAAGTGAGTACATTTTTAAGCAAATTTTTGTTTTTGGGTGAACAATTAAGAAGCTTAACCTGCCATTTGTAATGATGATCTACTTCTACATTGCCATCATCACTGATCCTCAGAAAAATTCATTTAATGTAGTCTGCCCCCCTCCAGGACCCATATGAGATGAGATCCAGGAAACCTGCTAACAAGATCATCAGTGACCCCACGTACCTTTTCGCATCACAAGCACTGCAGAGCCAACAAAAACAAAACAACCAGACACAAAAACAGTTTTTCCCCTGGAGCAGTGATCATCATCAATAACTCAACTGCACCATTTAAACAGATGGATAACACGCTGAGCATCTGTTGTGGACAGCATTTATTGCATTCATCGCTTCTTCCTTTCATTTGTTTACTCATTGTTTCTTAATTTATTACTGCTACACTGTATAAAAATAAATAAATAAATAAAAATCCAGTGGCTTTATAAATGCTATAATAATAAATAGCTATATTACTTTAAAATCTCTGAATAAATACCTAAAAATCCAAGTTAATCTTTTCTACAATTAAAATCTATTAGTTAAGTTTATTACTTGAAATGTTTTAAGAAACTTTTAAGAAAATTTTAGTTTTAAGATATAGTTACACTGTAAAAAGTGAAAGTTGACTTAACTTAAAAAACTGAGGAAACCCGTTGCCTTAAAATTATTAAGTACATAATAATTAAAAAAAAAAAAGTTAAGTGAACTTGACAATTCAATTAACTTATTTTTTTAATTATCATTTACTTAAAAATTTTAAGGCAACGGGTTTCCTCAATTTTTTTAACCCCTTAACTGTCACTCACGGTTTTGAACACAGACAAGATAGTGCACTATCCAAACTTATTTTTTTATAATTCATGAATGAAAACATTTTCCAACGTGATTTTGATGTACCATTTCCATGGTAATGCAATGTCTGATTTTAAAATGGGTTTCAAAGGATGAATTTTGAGATTTTAAGTTTTCAACTGATATATAATTTCTTATGATTTCTAAAGCGTGATAGAGAAAAAGGCAAATAAGAAGACTTTCTGTGACAAAGGTCAGAACTCCTCTTATGATGTAGATTTTTCAGGTGCACTCTTGTCATAAATTAATCTATTACTTTTCCTACATAATTTTTTTACAAAAAAAGTGGTAAAATACCTATTTAGGAGTCTTAGACCTTTCCAACGATATATAGTTTGTCATGATTAGATTAGGATTTAATTGTAAAATAGTGAAGTAAACGTAGGCGTCCCACAGGGTGGACGGTGACAGTTAAGAGGTTTTAAGTTAAGTCAACTTATCACTTTTTACAGTGCAGTAGCATTCAACTACCATTTTTAAAGATATTCTTAATATTTCTGTTAAATTTCAGTCAAAATATTTATAGTTTATTTTTTCAAGAACTACAAGAACACATTCCATATCAGTATTATTCATTTTCAACAAACAACTTAAGAAATTCATTTGGACACAATTAACAATCGCACATAGAGAAAGGGAAATCTGCTTTTCCCAGCATGCTAACAGTTAACTGCAAAATATTATTCTTTTTTTGTGGATTCCAATGAATTAATTTCACTTTACTCTTAAATTATTTATTTATTTGTTTATTTTTTAATGGATTTCTCAAATAATTAGTTATTTTAACTTGTTGGGTTTTGCAGTGTGTTTAATTTTATCTGTTATGGTACTAAACATTACTCATAACTTCAATTTTTTACATACACTTAATTAATAAGGTATATTTCAATGAATTCACAGCTTTAAAACTTAAATGTAAACATTTTCTCCAAAAACTAGTTTAAGTTTAAGTGTTAGTCCTCTAGATTTATTTTATTGTTTTTAATACTAAGGCATTCGGCTTCACCATAACACATTATTAATGCATATTGTATGTGTTTATCGTGGCCTTTGCTTGTGCTGCAAGCTCAAGTCAAATTTAGTTGTTAGCACAACTGGCCAATAAAGTCAATTCTAATTCTATAGTTCATATAATATTGTCCCAGAAACAAACAAGCAAACAGAAAATCTTGCTTAATTCTAGCTTCAGTTTTTTTACATTCATGTCTGTAGAGAATAATGACACTAGTTCAGTTCTAACGTGTATCTGTGCAGCCATTGTACTCTCTGATATGTTGCAACCACCTTGTGGAAATCTTATGCAAGAAGCTTTTGTTTGCCAGGATGTGACCCAGTGAACGTGAAATCTGTGAAATGCATGCTATGTGCCTGAACCTTGACAATTTTGGACATTGTGAAAGGAGGTTATTGTTCAACACACATGACCCATGAAACTCATTTTCAGTTTATTTCTTTTGCTTACACACACACTCTACTTTGGACATCCATTTCATATGGATGACGACTTAAAAACCAAAGCGTATGAAAGTAACGCAGTGGTTTTTGGTGTGATATGCCATTTACATGTAATTTCCAAGAATAGATTAATACATCATGCTCTTTTTATTCTCTTTCTCTTTGCATCATGAAATGTTTTCACTGCGCTTGAGGTTGGATTTATTCTCTCAGACTTTTATGAGCCAACAGCTCAATCCACCTCCTCTCTCAGGTTCAGTTGTGGTATAAAGACAGGAATACCACTATTCCTCCAGGAAAGGTCACTGTATTCATCGTGCCTTGTACACAAAGAGCTAGCACAGAAGCTTTATTAGCTTCCCGCCTCCTGCAATGACCTTCCAGTTGAGACACAGGAAGCATGGCCTTTTTCTCTCCTCCCACCAGACAGGAGGTGGACGAGGAACCAGATGTCCTGCAACAGGATGACCCTCCTTTAAATCGTTATCTCTAATTAGAGTGTTGCAGGTATCGGGCGCTCTGTAGCACACATCACAGGCCTGCAATTCATATGCTAATTACGTGGAAAACCCAACAGGAAATGCTCTAGTCTCCATCAGGAACCAGTTATATGGACTTCTTGGTGATTGCCCACTCTGTCTTCCCAGAAAAGCAACTCGACAGACCACTGACATCACTATCAAACTGTATTTGCTTTTCTGAGACCATATAAGATGCCTGAAACCACTAATATGGGATTCAAAAACCTGGAAATAAACAAATTACAAAAATGTTCAGCGTTATGACGTAGAATGAATCATTCCTTATCCTACTGCGGTGGTACATGTCAGATGTTCCCCATCTAATCTGAACTTTATTTGATTGATCTGATTGTTGAAGAGAGGGGATCACTGCCATTGTCCATCACATTTATTTACCTATTCCAGTTAGTGTTAGTAAATGAACTCCCCCGACCCGCTGGGAGGAAACTCCCGTTGCTTTAGCCCATCACAGCAGGCTAGCTGAGCAGGAACAAGACAGTGAGAGCAGAGCCCCCGGGGTTAGGTCAATTCCATTATCAACGATTGAATTGGCTTCCTGTGCCGCACTGGGACAAAAATACCAGCTAACGTGCAGCTCCAGGCTGGTTTGCTGGTTTCTATAAGTGAGGAATATGGTAAAATGACAGCGTGAGTGCTAGCTGCTTAACATAGCAGTATAAGAATGAGAATAAAATTATGTTTGTTAAGTTTATAAATTAAAGAAATAAGGCAGTGACCAAATATATTATATATATATATATATATATATATATATATGGATTTAATCACAAATGGATTTATACATATATAAATATTGTGTTATATATCAGTTCAAAGATATGTGTGTGTGTGTGTGTGTGTGTGTGTGTGTGTGTGTGTGTGTGTGTGTGTGCATACACATACACACACACACACATATAAATTCTAGTAAATTTGTATAAAAATAAATCTAGATAGATATTTTCAATTTCAATAAATTCGTTTTATATTTCAGTTTACAGACACCTACAGAGTTTATCATAGACACATACAGTATATTATATATATAATATAATTAATTACATCTTAAATACTACATATAAAATATAAATATAAAAATTTATATATAAAACCATACAAAAAACATAAAAATAAAAAAGTTATTTTAAATTGTATTACAATTTCACAATATTACTGTCTTTTGATCAAATCCCAATTATTTTAAACCAAATATCAATTTTTGATTCGAAAAAATTTCAGATTTATTGATGTCATTAACACACATTTTATCCAACTCTGAAAAGGAAAGTGGGAAAGATGGGACTTGGATAGCATCCAAGTGACCGCAAGTCAATTTTACTCCCTCAGACCTCAAGTATGCACAGACGTCACATTTAGGTCATGCCACTCACAACTTAAGACTCTAGAACATAATGTATTTCTTTTCCAAGTATTTCTGTCAAACTCCTTGCACTTCCATCATATTACCCTCTTGGTTTGGCCCATATCGTCGCTATAAAAAATCAATTGTAAAGCTGAAACAACACATTTTTCACTGACAGAGGACTGAGCAGGAAGGGCGATTTAGTTTTATTTTCTCCAGTTCCTGTGTCACATTCCAGTGCGCACAGCCAAAGGCAAGTGATATAGTGGAGCAATAGGATTTAGCTAAACTGAAGGCCATGAAAACACTCTACCACAGGCCTAACATTCATTCATGTGAGAGCTTTAGTTCCTGCGTCAGGCCTTTCGAAGAACAGGGTGCCAAAGGGTAAAGTACATTTACAAAACACATGCAGAAATGAGACTTCATTTTTTTCAAAATGAATAAACACGTACTATTAGACACATTTTGCATGCTTTTTTGCTCATTAATTAGCTGTTTGATCGCAAAAGCTGAAAATTCGACCCTTCTTCCTCTCCATTGGGCTTTCTCTGAACCGTGTGAACTCAAGCCCTGTGCCGTTTGTCTCCCCGGGCAGCTAGTCCTGTCACGGACCACAACCGATTACTCAAAGAGTGCCACAACTGTCTCTTTAATAGTGTCATTTTTCATCCCAAGAGCTTCTGCTCTCCTGTCTCCTCAATCAGGAGAAGCCATTAATTGAAAACCCATTGAAAAACATCTTATCCTAAAGTCTCCTCCATGACTGATGCATTGTCTAAATCAATTTCTCTGTATACAATTTGGAACGTTTTCAGACAAGGACTCAAGGTTTGGCTAGTTAGCATGGCCCAGTTAACCCCTGCTGCTAACCAGTGTTATTTCAGTATTATTTATATAATATTATTTTGATTACCTTTTATTTTTATGGATTCAGATTTCCTTTTCATTTTAGTTTATTTTAGTAATTTTGTTGTGTTTTTCATTTTTTTAAATTATTTTTAGTGTTATTAATTTATGCTTATGTCAGTTAGCTGACATTTCAATTTTTTTTTCTAAGTTTATATTTTTCATCTAATATTTATAAATAATAGTTTTTTAGCTTTTAGTTTTATGTTTTTAGTTTTAATTCGAGTAATTTTGTTACGTGTTTTTGTCATTTTATTTAGTTATTTAAAATATTTCTATTTAATTAAAATTGATTTATTTATGTTTTACTGTTATTAATTTTAATACTTCAACTCAAGCTTATTTATTTCAGTTAGCTGCCAAGACAACTTTTTTTCTTTTAAGTTTTAAGTTTATTTTTTTTAGCTGTATTTCAATTACAGAAACAATTTTTCATAGTTTTAGTCAACAACTAATCGACAACCATTCAAAAGTAGCCGTATATGGGTAATATATTGTAAAATACTCTTTTGAGGTGCCATCAGCCAATCAGTGCTGAGACTGATTAGTCACATGACGTTTATGGATCAGGTGACTGGCAAAAAAGTTCTCTGTTCTTATAAACAAGATGGTTTAGATTGAATATCAGTGTCACATGCATGCAGCTGCCATTGAAATGAATGGGAACGCTAATAGATAATACAAGTTCAATCCAACTACATACTGAACATCCCAAAATAAGCATGACAATTATGACTCGTCTTACCACAAGGGGGCTCAGTGACATTTTAAACTCCATTTTAAAACACATTTAAGTATATTACAGCATTTTGGCAAATATTTTATGCAAGGGAGTACAAAAATACCCATTGTTATCATCCTCTTGGCAGCATTAGAATCATGTGCTGGACGACAACAGTATCATCATATTGTTCCTTAATCCAATCTAGCACATGTGCTGCTGATCGCTCTCACTGAAGCCACCCAATAGGATTGTCTTGACAATTCAATTACTTGGCAGAGTCCTTCACCCAGACTGACGCCAATCGCGTGTCAGCTGTTAAAACAACTTAACAGTGCCCATGTTATTAAGGTTAGCTGAAACAACTTGAACACAACCCAGTGCAAAGGACCTTAAGATACTTCTAACAAGATATGGACGCTCATCATCACATATTTGCCAGGTGCCAAAAGATGAGCAACGACTGGGGACAGCGGAAACTATGTCTGTCAAAACGCACAGCAACTTCCAGCACATTTCACTGACTCACACAGCTGGGAAATATGGATTTAGAACAGACTGTTGAAGACTCAACAAAAGAGCTCTTGTTATTGTGGCCTTGCTTATATCTTGGAGCCCGAAGAGCAGATATTTGAGTCTTTAAATATTTGAAGTAGTCTCAAACAGTTGTACAAAGCAAAAAAGTAAAACCACAAGCTTCCTTTTAACTATGTATTTACATATAATGCAGCTGTTTTAATACTAAAATAATCCTAAAATGTAAAGCAGCGTCTGGTTTCATTTCGTAAATGCAGATTAAATAGTTTCTTATAACAGACTTGCTTACGTCTACCAAACATCATTTCCACAAAGCAACAATTTCTTGTTCATTATTTTTGAGCTAGACTGAAACCGAACATTCATCATGCTTACTTTTATGAAGTGTCCAATTATTCTTATTGTCATTTTACAAACTACACACCGCTCTGAAGCCATTTGTAATGATGTATCTCTGAATTGGCAGTGGCGCTGTGTTCTGCATATTTTCAGATTAGCATTCGTTCCAATAAGATTACAGTAAGAACATTACATTCAAATCTTTAATAATCCATCAGACAGACCAGGCAAAAAAATGTGAATAAAACAATAAATAAAAAGAGTGATTTTCGATTGAAATGAATATGACTAAAGCCATTATTCTTTTCTTATAGTAGATGTGACAACTAATTTAGGGCTTATATGATTCAGATGTAGTTTTTGCATCATCCAGGAAATGAAAATGACAGTGAAATAGTGAGGTTTACGGTCAGTAATTAAGAAAATATTTGTACAGTTTGTATATTTCCTTAAACAATAGACAACTGCATTGTTTTCAACATTGATAATAAGAAGACATTTTTTCATCCGCACCAAATCAGCATATTAAAACGATTTCTGAAGGATCATGTGACACTGAAGACTAAAATAATGGCTGCTGAATATTCAGCTTTGTCATCAAAGGAATAAATTAAATTATTTAAAATAGAAGACGTTATTAATTTAAAATAAAGTTATTTCAAATTTATTTTACTGTTTTTTCAATCAAATAAATTCAGCCTTGGTGAGCATAAGGGACTAAATAAATGAATACACACTGATCCCTACCATATATATTCTCAAAAAATATACACTTTATATAATAATATAATTGTATGTTATAGTTATAATATTTCTATTAATAAATATATATTTTAAAATGAAAACATATTACTGCATAAATATTCTTCAACAGATGGTCAAATTTAAAGTTTTTCAGATGTTACCAAATACCAAGGTCACTGGAAAGCTTTCTTGCTTTTCTTTTTTCTAGCTTTCTTACACACTGGTCTCGGGTGTCTTACCTGTTTTAAAGGTTTCGGCATACCAATTAGTCTGTTTGTTTCGTAAAAGCAGACATGCATACTGATATTGTTTATTTGTTATTTCATGCACTCTTTTGTCCTCTGAGACAGATAGGCTTTATTTTAATGTCCACAAAACCATGTGGTCTGCATATATTCTCTACTCCTCATGCCATCCAGACTTTTTAAATGAATCAGTAATTGATGTAATTGATTGCTTGTTTATTGCTAGTGAAGGTGTTACTTTTCTCTTTCCTGTCCTGCCCTGCCCACTGATCAGCTTACACTAACTTGGCCAGATGTGTTTGCTTTGGCTTTTTATCGTCTGTTAGGGTAAATCAAAGACAAGGTCGTTATTTAGCCCCTGCCCCCCTCTCGTGATGCATCTCATCAACATCCAGCTCTATCACCCTCCCTCTTCATAGTAGAGTCATTACCTCCAGCAGTACTGAGTCATACTGCCTGATGCAGAAGCTCTCATCAAAACAAACTGCAAGCCTAAAAGCTCTTCTGTCTGGGACCGAGGGCACAGTTAGTTCAAGCTGCATCATTTGTGCAAGCAATAAACAAGTGAGAACAAAACACAAGGCTTAATAAACATCCCAAAATAGCTACATGCTTATATTCCAAGGTCATTTTACCTTTGACCTCTGAATCCCAGGCAGATGTTTGCTGCCTCTCACTTGAGCTCAGTTTTCTGGCATGTAAATTGCTGCAGGTTGTTACACAGTGATTTGGTGTTTTATTAGCTTACATATGGGCACTTTTATGCCTCAGCGGTTGATTTACATTAAAATGATCTGACTTGCTTTTTCTTATTTTTACATGAAGATCTTTGAAGCTCTTCCATTCATCCTCCACCTATTTTTGCTATAAAATGATATACACTACAGTTTAAAAGGTTGGATCATTAAGACTTATAATTTATTCAGCAAGGACGCATTAAATTGGTGACAGTAAAGATATTTATAATGTTACAAAAGTGTTCTTTTGAACTTTCTATTCATCAAAGAATTCTGAAAAATGTATCAGTTTCAACAAAAATATTAACTGTTTTCAACACTGATAATAATAATGATTTTTGAGCAGCAAATCAGCATATTAGAATGATTTCTGAAGGATCATGTGATCATGTGAAGCCTGGAGTAATGATGTTGAAAATTCAGCTTTGCCATCACAGAAATAAATGATATTTTAAAATATATTCAAATAGAAAACAGTTATTTTAAATTCTAAAAATATTTACAAAATATTCACAATATTACCATTTTACTGTGTTTTTAATCAAATAAATGCAGCCTTGGTGAGCATAAGACTTCCTTAAAGACATTTTTAAACATTTTACAAACTACAAGCCCAATCATCAACAATTTTGCCCCTTTTTTTTTTGTTTGTTTTTTTTGGATAGTGTACCAAAGAGATAACGGTGTTGGTGATAAGCATGCAAGAAATGACATGCTTGAAATTATTACCATTTTGTATAATTTTGTGTATTAAAGATACATTAAAATGCAAGCTAGCAGGAGATTTTATCTTTTTTTTTTTTTTTCTTAAATATCAAATAAAAGCTGATTTAATGAAAATTAAGCCAATTTCTTGGCTCAGAAAAAAAAACAGTTCTGAAAAAAGAGAGAGTTCTTCTGTAATGTATGGAGAGTGTGATTAGTGGAGAGATTTTATTTATTTATTTATTATTTCTTTGTATAAAAAGGGGGTTGGGGGTGCTTAACTATACACAAAAATCTCAACCTTAGTTTTCTGAGGTTTTCAGATGAACACTTTCAACTGATGAGGCACATGCATGTGAGGAGAAATTCTCAGGAACTAACTGAAGGTTTCCATGGGACAGAGTACAAAAACACCCTCAACAGGATGAAAACAACACCTCAGCAAGAACACACCACCTATGTGACAGATTCTCAAGAGGAAGCTCACCAGTCAAGAAACAACATCTGCTTTCCCCGACCTCTCTCACTCTGTTACACTTTCTCTTGCTATTATTTGCCCTCTGTTCCTCTTTCTGCACTCCCCAAGAGGCTGAGATCATCCAGGACAAGGTTGCACCGTGTGACTGGACAAAAATAGAAAGACTGGCCTGTAAAGCATCTCAACTGCATGCCAATCTAGTAACATTTAGCTAATAAATCGCAACATCCTGCTCTGTTTTTCCTGCCTATTATTGTTTCTTTCCACAAGCCATCATAGTAAAGGAATCTTCATTGCTTCACAGTACATCTGGTCCATGTAAATCTCAGTTCAGACACTTTAAAGTCACGTTACTGGAGAGAGAGAGAGAGGGATGGAAATAAAAGAGTTTGTCTTCTTTGACACACACAAAAATCAATCTTAAACAAGATATATTTACTTGAGAAGCAAAATTCATTACTGTTGTCAGATAAATGATCTTGAATTGAGTTTATTTATCTTAACCAACTGGCAAATGAGCTGAATAATGACACAATTGTCTTTGTAGAGCTGCTTTATGGCAGAATTTGAATATTTGATGAAGTTTGCATCATTGATTCTGTCATTTTCAATCTGTATTATACAAAGAGCTACACAAATAAAGGTGAATAAAGGCAAACAATTGTATTGTTATTATTGAGCATGAATCTAACAGTGAAGTTTATTCTTTAAAACATAAATAAAAAAATTAAAAAAATATTAAGCTTAATTGACAATACATTTTCTGAAAACAAGATTTATCCATATTTTTTATTGTAATTTTAAGAATAAATCTAATAAAATGTAGAGAGGTGCATGCACAATGAATCAAACAATCAAGCAATTTTTCACTGGCAGTTGTAAAAATAAATAAAATAAAATACATTTTGTAGTAAATAAATCAGTTCAATCATATTTTTCTTATCCCATTGGTAGATAGTTGTTTTATTTAAGCATAAATCAAACAAAAGATAATGAGGTTTAAAAAAATAAGAAGGTTAGTTTAAAAAAAAATCTTAATATTCTTAAAATGCAACTTTATATGGTAAAAAATCTTAAAATAATAATGCTTAAATGATATTTGCAGTGAATGAGAGAGATGAAGTGAGGTGAATAGGTGCCAGAGCTCTGATCTCTTATGTCTGCTTCCTCTTCTCACACAGAGAGGGAAGGCTTCCTGTGTCTGGCATTTGTCACCACTCCTGAGCCAAGGGGAGCTTGAACAGGAAATGAAGGGACACCTTTTTCTGCCACCCAATATTGTCTGTCATAACCGCTTCATTCTAATACTTGCCCAAAACGCCTACATATCAAGCGCGAGTGTGTTTGTTTCTTCTTTCCTGATCGTTTTCTATTACCCTGTCCAGCTGTGACCCAGCTGCTCTGTCCTAGATCATGAGACCCGTGAAGAGTAAACTGGAAACACGCTCGCAAACAGCAGGACTCGTGTATCGCCGCTGAGCTGCTGTGCCCGTTCATATTAAAGTACATTCATATGGTAATGTCTCCATGACCTGCATATTCAAGCAATGTTTTGGTGAAAGCAGCTGATTTGCAGGAAAAATCTCCTTAAAGTCTTATGTAAGTCACAATCCCACTGCTGCTCAATAATGCAGCGCGTCTGGCTACAGAACACATGTACTGGGGTGGCAGAGAGATTTTAAGAATGAATGATTGGCTCAGTAAACTCGCCAACTCTTGATGCACAATAGAGGATTTCTTGTGAAGAAAGCATATTTTTCATATTCCATGATGGCGGCGAGTAAGGACACATTAAATTGATTAAAAGTGGCAGTAAAAACATTAATAATGTTACAGAAAATTTCTAAATGAATGCTGTTCTTTTTAACTTTATAAACATTTTTAATAGGAAGAAATGTTTCTTAAGGTACCAAATCAGCCAATTAGAATGATTTCTGAAGGATCATGTGACAATGAAGACTGCATAAAATTCAGCTTTTCCATCACAGGAATAAATTGCATTTTGAATTGTATTAAAACAGAGAACAGTTAGTTTAAAATTGTAACAATTTTTTTGATCAAATAAATGCAGCCTTGTATAAGGGATAAGGTACCTGTTGTACAATGAGTGCATTTTGTGTTTTATATAGCATTTACACTGTATATAATACTGTAAAGTGATTCTGTGCAGGTTGAAAATAGTAAGGTTGGCCGTTGCATGCTGACAAAAGTTACACATTCAGATGAATCCTTAAAATAGAAAACGTGAGCTCTACCCTCACAAACCACTTATCAAAGCAGCTTGAAGTGATGCTCTGTTGCTAAGTAGCAGGTAAAGCTCGCCCTCTTATGCACCCAAGCAAACTGAGATAGGAGACGCTTAGCACATGGAAAGCTATCAGGGCTACTGCTCTGCTGTTACTCGGCAGCAGGGAAAAATGAGGTCAAGATATGCAAAATGTCTCAAACGAATCCTCTGCAACAGGAAGTCTGCTTTGACAGCACATGCTGATTTTAGTTTATCGTTAAATGGCTGATTTGAAAGAAATGAAGTGTTACTATGAATCTATCTGGCACTTTTTACAAATAAATCATTTACATAAACTTTTTTTTCATCAGTTGGTCAGTGAAAGGAGATGCTTTTTTAATAAAGTCCCTGCAGTTGTTGCAACCTTGTTATCAAAGTTTCAGATATGTCTATGTACAGTTAAAACCCTGATTTGTGATTTGTATTTTCTAACAATATGCATTAAATAAATAAAAAAACTGTATTCAATAAACACAATGTATCAAAAAAAGAGATGAGTAATAAAAATGCATCCTAAATTAAACTAGTTAAACAGTAGGTTATTATTATTATTATTATTAATGATCATTGTTATTACTAAGCATAAATCTAACAAATTTAGTGAAGTTTATTCTTTAAAACAAAAACATAAATAATAGAATAAATAAATCACAAATTTTAAGAATTAAAAAAGGATTAAAAATGCAGCCTAAATTAAACAAGTTATGTATCACAATTATGTTCATCACATAGTAAAGAAAAAAAGTTTTAGGAATGGTCCATTTTTTGTAATGGAAAAAAACCCTGCAGTAACAGGGTGTGTATAATGTGGGACGAAGCAAAACGTAATAATAATAATAATAATAATAATAATAAATTTAATATTAATTCAATAGATTGTGTCAAAATTTTAAAAAAATTAAAAATTAAAAAAATTAATTGTTGGCTACAGTGAAAAATATCAAATGTATCTAATTATTAGAGAATACCTTAGATAAGGAAATTTGTGCCATCCAACGTACTTGTTATTAGGATACAGTAATAATGTTAAATCGAGTCTGGACCTAATAATCTCTCCAGCCGTGTTCATGAATAGGGTGACACAGTCATTTAGTTTGTGCTGGGCTGGCATGTTTTAATCGGTTTACACAACAGATTAAATCTAATGAGGACTTGTGTAACCAGACAGAGGCAAAATGTTAACACGTCCACAAAACAGGTTCTATTGGCATAGATTTTTCCGGAGGGCATAAATCCAATAAGAAAGATTACTCCCACAGAAATAATTACAATAATGATTTGATTTTTTAACACCGGAAACTGCATAATCTAAGACTGCTTGCTAATCTGGTACATCATCCCCCCATCCGATCATGTGACTTGTGTGTCTGGCGGGGGAGGGAGGGAGGAGAGGAGATGATGTCATCTACAAAGATATGATCACAGGAGATGTGAGACCTACTTCCATCCTCTGCATCAACAAAATCCTCATCACTCAGCACTGACATGTGACACAAACAGCACGCAAAAGGCATGAATAATGATGACACTGATGTCTGAAAAGCAACAAACGACTGTCTGCCCTGAATACTTCATCGCACTCTTGCATTCTCCAATCATAACACAACTTGCAGTATGTGACACTCGTGTGGGGACTACAAGGAAAGAGTCTGACCGCCGCTTTCCAGCATCGAGTCATATATGTGGGGCTGAAGAGGATTATGCTGCATTCCAATATTTAATACAGCACTATGGCTATAATATAGTATACATACAGTACAACCAGGGAACCTCGTTCCCTTTGCACCTGAAATGTCGTGTATTCTCTTAGAAAAATCTCTTTTTATGTTTGGCTGCTTGGTTTGGGAGAGGGGATCCCCACTCCGTCTTAAAGAGACAGTTCATCAAAAAAAAAAAAAATGACTCACAAGGGTGAGTCATTTACTCACCCTTGTGTAGTTGTGGAACACAAAAGGAGATATTTAGGAACATCAAAGCTTGCATCTTGTCTGTACAGTGAAAGTGAATGGGGACTGCCGTGGTCAAGAGCAGCTTGAACACTGAACAAGTTAATTCCTTTTTTATTCCACACACGCACACAAAAAAAGGAAAGTCATATGGGTTTGGAGCGACCCGAGGGTGAGTAAATAATGCAACCCAGGCTTGGAAAGCGTGTCTCTACCTACATTTGTTTGCAAAACTCCAGCTGAAATGAACACTAGTGGCAGTAAAACACCAACAACTTTTATGCCTTTTCACAGAAATTATGATTACAGGGCCAGATTATCAATTAATAAAGACTTATTTTCACGCAGTTCCTTGCGCAATAATATGTTACGACCTCAAAACACTTTTACCATAGTGCATGATTTCTAAACTAATTCATTTTGTCACATAACCAGCTCCATGTGTGACTAAGTATGTATGACTTTTTTGCTGTAGTAAAATTGCTCGGTTGCCCACCTGGTACAGCACTGCAAGTCCCATGAATGAGTCACGATTAAAGAGCACAAAGATTTGTAGAAGCAAATTATAATGGCAAAGGTTGCTTCAGTAAATCCAACAGACCATTAATCTTCCAGACATTACAGTTCCCAACTGCCACGATACATGCAACAGACAAAATAATAAAATGTTGCCAGATTCATGCTCATGTGTTTTGGATAAAACTGAACATGTTTTTAGCACCACTCACTGCAAAAAGCAACGCAATATCACTCAATTTTGCAACAGACAGATTTTTTCAATCTGCCTGGGTTGAAATAATGGTAGAATTTTCATTTTTGGGAGAGCGTTTCTTTTAAATAAAGCCTGATTGTAAATTAGAAAAGACTGACTTATGCCGGTAAAGTCAGGTCAACACTTCACCCGTGTCCTAACCCTCATCCTGTCTGGTTACACGCTACTGCTTTGCTTATGCTTATGCAAAACAGAGCGTTTTGAATGTGGATGGGGCGGATGTTGCTTCCGGAGATGTAGACGCGTGTGTGTTTGTGTGTGGGTGTGCGTGTCATATGACAGAGGATTAATGAGAGGGCGGTGAGCCATGCTGCTGTTGGTCAGAGCTGAGTTAGTCTGAGGAAGCCACAGTGTGGAGGCCTGTCCGCTGGTTTTAACATGCTATGGAAATCAAACAAATGTCTGTGGTTATATTCAACAATGCAACAAAGAAAGAAGCAGCTACTGTTGCAGCTTTGTCTTTTGGAATATTTTAAAGTTGGTATGTGTAATTTATAATAATACTCACATTCCGACCAGCCTGACACAGCAACACTGGCTCAACCAATGGCATCAGTTTGGGGCGGGGCTATTGGTTTGACTGGCCAATGTCATTCAATCTGGTGATGCTAATAGTGCACATTATCATCAAAATGTGATTCAAAAAATGGCTTTTTGAAAGAGTTAGTCTGATAAAGATGAGTCTGTCTTTATTGCTTTCATAATGAACAAACTGTTCAGTGCAACTGATACTTCACAAAAATGTTTCTCATAACTTCTAATGATCAAGATAAAACTTGTTTGACTTGCATATATCATATAGGGAACAAGATGAGCTGTTTCCTCTGAACACAGTGACTAATTGGGTAAACATCAGTATCACTACCCAAGTCCTTAACACACATTACTTGTGGCTTTGCATTTCTGCCCAGTCATGAGGGCATTGATACTCATCAAAACACAAGTTTGCCCAGCTGCCTTTGTTCTTCCCTTTTTAGTTTTGAACAGTCACAGTTTAACATGTCCTGAGCCAGAGACACCACATTATGTCAAAATCCGATTTTTCAGCACATCTTCAAAGGGATAGTTCACTGAAAAACTCATTTACTCACCTTTTTGCTGTTCTAAACCTATATCACTTTCTTTTTCCTGTGAAACATAAAAGAAGATATTTTAAAACAAAACTAATTATTTGAACCCCACTGACTTCCATTGTATGGCCAAAAAAAAAATAAAACCTTCAAAAAGAATAACTTTTGTGTTCCACGGAAAACAATAAGGTTTGGAACAACGTAAAGGAGTGTAAATGATGAGACATTTTTCCATTTTGGGTGAACTATTCCTTTCTGTCATTACATATTTTACTGTGTTTTTACACTTGACTCTCCAAAAAGGATGAATCATATTCTGGGATAGCGATGTGGTGGTGATGACACATTTGCTTAATAGTGCAGAAGAACGTTCTGGCCTGGACCTTTATGTTGTTGACACTAAAGTATTGCACAAAAGATGCTTGAAAAGCTAATCATCAATGAGCAAGAATGAACATGAACAATTAAGGAGTGAACTTAGTGGGCTTGCTGGGTTTGAATATCTTTCAATGAACTACCCAGTTAGTTTTCCCACTAAAACTGATAACATAAATAAATAAACAAACAAACTACTCTCTTACTCTATAGTGCCTTGTCCTCTTGTCAAATCTTCCAAATGTTTGTGTACGGTCAGTAAATGCAACTGCCTAGTAACGGTCATACAATATATCACCATTGAACTAGTATGTTTAGTATGTTTTTCTTAATCCTTCTATCCCTAAAATAAATAACTCTAAAATAGGTATTTAGTGTTTTTCGCATGTATAGGTATGTATGGATATATTATATTAGTTAAAAGCGTTAACCTTAGTTAAAAGTGTAAAACAAATCATCATGCATAGTTGGATAGCAAAATAAACAGGCTTATTCGTTTTCATCCTTGAAAACCACGAACAGAACAATTCGTTTTTCAACACATTTTTAAATGGATGGTTCACACAAAAAGAAAATTCTTCAAAATTATTAACTCACCTTCATGCTGTTCCAAACCTGTATCACTTCCTTTCTCCTGTGAAACACAAAAGAAGGTATTTTAAAACAAGCAATTTGGACCCCATTGAGATTTTTCAGAATAACTTCTTATGCGTTTCACAGAAACAGAAAGTCACACAGGTTTATAACGACAAAAGTGTGAATAAATTATGTTTTTAGGTGAACGATTACATATTTTAATCGTTTTTACTATCACCTCATATGATACAAAAACCCCCACCCAGAATCTGGCACAAGTGACAGTCTCTGAGCTGGCAAGGCTTTATCAAAGGGAGCATCTTCCAGTTGTACACATAGGAAATGGCTTAATTGGGTTGAATATGTATGTTTAATGAATCATTTGGAGGCAGAGAGCACATGACTCTTGGGTGGGACCAGTATAATAAGGTTGATCGTGTTGAATCCTGTGACTCATATTCCATACCCCAAGACTAAACCGCTTCCTGTTTGTCAGACGAGTGCGGATGGTACTACATGTGAAAAAGCATCGCTATAATACCCAGAATATAACGTCCTATTCTCCTTACTGTATAAACATGCATGAAATCAGCCTCACTCCCAACCCACTATCAATCCTCACACATAAACACACATCACAGAGGTGGTGGCGAGTTTGACGTCAAGCGTTCGGCTCAAAGTGGCTGCTCCTCCCCTGCGCAGTCACCACATCATCCTTTTGCAGTTTCTACATGTGCCATCGCTCCGTTGCTATGACAGCTATGATTTACCCAGAGCCCCCGTGAAAGCACAGAGTACTGCACACATGCACTGAGCTGCCATGGCTACTCTACTTTCTTACTCTGAGACATTCATAACTCATATAAGCCTATGCATTCTCTACAGCATGGGTTTTCAAACCTTTTGACGCCACGGAATATTCATTTAGAAAGGCCTATTTGTACTATGACAAATAAAGAAATTGTAAATATGTGCAAAATATAATCTGGAAAATATTTAGGGAGTTCACGTGAACATTTTGTCATTGTTTACTCACCCTCAAGTTTTCCAACCTTGTATGAGTTTGTTTCTTCTGTTGAACACCAAAGAAGATGTTCTGAAGAATGTTGCTAACCAAACAGTTGACGGTAGCCATTGACGTCCATAGTATGGAAAAAACACTATGGAAGTCAATGGCTACCAGCAACTATTTAATTACCAACATTCTTAAAATAATATTTTTTTGTGTTTAACAGAAGAAAGAAACTCACACAGGTTTGGAACAACTTGTGGGTAAGAAAATGATGACAATATTTCCATATTCAGGGTGAACTAACCCATAATTTTTTTGTCTTTTCTATTTATAGATAAAAATAGTTATCTTATCTTAAATATTTTTAGTCAAATGAAACAGTAATAATGTCAAATTCAGTAAATTGTATATTTATTATTAATAACAGGCTACATGTTTTAAATATTTAATAATTAATAAAATATGTGTTTATTTTTATTTATACCGTTGTCCTAAAATTCCCAGGACTGCAGTTTAAAAATCTTGGTCTGGATGTGTTCAACATATCATGTAATTTTGAAACCTATATATTATTCTCTGTGAAGAGGAGAAAACAGACATTTGAAACATAAGACTGACGCAATAGACACAATCAAGAAAACATTTTGGCACATTAATAAACAGACTAGACTAAAATCACTTAGCACTTAACAATTCTTTAACACGCCACAATTGCTTCAGATGGTGTAAGTGAATTGTTTTCAACCACAAATGAATGCAAAGCCATGCGTGTTCACAGCTTTGCAGGAGCAGAGGGGGGAAGGGAGGATGTGTCATATGATAACATTAACACATCTATTGGATAGAGAACCTTCCTCTCTGTGCTCAACTGAAGCAATGATGGCAAAGCACTATGCAAATACAGGAGTCTCATGAACGAGCTTGTGTTAAATCATGCAAATATTTTATATTCGAGATCCGGTGGAACTGAAAAGCATGTTTTAAAATGTAAAACCATTCCTTCAAATCCACACATAGTATATGGAAGCAATTTAAACATGTATCTCCATAACTTAGTTTTAGATTTAACTTTGATTAATCAAAAGGCAGAAATACTGTATTTTACACATGCCTCACTACAACTAATGTAATACAAGTGCCATTAGAGCTTGATTTTTTTTTTTTTCAGCTAAAATCATATTAAATGTTATGTTTAAAAAATGTTTATACCATTTTACAGATGATGTCTGAAATATGTAAATCCCAGGAGAAGCTCAGCTCTTTCCTGTTAACCATGTTAACTAATTAACTAGTGGCTTTCTTAAACCTACGAGTCAATAAAGAACTCACCCTCATGTCTCCATCAAATCAGACAGCTTCCCAAAACCCCCTGTAAGGAAATGATAATTAATCAGAGCAATAATTAACTCTTTACACATAGAAAGACAAGAGCCAAAAAACAGTTGTCAGATCATTATTGTAAAAAATATAATATTGCCAGATGGCAGTTTGGTGACACTTTGCAGTTCCTATTAACACATTATTTCATTATAAAACAATTGTGGACCCTGGACCACAAAACCAAACATAAGGGTCAATGTTTTGAAATTGAGATTTATACATCATCTGAAAGTTGAATAAATAAGCTTTCCATTGATGATTTGTTAGGATAGGACAATATTTGACCGAGATACAACTAGCTATTTGAAAATCTGGAATCTGAGGGTGCAAAAAAATCTAAATACTGAGAAAATTGCCTTTAAAGTTGTCCAAATGAAGTTCTTAGCAATGCATGTTACTAATCAAAAATAACAAGTGTTGATATATTTACGTTAGGAAATGGAAAAAATATCTTCATGGAACATGATCTTTACTTAATATCCTAATGATTTTTTGGCATAAAAGAAAAATCGATCATTTTGACCCATACAATGTATTTTTGGCTATTGCTACAAATATACCCCAGCGACTTAAGACTGGTTTTGTGGTCCAGGGTCACAACTGTATATCAAGGTCGTACAAATTCTTTGTTACTGTAAAACGTAGGCTACTGACCATCAGGTGGTAGCTACAATGGAAACCACGTGCATAAAATCCACCAAACATACAGTCTATTCTAGGCTACGTTACATTATTCATCCAAAATAAAACCGTATTCTCAGCTATACTCACACAAAGCACCATAAGGGTAACCACGCTAAGAAGTAAGCACTAATTAAACAACAAAAAATAAAACATAAAACACTTCAAAGTACATAACTAACTGCAAAAAATAAGTACTAACTAACGTTAGTGTTTTCAACAAAATGTAAACAAACCTGATGGTTCGCGCAGGGAATTATGGGAACTCCCTTCTCATCAACTGCAGTCCGACTTTTTATTTATTTATTGTTTGTGTAGTGCTTTGTAAAATTTCACAAAGTATTCCGGTATAAATGTGTGTATATATATATATATATATGTGTGTGTGTGTGTGTGTGTGTGTGTATGTATTACTGTATATATATATATATATATATATATATTTTACAGTCACTTACAGTTAACTAATTTTACTATGAGTTTTTTTAATATTCCATTAAAACTGTACACTGTTTGAACGTCACTTTCCCGTAGGTGTATCCATATGTTGTTTACCTTAGATATTAGTATTTAAAGCAAACTGTTTCGCCATCTTTAGTGGGAAATATCTGCTGGCTGATTTCTGGTTTAGAGGAGGAAGGCGGTCGCCATCGATCGTCGCAGACTCTTATGAATGAAGAGCGCTTAATGAATGGAGCTCGTAGCAGACGTCATCTCCATTGTGACGTCGCGATCCTTTTATGGCGCGCGCGTCTGAAGCCCATTCATAAAACGGAAAGAGAGCTGCCCGTGGTAGTAAAGCTCTCAGGAGGGTAACACAACATTACACTGCGCACTGGCAACGCTGGATTTGACGTATTGTTGTTATTAAAGCACCATTTGACCGTGACCAGTCCCCATCGCAGAAGGAAAATGGTCACAATGGACGAACTTTGTGAAATGGATTGCAGCGTTTTGAAGAGGTTGATGAAGGACGACAGTGCGAAATGTCTGCTTTTGGACTGCAGGTCGTTTTTAGCGTTCAGCGCCGGTCACCTCCGCGGTGCGGTAAATATTCGCTGTAACACGATAGTTCGGAGGCGAGCGAAAGGCTCCGTGAGTTTGGACCAGATTCTGTCCGGCGACGATGAAGCGAGATCCCGTCTGAAATCAGGGATGTACTCCGCCGTGATCTTGTACGATGAGCGGACCTCCGATACAAACACTATGAAAGACGACAGCACAATCACCCTCGTACATAACGCTTTGTGTAGGGATACGTTTAGGACAGAAATATATCTGCTAAAAGGTAAATTCACATCTACACTACACAAAAATCTACTGTGCTGTTGTATTTCTTAACTGAAATAAAGCTGCCATGCTCTGAGAAAATAGGCTATCTGTTTTCATTGTGGTTAAATCTAGTAGCGGGATAATGATGTAATGTAGATTGCCATTTTCTCTGCTGGAAAATCCAGTTTAAGATAACGTTAGTAGCTGTTTTTTGGAACACGCTGGTCATTCGCTGCTTGACCAGTTAACATGTTCCAACCTGACCACCTAGAAACCAGCTCCCATGTTCTGAAGAAACCTGGATCAAACGATTTTCATCACAAACCAACTATTTAATACGCTTCACATTTCTTTTATAGTGATTCATGCATTTTATTATTTAGTAGGCCTTTTGCATTGTGTTAAATGTATTCAAAATGTCATGAATGTATGGCTTGTCTGAAAAGAGTGGGCCTCATTTCGGAGTTATATAAATGTGAAATGAAATATATATGAAATGTAAAAATTGTGTTCAGGTGGCACCATCTTTTAAGTGGAATTACTGAATGCATCCTTTGTGACCTCGATAAAATAATTCCATTGAAATATAAACTAGGGCAAAATAAAATTCTGTTTCCTGATCTTGTTGTGAAAAACCAGGTTTCTTTAAGCAGGATACAGTTTGAGCAAAAGTATTAAAAATATATATATTTTTCACTTTCTAGGAGGCTACGACAGATTTTCCACACAGTATCCCGATTACTGTTTGAAAACCAAAACATTGGTAGTATCCAGCCCTCAGTCCAGTGTGGAGAGCAGCTGCACCTCCTGCGGAACTCCACAGCATGACCAGGTAACTACATAAGCGGCAGTGGATACTTTGAGGTCAGCTAATGGGCAGCATTGTGTAACATTAAACGTCCTGTTGACTGCTGTCATCCGCTGCTCTTTCCGGCTGATGTAGCAGTGCTTTAGAGTGCGTTCGTCCGGCCTTCCTCTGTGATAGGGGGTGTACTGTGTCAGACACTCCAGTACGCTTTAGTGTTGATTCCCACATTGATCATTTCCTGTCTCTACAGCTTGTTAAGCAGGCCACCAATGACATAACAGGGCCAAATCAATACGCATTTCCAGAATAAATAAACTGGACGTTATTAGCTTGACCTTTTTATAGCAAACAGAGGTGTAAGTGGTCTGATGCTGTAATCGGTTGCAAATGCTTTTGATAATTTATTGAAAGGGGCCTGTGATGATTAATGGACAAATTAATACAATTATTTATCTTTTAAATTATAAATGCATTTATTATTATTATTATATATTAAAATATATTATTACACTTTATTTTAAGGTGTCATTGTTACAGTGTAATTATACATTTAAGTACTGAGTAATATTAATTAACTACATATATGGTACTTACTATATGGTTAGGGTTAGGATTAGGGTTACATGCATGTAATTATGCATAATTTATTGTTATTATAATAGTAAGTGCATGTAACGTGTAACAAGGACACCTTAAAATAAAGTGTTACCATTATTATTATTATTATTTTATTTTTTTTTACATCTATTTAACACCTTTATTAATAATTTATTTTTTGTCGCTTTTTTATTACAGGGTGGGCCTGTGGAAATCCTCCCCTTTTTATTTCTTGGCAGTGCTTTCCACGCGTCTAAGAAGGACATGCTAGATCGTATGGGCATTTCTGCTCTGTTGAATGTATCTTCAAATTGTCCGAATCATTTTGAAGGGGATTACCAGTATAAGTCTATCCCGGTGGAAGACAACCATAAGGAGGACATCAGCTCTTGGTTTATCGAAGCCATTGAATTTATAGGTATGTTAATTATTATATTATTATATATATAATACAGATTTTTTAAAAATGCATATAGATTTTGTAAACTTTTGGATGGTTAGGGTAGGTGTAACCGTCGAGGTGTAAATTACTCTTGGTTGTTATGGCTCCTTTCAACTGCAAATGACGTGCAGTTCATCAGCAATTAAAACGCTGATCTGCATTGCAGAGCTTTTACAACAATTGCACCCTCCTTTTTAGTCTTGCATCCATTTCAATAGCTCATCTTGGTCATTTATGCATGTAGCTTGAAGAATTTGAATGCGTAGAGTTCTTTGTATAAATACGATGATGAAAATTGAGGTCTGCATGTCATAGGTGCAAAATATGGGTTGAATGCTGCGGTATGGGTGGGTCTTCCTCATAAAAGGGTTTCCGTGACTGAGTGAGGGGGGGGTTGGGAATCCTGTATATCCAATTTCAGCTCAGCATCCTCTGCACTAAAGCAAGGCCCCCAAGTAGGCTTGCCGCATTTGATCGCACCATCCTAGGTGTGTGTATGTGTGTGTGTGTGTGTGTGTGTGCATGTGCTTGTATGTATGCGTCAGAGTGCAGAGCTTAGGGACCAGAGTCTGACTCATCCTCCATTCAGGGGTGCCTTGATACTGGAGTTACCTCAGATCTGGGTGTGTACGCCTGTGCAAAGGCGTATATGCAGACAGTTAAGTGAAGAGGAAAACGTAATCCGACTAATGTTTGGATATATGTGCTTACTCTCCCTTTGTACCATGGACATGTCACTTTTTTGTTAATTAGCAGCTTGTTAGCAATGGCAGGAGGTGTCTGTGTGTACAACGGTGTGAAATCCACCCCAGACCATTTTGTCTGGGTGTTGAGTGTTTGTTGTCCAACTGTGACTGTCAGCTTTGGGTGAATGTGTAATTCTCAGTTCTGTGTGTATTTCTAGAAATGCATTGTCCATTTTTTTCAACATTGAGAGGTTATAATACCTACAATCATAGCTCATTGTATATAGCAAACTGTTAAACTAGCAACAGGGATATTATTATATATAATTATAATACATTTTTTGTATTAAGTTTTATTTTAGATTTGTTTGTTCATACATTTAATTTGGATCTTTTCAAAAATGACTATGTGATTGGTTGTTTTACATGTCAGTCAGAAAGCCTCCTGTTTGATTTGATAGGCTTGGGAGATAATTAATTCAGGCCATCCACCGTCAATAGCAAATGCGAAAACTTAAGTATTTTCTCTGTAATTTAATAGTTTCGTTAGTAATTTGGTCACCTTTCATACTTTGAGTCCAGTTTTCTCTGTTTTGCAATATCCTGTCATGTTTCCTGCACCATTTTCAGAGGTGACTCTGCTAAATCTCTGTAATCTCTGCTAAATTTAATATATAGTGTAAATAATAAAAATAACTAATAATTATGAATTCTGTATATTTTAATATTATAATTAATAATTGTATTGTTTATTATTTGTAATTGTTCCTATGACTTCTAAACCTGCATCAAAATGTTGCAGGCGTCAGCTTCACAGTAAATGCAGTAAGATGACTCATGTCTGAGCTTCATCTGTGCTTAACTAAACTCTCTGCTCTTTCCTCAGACTCCGTCAAGGATTCCAACGGCCGTGTTCTGGTGCATTGTCAGGCTGGCATCTCACGGTCAGCCACTATCTGCCTGGCGTACCTGATGAAGAAGAAGCGGGTGCGTCTGGAAGAAGCCTTCGAGTTTGTTAAACAGCGGCGCAGTATCATCTCCCCCAACTTCAGCTTCATGGGTCAGCTGCTGCAGTTCGAGTCTCAGGTGCTGGCCACTTCCTGTTCTGTAGAGGCCGCCAGCCCTTCCGCCACTCTCGGCCCCAAGTCTTCCTCCACCCCCAAGTCGCCCTTCATCTTCAGCTTCCCCGTGTCAGTAGTGACACACAGCCAGTCCAGTAGCCTCACCTACCTACAGAGTCCCATCACAACCTCGCCAAGCTGCTGATACAACACGAGACTCTAAAAAAACTGCAAAAAGGGTTAATTTCTCTGACGTTCTTCACTTGGCACAATCATGTGGTTGTTCCAGCTGAGCTGCAGCTTAACTGGTGACCCATCCTCATATAACTCACCCTGCGGTCTTCACCATGCATTAATATCAGAAGAATAAATCGTAATATCCTGTGGGGACGGTTCATCTCCTTCATTTCCTGTGGTTCACTTCCAAAGACTTCACGATTGGCCGGCAGGGCTGGTGGGAATGAAGTACAGGAGGTCCTTGGACCCTGAGAGGTTCTTTACACTGCGTTTGGACTTCCCATTTATCACTTCCTCTCGCTGGCCTTCCTCAATTCCTTTAATAGAGACGGTCATGACCTTTGGCAGGAAGTGTCTTTCATTTGCATTTGTCAGTGCCTTGTACAGAGAAGGTACACAGACACTTTCACAAGATGCTCACGTCGCCTTTCCTTCAGACCGAGACATTCAAAGCATTTCAATCTGCAATACTGATCCGTTCCTCTCACAGATCAGAGCAATAACCTGATTCTCCTTCCTCCCAGTCGCCACCAAAGCACTGTATGGTCTGTTTTCTTTTGTTGTATTGTGTGAACATGATTTGGTTTTCTTTGCTAGTTTGTACTGAGGAGATCTTGTGAATTATTTCTGCTGTATGCCTTACCAACAATGACTTCCACACGGAATGTTCTCATTAATAGACTATTTAAGGAATAGCGTAAGATAATACCAGGTTATACACTGAACCTTTTTACACTGGAAGTTGGGAATGGGACGATTGGGAAGCCACTTTCCTATGAGTCAATTTGTTTTTAATATTCCCCTTTGAGAAGCTCTGTGAGGGAAACATGCCTTGAAGAGTCCATATAGCAGCTGGTATGTTTATGTGTGGGAACCTACTTCTTTTTTATGAGATCGTGGGATCTTTTATAGCACTTTTAAGTGATGCAAAATTGATTTGAAGTTCGTTTTGCACCTCGTCAGAATTAAAGTTGTAACCGAGCAGCGTTTCCCACTCTTTTTTGGCATATTACGTGGTCTGTTTGTCTGTCAGTCACTGATGAGATGAATGCAATACTTTTTACTGTAGCCTACTTGTGAAATGTTATTGTCTGACTATTGGCAATATCATTCAGAGGGTTACGATTTTTTTTTAATTCTATACCCTGTTCTGTTGTATTATATGTACATTTTATTTATCTCACGATTGTCATTGTTAAATATAAACCGTGTTCTTTAATGAAAGTGTGTCGTGATTTAATTGTATAGACGAAGAAAAGCAACGGATGATGAATCATATTTTGCTTTATAGGCCTGTAAGTAATATTGCAATCATTTTGTAAAATGAATAGAACATGAGCCATCTCATTATTTCTTACATGAACTAAGAAAAGATAGAAAAGAATAGCGCGCGCTATTATGAAGGAGAAGAGAATTAGTATTATATCTGATAAATGAGGGAAGGATTATGAATAGATTAACTAGAGGTGGGTTTTGAAGATCCACAGCGCCTCCTAGCGTGTGTTATGGTAGTGGATTTCACATCACAGTCGATTCTGACTCACGGAAACTATCCTTCCCACTCACTTCCCGAGAAGTTCGCCGAAATAACAGCGGCTTCCTTGATCATATTCCACCTAACCCTCGGCGACACGCTAGTAGCAAAACTGCAATACGTTTAAAGTAATTAATACACACATATGTTCATTAAATGTGTTCAAATTCGAACCTGAAATGCAACACAGCAACAAGTCACATATGGACCATTGTTGACTATTTTGGGTAATATTTAAATCATTTTTGTTACATATTAAACAGTCGTGAAGCCTTTATGTTTAATATAGCCTATTGTGAAATTAAAGGAATATTCTTAAGAAACGGTCTCTGAGGGTTAAACTAACAAAGAAACTAGCTAAGGATAAAAAAAATAAGGAAAAACGTTTTATAAATATGACTACATATTATATATATAATGAAATAAAATATATATAATATATATTTAAGTAATGAAAAAATAAACCATCAAATATATATCTATAACAATAATGCTAATTTACTGTAAATTAAAAAATAAGCATTTAAAATATTATTACCTGTTATAATATTATACTACTACATAACTATCACTATTTTATAGAATGGAATTGATATGGAAAAATCTAATTCCTGAGAAGTGAAATTAAATAAGGGTTCAGAGCAAGTGTAAGAAAAGACACAAGACAGTATTTATGACGTACTTTATTAAGACCATTTTACATGATTAAGGAGTGTTTGATTAGTCCGCAGATGGCTTATGGTAGATAAGCCGTTTCTGATTAAAGTTCACAGGAACATGGAAATAAAGTAAAATTACAGCTCAGAGAATTGAGAAACAGTTCAGGAGTTGTCTCCCACGTATTGGCTTGAGGGGAGCAGTGGACATGTCTGTGCTCATACTAACAGGAGAAGAAAGGACTGCTCTCTTTCTCTCTGGTTTGAACACAGATTCCTGGAGTAAGGCAGATTACCTCCAGTACACATGTACAGAACCACAAACTACACCTGAGCAAAGCAACCAAACCATGAGACTTCCAGAGGTAGAGCCACGTCCTTCATTTCATTCTGTAACATGAACGCGAGTCAGCCGAGCTGCTGATATCAGTAGTGTGTAACAGGAAAAATGTTACGGAGACCCTCATAAAAGAGGCGTTTCTCTGATGCCAGAGAAACAGGACTGGAATGAACAAGACTGAGGAATTCCTGTGGTTGTGATCCAAAACACATGGAAAGCAAAAAGGAGCGACTTCCACAGCGGAGTCGCTTGGTCGTCCGAAAATATAAGGAAAGATCTGAAAGCAAGAATTCCCACTTCCTTTACAGTACTAATGAAACCCACTCTGCATCGGTAAACAACATTAAAAGCTATACAAAGGCATTGTCCATTACACAAACCTGTACGTTACTGGACATTTTTTTTTTAACCTACGTCTTTTTAGAATTATTCTGAATAACTTAAGTCCTGCCTAAAAGTGCAAATTCTTTAAAAGATGCATTTTCAGATTGGGCTATGGCAATGGAATGGGACATTCTGACCAGTAATCCTGTGCAAAGATATGTAAGAGACAAAAAACAAAAAGTACCCCAAAAAAAACAACAACAAAAAAAAAAAAGAATTTTTGCTATTTTGTGGTCAAAGGCCTTTTGAATAGTTCTGGTCTCTGCATCAACATTCTTTTTGCTTTAAAACCCCTCTAAGGCTTTTTTTTTAATAACAATGCATAAAGAAAAAATAAAACCACAATAATGAGATTTTTTTTAGGGTCTTCAGTGAACTTCAATAATGGAAAGGAGGATTGCTGAAATGTCAGGTCCCTTTAAGACGTGGTCCATTATTGTTGAATCAAATTGATGGAAATAAAACAGAAAGGTAATTAATCACAGTAATAGTAAAACCGTTTCAAAGAAAGGAAGTTAATGCTTGAACAGTGTTAAATTGAGTAGAATGACAGGGAAGAGGTCACTTGTTGTCTTTCACGGAGTCCTTTCGTTTAGCCCTGAAACGGCATTATGGCCGATATCCTGACCCTTGACCTGAAGAGGAGGGCAAGGACACGGCCAGCCAAGGCAACTCTTTCTTGTAAACACTCACGGGGACAGAAATGGAGCCTAACTGCAAATTAAAGAGGCAGCGTAGAGGTTTATGGGTGAGTGGATGTTTCTATCATGTGAGGATGTGTGTGAGATGTTTGGGTAACAGTCTGAGCGTTTGGCAGGGGTGGCCCGTGTGGACTAGGACTTCTGCTCCGCTGCTGCCGGGGATGGGGGCGTGCTGTCTGGCTTGATGATCTGGTATGTGATGAGGTACTCTGGGTAGGCCTGTAAAACACAAAGAGTTGGAAATGAACTGGATATCTACTATCTGAAAAAATGTGTTTGTTTTGGCAGTAGTTAAATATCTGAGCTCTCTCACCTGTTCCCCTCGGTAGATGACGTATTCGGCGTAGGCTAACCCGTTGACGCTGGGTCGGCCGATGACGGAATGGTGCCCTGGAGGAGCGTGGGCCATCTTCATGGCACTGAACTGCAAGAAGGATTTACCCAGAGTCACCCGGCAAAACAGCATCTGCCTGCGAAAAACAAAAACAAAATAAAATAAATAATAAAATATATATAAATAACAATAAAAAAAGAATACATGTATTAGGGCTGTCAACGTTAACGCATGCGATTAATAAAGAAAATTTTAATGCGTTTTTTTTTTTACGCAAATTAATCGTTTGACCCCAACTTCTTCCCGTCATCGCAGCACAGAAGGTTATCTATCATTGTGTGATGAGGGTACAGCACCAGTGTTGCCAGGGTACAGTCGCGGGAAAAATTACAGAGCCGTGGGTTGCGGTTTTTTGGGCTACTTTTTTAATGTACTGCGGCCGCCCCAAAGTGTATATAGACAAAAAAAAATTAAAATAGATCCTTTTACTAATATGTATTATACTTGAAATGTATACCTGGCAACTTAAGAACAGAGAGGCGGTCTTACACCATCAAGTATAATTTATAACAACAACAACGATGATAATATAATAATAATAATAATAATAATAATAGATTATTATACATTCAATACCACAACGTAATTTAAAATGACATAAATCTATATAATTTTACATAATTTGATTATATTTATATAATTTATAATTATGTATGTAATTATATATTTATAAATCACATGTATAATTTATAACAACAACAATAATAATTATTATTTAATTTTATTATTAGTTTTTAATATTATATACTTTTTATAAAACCTTTTTCTATTAAATTTTATATAATAGAATCAAAGTAGTAAAACATGTCTAAATGCTTTAGAAATCTTAAGTTTAAAAAATATCAAATCTTATGTGTAAATAAATTATTACATAGAATGAATTACTTTTAATAATTCATGCAATAATATTTAACAATTTTACTGAATATTAGTGAGTGTAATTAATATTAATGCATTTCAGTGCAATAAACAACACTTGATGTCCAATATTACATCTGCGTCCTGAAGCTTAACTAGATTGAGAAGCACTGGATTACAGGATCCACAGCACCATCAGCTGGTCATGTACGGTCACTGCGCCTGTTTTTCATTCATATCAGAGCTAGTCTAGGATCTTAAAGGGGAAGAATCAGATGTGTATGTACCTGTGACAGATGTAACAGGAGCGGTCTTTATGTGTGGGGCAGCCTGTCCCTCCGCCGATGCCGTACACGTACTGGTTGCTTTTAGAGGAGTTCTCTGCAAAGTAGATCCCTGCTCCAAACATCCCCCCGATGTAAGCGTGCCTCTCATCAAACCCTTTATGAATGATGGCGTTGATGAACGGTGACCCTGGAGATAAGGAGAAAAAGGAAACTGATCATCCTTACGTAAAAAGCGGAAAATTGGAATTACATTCTTTGAAAGAAGCTTTTGAGTTCGACATGGAGAAAAAAAAGCTTCTTTTGTAGCTTGAACTTTCCCAAATAGCACTTCTGATAGGTCATTCATCTCGTGATAGTACCGTGAAAGAGCATGCGCTCGTTGTGGTGGTTGTGGTTCTCATCTGCGATCTCCTTCTGCCTGTGTGCGTACCGCTCCCTCAGTTTCTTGTTCACCACCTTCTGAATCTGTACCAACATTCAATCAGCACATACAGGATCAACAAACATTCACACTATTAACTAGTCAAAGATATTTAGTATTAATGTAAATCAAATTAGAAGTTCACACTCACCTTCAGGATGTTGTATCTGTTGAAAACACCCCCAGCATTACCACCATCCCTGTGCTCTCTGATCGTACTTTGCAGCTGTAAAACAAAAAAATTATTCTTCATTAAGTCGTTACAAAATATTTAAGAACAGTAGCCCTTCAATAGGGTAACATGTTAAATGACGTTATAAATTACAGACTTAAATTTTATCACAAAGTAAAATTATATAAAAAAATAAGTAAAATAATAAAACAAGACTAAAAATAAGTTATATAAGACTATAAAAAGTTATAACTTAAATACTAAAATATAATAGGATTAATTAAATACAACAAATCAGTTATAATTTTAAGTGCATTTTTTAAGAAAAAAAATACGCAAAATGAAATAAAGTAATAAAATAAGACTACATATAATTTAAATACAAAAATAAGATAATAGTAAAATAAGACAAATCAGTTATAATTAGGTTAAGTTTAAATTTTTAAATGCACACTAAAGTAAAATAAGATCACAAATAATTGATATAAGAACAAATTAAAAAATAAATAAAATACAAAATGAAAAAAATAATAAGACTACATATAAGTTATACAGTCATGGCCAAAAATATCAGCACCCTTGGTAAATATGATCCAAGGCGGCTATGAAAATGAATCTGCATTGTTAATCCTTTTGATCTTTTATTTTAAAAATTCACAAAAATCTAACCTTTCATTGGATAATAACAATTTAAAATGGGGGGAAATATCATTATGAAATCAATGTTTTTCTCTAATACACATTGGCCACAATTAACGGCACCCTTTTATTCAATACTGTTTGAAACCTCCATTTGCCAGTTTAACAGCTCTAAATGTTCTCCTATAATGCCTGATGAGGTTAGAGAACACCTGACAAGAGATCAGAGACCATTCCTTCATCCAGAATCACTCCAGACCCTTTAGATTCTCAGCTCCATGTTGCTGCTTCTCCTCTTCAGTTCACCACTCATTTTCTACAGGGTTCAGGTCAGAGGACTGGAATGGCCAGCAGAAGCTTGGTTTTGTGCTCAGTGACCCATTTTTGTGTTGTTTTTGAGGTTTGTGTTTGGATTATTGTACGGTTGGAAGATCCAAACATGGCCCATTATAAGATTTCTAACAGAGTCAGTCACTTACTGATTTTTTATCTGTTGGTATTTGATAGAATCCATGATGCCATGTGTCTAAACAAGATGTCCAGGACCTCCTGCAGATATTTAGGTCCACAACATCAAAAATACAGCAGTAGATTTCATTGTACATATGAGGTACTTTTTATCCCTGTGTTCACCAAACCCATCTTGAGTGTTTGCTGCTAAAAAGCTCATTTTTTAGTTTCATCTGATCATAGAAGCCAGTGCCATTTGAAGTCCCAGTCGTGTCTGATAACTGAATATGCTGGAGTTTGTTTTTGGATGAGCTAGGAGAATTTTTCTTGAAACCCTCCCAAACAACATGTGGTGGTGTAGGTGCTGTTTGACAATTTTTTTTTTTTAAAGGTTTTCTGACCCTGAGACTCAACTATTTTCTGCAATTCTCCAGCTGTGATCCTTGGAGTGTCTTTAGCCACTCAAACTCTCCTTCTCACCGTGCATTAGGACGATATAGACACACGTCCTCTTCCAGGCAGTTTCGTAACATTTTATGTTGATTGGAAATTCTTAATTATTTCCCTGATGGTTTTCACTGCTCTAGCTCTTTTCTTAAAGCCACTTCACTAATTTGTGAAGCTCAATTATCTTTTGCTGCACATCAGAAATATATTCTTTGGTTTTTCTCATTGTGATGGATGATTAAGGGAATTTGGGCTTTGTTTTCCCTCCTATTTATATATCCCTGGAGTGCTCAAAATCGTGAATATGAATGGGAATATACTTCAGAGATATTTTACTCATAAGAATTTCTAGGGGTGCCAATAATTGTGTCCAACATGTATTTGAGAAAAACATTTATTTCATAATGCTATTTCCCCCCATTTTAAATTCTTATTATCCAATGAAAGGTTAGATTGTGATTTTTGTTTTTTTTTAATAAAAGATCAAAAGGATTAACAATGCAGAATAATTTTCACAGCCTTCTTAGATCATTTAGCAAGAGTGCCGATATTTTTGGCCATGACTGTATAACACTAAGTTATAACTTTTCACATAATAAAATATAACATGAGACTACAAATAAGTTAAATAAGACTATAAATAAGTTATAACTTATGACACACTAATATGAAACAAGACTACAAATAAGTTAACTTTCATCACACACTAAAATAACAATAAAGTTACATAAAACTTTAAGTTATAACTATTACTGCACACTAACACTACAAATCATATTCCTTACAAAAAACTATATGATAAAGAAAAAAAAAATTTAACTGTTGAAAGTTGTTAATGCATGTGTCTAAATTTTTCTCATTTATAGCTCCACCACAAAAATATATATTTAATTAAATAAAAATAAAGCCTTAAAATCTCTATACAAACTATTCAATTGTCTAGATGGACTAGTTGTCCATCAAGCCCATCACTAACAGGTCTTATGTATCATTTAGCTGTTACCAAACGTATTATCTTAGCACAAATGAAATACTGTGCTGGACCAATTAGCTGTCAGAAACTGAACCATCCATTTTGGAATCATATGGTTTTATAATATGATCAGGTGATTTGGAGTCCCCTCTCACCTCCTCCTCTACCGACTGAAACTCTTTGTCATCAGGGGCCAGGTCGATCAGCACCGTGCCCTGACTCGCACAGTGGAATGTCAGGTATGGGTTGGCACCTGTAATGAAAGCACACCAACACACAGAACTATAAAGAACCTCAGTGTGCTGCGGTTTGTTTAGTCATGAACAGATGGTGTTTGAGATAGATGCTGGAGTTGAACGCTTCTGGACTGACCTTGTTGACCGCCCAGCAGCCTCTCAATGCCTTTGATGAGTTTGTGCCTGTGGCCGTACGCGTTGATGCCGATCTCCTTGAGCTCCTCGTGCCCCATGTCAGCCAGCACATCCAGCGTAATCTAACACAACAGATGAACACCAATCAGAATTAGGGAAGCCATAGTAGTCTGGAGGCACAACCAATCACAAGATAAAGTTGTAATGAAACATGGCATGATTCATTTGAAGGCCAATTTCGACTCGGCTAATTCAAAAACAGCCAACAGTGCAATTTTTTATTTTCTCAGCTTGTTGCAATGTGAAACTTCCTCCTACTGAGAAGATAAACTCTTAGAGCGGCAGGAGGCTTGGATGGATATTATCGCGCGTGACTCATAACACACAGAATGATTATTACTGAATACGCCTCCTACACGCAACACGCACACAAAAGCAAACACGCAGATGGCGATTCGCACATGTTAGACTACAACACAGGGAGCCCTTTGAGCCAGCGTGTGTCTTACAGAGAGCATTAATGTTTGGTCACACTTGAACGAAGTATGTGAAACCATTTTGGACCTTGATGAATATGGACGAAGGGATAGGTCATCACTTTTTTGTTTGTAAACTCTAAAATAAAAACATAAGACGTTTAATAAGTTAAAATATAGGAACGTGCAGGTCAGCAAAATACAAAACATGCCACCGAGTTTGAAGTCAGTACATTTGTTTATTTATTTATTTATTCTTGAAATTAATATTTTATTCAGCAATGACTAAAAAGACATGTATAATATTAAAAGACTTCTATTTCAAATAAATTCATTTTCTATTCATCAAAGAAACTTGAAAAATAAATATCACTTTTTCCACAAATATATTAATAACGGTTTTCAACATTGATAAACATTGATAAGAAATGTTTATTAAGCACCAAATCAGCATATTAGATTGATTTCTGAAGGATCATGTGACACTGAAGACTGAAAAATTCAGCTTTGCCACAGGCATCACATATTAAAATGGAAAAACATAATATTTGAAAGTTACTAAATATTATACTAAATTGTATGTTATATAACACTATATTTGTAATTGTGTGTTATAACACTATTTTAATTGTATTTTTATTGTAAACTGTATATATTTTAAACAGTAATATTTCAGTTTTTACTGTATTTTTGATCAAATAAATGCAGCCTTGGTGAGCATAAGAGACTTCTTTAAAAAAAAAAAAAAATCTTACTTTTAAACCTTTGAACAGTAGTGCATTAAATGGAAGTGAATGAAACACAAAATGTGACCGTCCCATCGTCCGTTGACTCTGCATCAGGCTGTGTAATCTCAAACTCTCACACTCCAGTTCCAAGGCCCACTTATTGGCAATGCATCACATCTATGATAGGTCTGTCAAAGGACATTAGCCCAGGAGCTTCCAACTGCTCTCTTTCTCTTTCTCAGAAAGCACTGTGCACATCAATCGATGGGGCTCGCAGGACCAGCCATTATGTCCGCGAAGGTGTGATGGTCGCAGCGGGAAAGGTTTCATTTATTTCTACTTTTCTTTTTCTCTCTCTTTAACTCTCTTGGCAAAGTTTTCATTTGTGCCAATGCTGAGAAGGAACTGCAGCAGATTTACAACAGACTAGTGGAAAACCTTAAAAAAAAAAAACTACTAGACGGCATGTTAATAAAGTCTTAATTATGTTCAGTACAGTATTCAAGTAGAATAAGTAAAACCTTAGTTAACGTATGCATATATATAACATATGTGTGTGTCTGTAACTATAAGTATTAAGTTTTAACAGTTTTAATTATCATTCTAATTATATGAAATAGAAAAGTCCACACTAGAATTTTAACGATAACTGCAAAGAGCAGCAAATTTGCTAGAATCGTTTGTGGATTCTGCAACCTTTTTTTTTTTTTAGCTGATGGACAATAAAATGTCTAAAGGAAGTGGAAATGAAGCAGACATCTTACAGACATCTAAAAGAGACAAATATTCACATACCGCTCTTCTGACGGCACTTGTAAAGCGAGAAGACGTCTCTAAACTGCTCTGAGGTTAAAACCAGACACGTATTATGACGACATTGGTGCGTGTATGAGATCTGTGAGCACGTCCTCAATCTCATTTGCACTCAGTCTTTCACACGTCTCTGAAAAACTGTTGCCTCTTCATGCTCCATCTCCCGTAGGCACAGCGAGGCAGAATAAGATGGAGAGTGAGCAGACGAGTGAGTCACTGTGAGACAGATGAATGCGTCTTACTAAAGCCACAATCAGAACTGATTTCAGCCCCTCACATCAAGCGCTCTTCCCAGCTGGTGGCCGCCAAGACCATTTCTGTTCATCTATGTGCAAATGAGCGGCGGGTCTGGCACAGTATGCCAATCGCATCCCACGGGCTCGCCCTCGTGGAGACGAAGCTGAGAAGAAGGAAAGCCGGAGGAACAAGTAAGTTCGGAGCTCAGTGTGAGCGAGCGGCATGACCGTATTAATCAAAAGAAGGGGCGCAGAGGTCAGCCCCGTTACCCAGGATCTCTCTCACACCTATAAAGATCGAGAGACGCTGGTAATCTCACAGCGTCCGGCTGAAGAGGAGCTGGCTGGAAATGATAGAGCCAAGGTGCTGAGAGAGAGAGAGAGTATATTGAAAGGAGATAATTACGAGGCCACAGATGTCATCGCATTTACATAACGTTGACTAGAAGGACCTGGAGTTCTCTACAGGAAACAACGGCAGGCCTCTCTACACAGGACAGCTGGCAATTTAATGTGTGGAGTGGAACTGATGAGATTGAGATGATTGAGATTGATTTGATCCTAGGAAGTGACCTTACCTGTTCCCGCTCAAAAATATCCCGCAAATGCTCCAAACCCAAACTCTTCAGGAACTGACTGATGTTCATATCCAGAATTGTAACTAGAGAGAAAAAATACATCATGATTCATATTACTATTATCCTACATTCAGGGCATAATTAAATTTAAAGGATGCAACTAAATGTCATTTTACTACCTTATTAATCTGGAAATAGTTTTTTTTTAGATTAATGTGATAAGACATAATGCTATTTCATGTCATGCACTCTATTGTCCTCCAAAACAATTTTCAAACTGAAGAATATAAATACAAATAGAAAAGACTATAAAACAATACATAAAATAAGTTTATACTCTGTGTGCTATAAACTGCATAAAGCTTTTCACATACACACACACACACACACACACAATTCTGTCAGAAAATGCAACACTTCTCTCAGAAAATTGTTCCAATTGCAAATGTTTTGGTATTCATGTGCTTATTGTTTTTGTTTGCACTGCAACAACAAAAAAAACAGGGAAGAAAAGTTGATAAAATTTCACACAGAACTCAAAAAATGGACTGTACAAAATTATTGGCACCTTGTCAAAATTGTAAGAAATAATTGCTTTTCAAGCATGTGACGCTCCTGTAATTTGTATTTAGACACACCTGTGGCAAGTAATCACACTTGCAACCAGTTAAAATGGAGAAAAGTTGACAACCTTTGTGTTGTGTGTCACACTGAGCATGGAGAAAAGAAAGAAGTGTAAAGAGTTGTCTGTGGATTTGAGAGAAAAAAATTGTGGAAAAACATGGACAATCTCAAGGCTACAAGTCCATCTTCAGAGATCTTAATGTTCCTGTGTCCACTGTGTGCAATATCATCAAGAGGTTTACAGCCCATGGCACTGTAGCCAACCTCCCTGGACGTGGACGGAAGAGCAAAATGAATGAAAAATTACAATGAAGGATTGTTTGAATGGTGGATAAAGAACCCCGATTAACTTCCAAACAAATTCAAGCTGATCTGCAGACACAGGGTACAACAGTGTCAGCTCGCACTATCCGTCGCCATCTGAATGAAAAGGGACACTATGGTAGCAGACCCAGGAGGACACCACTGCTGACACAAAGGCATAAAAAAGCAAGACTGGAGTTTGCCAAAACATATGTGACAAAACCACAATCCTTCTGGGAGAACGTACTGTGGACAGATGAGACAAAAGTAGAGCTTTTTGGTAAAGGACATCATGACACTGTTTACAGAAAGAAATGAGGCCTTCAAAGAAAAGAACACAGTCCCTACAGTCAAACATGGTGGAGGTTCAAAGATGTTTTGGGGTTGCTTTGCTGCATCTTGCACTGGATGCATTGACCGTGTAAACCAGGCATCCTCAAATCTGGCCCACTCCTGCAGAGTTTAGCTCTAACCCTAATCATACACACCTGAGCATGCTAATCAGAGTCTTCAAGATCATTAGAAAATCACAGGTATGTGAGTTTGATCAGGGTTGGAGCTAAACTCTGCAGCAGATTGGCCCTCCAGGGAAAGATTTGAGGAACCCTGGTGTAAACCATATCATGAAATCTGATGATTACCAAAGAATTTTGGGGCGCAACATAGTGGCCAGTGTCAGAAAGCTGCGTCTCCACTAGAGGTCATGGGTCTTCCAGCAGGACAATGACCCGAAACACACTTCAAAAATCACTCAGAAATGGTTACAAACAAAGCGCTGGAGAGTTCTGAAATGGCCAGCAATGAGTCCAGATCTGAATCCCATAGAACACCTGTGGAGAGATCTCAAACCAGCAGCTGGAAGAAAGGCATCCTTCAAATCTGAATGACCTGGAGCAGTTTGCAAAAGAAGAGTGGTCCACAATTCCAGTAGAGAGGTGTAAGAAACTCATTCATGGTTACAGGAAGCGATTGATTTCAGTTATTTTTTCCAAATATTAAGTTAAGGGTGCCAATAATTTTGTCCAGTGCATTTTTTTGGGTTCTGTGTGGAATTGTATCAGATTTGACTTTTCTTCTGTTTTTTTGTGTTCCAATGCAAACAAAAAAACTAAATGTGTGAGTACCAAAACATTTGCAAGTGCAACAATTTTCTGAGAGAAGGGTTGCATTTTCTGACAGAATTGCAAGGGTGCCGATATTTTTGGCCAATATTATTCATTAATATATAATTAATGCATTAAAACTACTTTTACAATGCATTATACATAAAGGCTTTAAGTAAAGTGTTAATGACATTTTTTCCAAGTTTTAACTATTAACAGGATCTGCCTAAGTATTGTTACTATAATTTCTGTTTCTTATAAATGTAAGAGACTGATATAATTTATGATCCCAATACAGTTACTGTTCTTAAAAATGTTGTTAGCATTCCAACTTGTATCATTTCTCAAAACCATTCTAAACTCATTTTTTATATTCTACAATAGATTTGATAAAAAATTAAATGGGTGTTGCAGCCCTACTTGCAATAAAAACTTATGTAAAATAATATTAAGACACATCACATGATCTACTCACTTTCTCCCTCCTTCCTCTCTGATGCAGTAGCCCCATCAGCAGGGCCTGAGGCTCCAGGTACGGCCAGCTCTGTCAGGGGCCCGGCCAGATTGTCTATGCTGCTGGCGGCGGACAGACAGGAAGGGGTAGATGTTGGAGAGATGACAGAGGTGCTGACTACTGTAGCCTGGGGTTTGAAACAACTAGGCAACGCTTCAGGGGGCATGGCATCAATCAGCAGTGCCCGGATATCATCAGCCTGGAAATCAATAGAAAAAAAGTAAACAAAGAAAAAAAAAATTCTGTAGTAGTATAAGAATTGTGTGTCTGATCAATTTTAAATACGAGACTAATGTAATATTCATGTTAGAGTACCACGCCACATGGGCGAGAGGATAAATTAGAAAGTAGTTGTACACAGCATTAGTTTGGCTTCTTGGTCTAGAATTGGACAATAAAAGCTGAGAACAGCTGTGTCATTAGCACCTGGCATGAACACGGCCACTGGAGCCCAATTACTAAAGGTTACGGGAAGATTTACCATTTGCTTCGCACAAGCCTGAACACAGGGGACACAGGTTTAAACACCTCAGCTTATGTGTTTAGAAGATAAATGTCCCAATTTCCCCGAAAAGTCTATGCCACCTGAACCATATGAGACCTTACAGCCAGAACAAACAGTCTTGCAGAGCATGAAACTTTTATAGAAGTTGGGTTTAAAATGGGGAATGTCTATATATTCAAATCTGTAACTGTTAAATAAATGACAGTATACAAATGTGGGCTTGAATGTATATAAATGTGAATCCTTCCGAGAGGTATGTGTTTATTACCGTCGCCAAGTCCAGTGGTGTCTGGCCCTCTTGGTTCTTCATGGTGGGGTCGGCTCCGTGGGCCAGCAGCAGAGCGCAGAGCTGCGTGCGGCCCTTCTGCGCAGCCTCATGGAGGGGTGTGAAGGCCCATTTATCAGTGGCATTTACACAGGTGTTATACTTGATCAGCAGGGCCGCAATGTCCACATGCTGGAAAGGAAGACAGAGGCTTATTACTGACAAAATTATTCTACAACCAACAATCTTTAAAGCCTGGATGTTAATTAAAAAGAAGCATAGCTCTTTCTGTAGCAGATCTGCTTGGTGTAAAAGATTCAGACTTCAGATGCTAATTGTCACCATCAATTCTTTATAGTGGTCCATACAACTCGTCTAAAGCCATTCGATAGCTTTGTGTGAACATGTGAACAACAAACCAAAACGCAAGTTGCTATTCACCGAAAATACTGACATTTGCCCTAGCTCTACTTGGCAAGTGAATAAGAAATAGTAGCAATGTTCCATTTGTGAATCAAATGACTCTTTTGAGTGAATCAAATGCACATAATTGCACATAAAATATACATGAAATAGTAGCAATGTTCCATTTGTGAATCAAATGACTCTTTTGAGTGAATCAAATGACTGATTCTTTTGAATTAATAAAATTATTATTATTTTTTTTTTTTCCTCAATGAATTGGATGATAAAATCAGATTAAATGTTATGTTCATGATTTGGGCTAATACAATTCTCAATTTCAGTCAGTACTGAATTTTGAATTGGCTTTTATTTTAAAAAAGTAAAATGAAAACTGAATATCCAGTTTAATTTTTTGTAATTTTTTTATGTGCTTTTGTCATTTTTATGAGTTTGTTTTAAGAAACATACATTTTCAAAGTACTAATATATTTCATTTTTGTTTTATTTTATTTTTATTTTTATTTTTATTATAGTAATTTTAGTATTTGAGTTAGTTGCCAAAGCAACAGTTCTCATTTTTTTTAATTAATTTTTTTCATCTAATATCCTTTATTATTATTATTATTATTATTTCTATTAACAAAAATGTTTTAATAGTTTTGGTTAACAATAACAACACAAAGCATGACACCATGAGGAGGCATAAATAATGACAAATTGTCCATTTTTAGATAGACTGTCTCTTTAAAAGGCATATGAGAAATATTTTTCATTAGCAATGGAGAGCGCAGGGCAAAACAAGCTTGGTTTCTGGCCAACTCTTGAGTTGTAGTGCACAGTGTGCGGCTGAGATATCCTGAGCCGTCCTCCCATCAGCAGCAGTGACTGTATGGAACTGCGATCAGCTGGCTGTGTTTGCTGAGCACTGACAGCCTCTACACAAACAGGCCGCATATGAACAGAGGGAGGCACACTCAAGGTCAGCCAGCATCGGCTGGCCGCCAGCTCTCCTCTAGCCAATCAGCAAAGCTTGGGCAACCTGCCACTCCGGTCACAGCCAATCAGAATCTCACAGCTCCCATCACAGAGGTCCTGTTTCTTGGACGGCAACAGAGAGTGTATGAGAGTATGGTCGAGGGCCGGAGTCTGGCTAGTTCTGTTCCAACATGTTTATGTAACTGCAATCTGCTCCTATCCATCTGCATGGTCTAATCACATCCCTGTAGACCTCCACAGGGCAGAGACGCTGATAAATACCTCCAACTACCATCACCTGAAATGGGTTTCCCTGAATTCGCTTGATTTGATTTCCAGAAAGAGTCAAATCCTGTACTAGAAGTGTTCTATGCCACGTGGATTAAAGCTCATCTGGGTTGCGGCTTGCAAACGACATCCTCTCGGCATCTGGGTTGTTCACGAGTGGAAATGCAAGTGATACCACCTGAAAGAATCATGAGCCGCAGCGACGCATTAAAAGTGCATAAGCCAAGGTTCTGTTGGCAGAACAAATACAGATGTCCAAACACTTTTTGCATACAGTCACACACTGATTTTCACAGGAAGTGAAAACAAAGTACATTATCAAAGCACTGAGGGGTTCAGGTGAAGGTTTACACTTGTTCTGAGCGGGAAAAAAGCCCTACGTTTCGTTTTCAGAAGCAAATACATGGATTATTCAGGGTCTACATCTGTTTGTGTGTGTCTGAGGTACCCACTGCACAGTTTCCTGCCAGACCTGACATGACACCGGAGGCATGACATGTGTTGGCTTAACAGATGTCTGCATGTAGTCCCAGTCTCAATGAAATATTCCTCCTTTTAATCAGCAATTGCACTCACCCCGTATGAGGCCGCGTTGTGGAGGGGAATAAGGCCACCTTTGTCCTGCGCATTGACATCCGCCCCATGCTCAAGTAAATACTCCGCTACCTCCAGATTGTTATAGCCAGCTGTGGAGAAAAGGATGCAGAGAAATGTAAATCCATCTGCCCACGAACCATCTGATATCAAACACAAGCACCAATCCGTATTACACATACGGTTCAGAGTGTTTTTGAAACTTTGAAAACTGAAAAGAAAAAAAAAAAGAAGCGTTTTTCCACTGCAGCGCACCACAACTGAAGCTATTGTACGATAATAAAGTAACTACATTGAGGAGATCCTTTAATAATAGCCATAAATTATAAAGTGGTTATCAGGAGTGTGCAATCGAGAATTATTACAAACTTGAACACCGTGAAATTAATTTACATGAGGGTGAGGATCACATTTACATCTAAATGATAATGAATCTACATGGAACTCAACCCAAACCCCAAATCATCTTTTTTCAGGCAGATTTACAGAACAGAAAGTGTTTGTGCACAAGTCGAAGGTCTATCTATCTATCTATCTATCACCTGCATGCATGCATGTATGTATATATATGTGTGTGTATGTGTGTGTGTGTGTGTGTGTGTATGTATGTATATATATATATATATGTGTGTGTGTGTGTGTGTGTGTGTGTGTATATGTGTGTGTGTGTGTGTGTGTGTGTGTGTGTGTGTGGTAGCACTTTACAATAAGGTTCATTAGTTAACAACATTAGTTAACAAACTAAGAATGAACAATACTTCTGCAGCATTTATTAATCTTAGTTAATGTTAATTTCAGCATTTACTAATGCATTATTAAAATCACAAGTTGTGTTTGTTATCATTAGTTAATGCACTGTGAACGAACATGAACTAACAATGAATAACTGTATTTTCATTAACGTTAACAAAAACTAAATACTGTAGCAAATGTACTGTTCATTGTTTGTTCATGTTAGTTAATATAGTAACTAATGTTAACAAATGGCACCTTATTGTAAAGTGTTACCGTGTGTGTGTGTGTGTGTGTATATACACATAAATATACACACACACACATATGGTTCCATGCATACATGTGTAAAAAGCTAAATGGAACTATTAAAAACAATGACAATTAACAAAGCACATACAATTATTTACAAAAAAGGAAATTATAAACATAACTTAATTCAAAATATGAGTAAATACTAATAGTATGCAAGTAGTAAAATCACTACAACCAAAACCAAAATAAAAATAGATAATTCAAAATATATAAAGAACACAAAAACTTAAAAGACAAACACAAAAGAAATGACAAACTAAAATGTAAATGACAACAGAAAATAATAATACATAAAAAGCTAATTTAAAATATTAGTAAATACTCCAAAAGTATACAACTATAACTAAAATAACGCTGTTACAGCCATTTATGATCTGATTCATAATTTTTCCCATCAATTTATTAATGGTTCCCAAAATCAGATTGCTAATCTTGGGTGCATTACATTGCCACAGCTTCTATGTAGGTATCACCATCTCAGTGAAATGTCATCCATTTCCCTTTTCAAAACTTAATTAAACTCAATTAATTAAACTCTCTTTAGCCAGTGTTACTGAAATCTTACTCCTCGTTACTCCTTGTAATCGCAATTATATTTATTGCTCGGTGCAAAGTGGAAGCTAAGCACAGATGTGTTTTTTTTTTGGTCGCTCCAGCTGAGCTAGAAGACACTCAATCTGGCACTCAACCTTTGGCATTGAACAAGCTGTCTCTGACCTTTACCCAAAAAGACCAGTACACTATTTTCAGCTTTAACTGTCTTTGGTTCCTTTAACTCTCTTTCTCACTCCAGACATACATGACTGCCTACAGGACCGTCACTAATTAGAGCCCTCATCATTACAGGCTGCAGCCCTCTAATAATGCGCAAACCTAGCTTTGAGAACCGCACTAATGAGAACACGCTCTCACATGTACACACTCCACCGCGTGTGCCGTGCTCATCAAAGGCTTCCTGCAGGTTCTTCTCCATAAACTACAAGCATTTTTAGCAGTGTTTCTCACTTCTTTCCCACGAATATGTCATCTGTCTGGTTGCACTGCTCTGTTTTCCTCTTATCTTTAATGAAGCAGATTTACTCTCATTAACACCATGATAAGCATTAAGATTATAGTGAATTAAAAAAAATAAAATAAAATTAATAATAACAGTGTGGATACGGTGTCACGGGTCGTGAAGTGTCAGCAGCTGTTTTCCAAACATGAGAGAAAGTATAGACTGCATTAGCAAAATGGGCTCATTGCTCAATGCTGCATTTTTGAGGCAATTCCTGTACATATTTGATTTTATGGATAAATAAAAAGCCATTTTATTTTTTTATATAGTATAGTAATACTACATAAAAAACAAAAAGGCATTTTTAATTTACCCACAAGTGTTACTTCATAACCAGTGTTGGGAAGGTTTCTTTGGAAATGTAACAGGTTACAGTTTACAAGTTATTCTATTTAAAATGTAATAAGTACAGTGTGTGCAGAATTATCAGGCAAGTTGATATTCTGGTCATATTTTTTTTCCAAGAACATTTTACCAATTCCAAACCACATCAATCTTAATAACTACTATTGCTTTTGTATTTAATAATTTGTATGTGATATATAATTGTCCATGAAGGCTGATAGTCAGAAACTTCTTATTTCAGGTGTGCAGAATTATTAGGCAGGTTTTCCTTTACATATAAAATGAGCCAAAAAAGAGATTGAACTCAAGAATAAAAGTTAAAAAAATGATTTAATGCCCATGAGAAGGATGCAATACTAATGAAATAATAGAATTAGCAAAGTTAAGGCATGACCATTGGGCAGCGAAATGCTCATTGGGTCAGCAAGGTCAGAAAAAACAGGTGGAGAGGAAAAGACACGTTAACTGCAAAAGAATTAAGAATTAAGGTGAAGAATTAGGTGAGAAACCATCAGGAACCATTTAGTCTCCAGAACTGCAACCTTCCTGGAGTCTCCAGAATTACAAGGTGTCAGGTTCTCAGAGACTTTGCTTGGGTAAAAAATTCTTTAAAATGGCCCTCACTTAATAAGAATAACATGCTGAAGTGTTGTGAAATACATGAAGACTGATTTTGTATAGGCTTTATGGACAGATAAGTTGAGAGTGACTCTTGAAGGACCAGCATCACATCCTCTTGTACCACTGTTTGAAGAATTTATCTTCCAGAATCTGGCTGTAAGTTTTAGGAGCTCATTTTTAATCAATCCTGCAAGACAGACTTTTCAGGAAAGGAGATGAACTAAAATGAGCTCCCAAAACTTACAGCCAGATTCTGGAAGATAAATTCTTCAAACAGTGGTACAAGAGGATGTGATGCTGGTCCTTCAAGAGTCACTCTCAACTTATCTGTCCATAAAGCCTATACAAAATCAGTCTTCATGTATTTCACAACACTTCAGCATGTTATTCTTATTAAGTGAGGGCCATTTTAAAGAATTGTTTACCCAAGCAAAGTCTCTGAGAACCTGACACCTTGTAATTCTGGAGACTCCAGGAAGGTTGCAGTTCTGGAGACTAAATGGTTCCTGATGGTTTCTCACCTAATTCTTCACCTTAATTCTTAATTCTTTTGCAGTTAACGTGTCTTTTCCTCTCCACCTGTTTTTTCTGACCGTGCTGACCCAATGAGCATTTCGCTGCCCAATGGTCATGCCTTAACTTTGCTAATTCTATTATTTCATTAGTATTGCATCCTTCTCATGGGCATTTAATAATTTTTTTTAACTTTTATTCTTGAGTTCAATCTCTTTTTTGGCTCATTTTATCTGTAAAGGAAAACCTGCCTAATAATTCTGCACACCTGAAATAAGAAGTTTCTGACTATCAGCCTTCATGGACAATTATATATCACTTACAAATTATTAAATACAAAAGCAATAGTAGTTATTAAGATTGATGTGGTTTGGAATTGGTAAAATGTTCTTGGAAAAAAAATATGACCAGAATGTCAACTTGCCTGATAATTCTGCACACACTGTAGTGTAACCATTTCAATTACTTTATTAAAGTAATGCAACTTATTACATTTCATTACTTTTCTAAATTTTCTAAAGCAGGCAGGGTTAACCTTACAGTAGTACTCAACACTGATTAACTGTCAGACTTTCAAAATCCTTCTTCACTTGAATTAAGATTATAATAATTTCAAAGCACAGGCACCACAAAATGAGACAGTCAGTGAGATTTTTACCTCTTTTTACTTTCAGATCGTTCTGCAGTTAAATAAAGATTTAAAATCGTAAGATATACAGTGCCCTCCAAAACTATTGGAACAGTGAAGACAAAATTGTTCTGTTGGCTGTGGAGTCGAGACATTTGCAAATATGATGAAAAGACAAATATGAGACAAAAGTCTGTGACCCATAGACATCACCAGACTCTTGGTCTCATCCTTTGAAATACTTTCCCCAGCCTTTAATGCAGCCAATTCCAATTGTTGCTTGTTTGGGAAGTTTCTGCCTTTACTCTCCTCTCTAGCTGGTGAAATTCATGTTCAATCGGATTTAAATCTGGAGATTGACTTGGGCAATCTAAGACTTTCCATTTCTTTGCCCTTATAAATTCCTTGACTGAACTGGCAGGGTGTTTTGGGTCATTGTCCTGATGCAATATGAAGCACTTCCCAATGATTCTGGTGGCATTTTCTTGAATATTGGTAGGCAAGATGGTTTTGTACCCTTCCAAATTCATTCTGCTACGGTCATCATACATTAAGTCATCAGTAAAGTTGAGAGGGCCTGCTCCAGAGGCAGCCATGCATGCCCATGCCATGACACCACCTCCACCATGCTTTACAGATGAGGCTGTATGCTTGGGATCATTGCAGTTCCCTTTTTTTCTCCACATTTTTGCTTTCCCATCGGTCCAAAACACAGTTCCAAAACTCTTCTGGCTCACCTTTGTGCTTTTTTGCAAACTCTAATCTTGCCTTTCTATTTTTGGAGCTGGTCAGAGGTTTGTATCTTGCTATGTAGCATCTGTAATTCTGTGTCAAAGTCTCCTGAGGACAGTAGATTGTCAGAGCATCACCCAGCTTTCTGGAAGTTGCTGGTGATTTTACAGACACGTCTTTTAGGGTTCATTTTCACAGCTTTTATGATTTGTCTGGTCATCAACTACTGTTGTTTTCTCAGCCGATCAGGTAGTTGTTGGTTGCTGGTGTCGCTGGTGGTTTCCAAACTCTTGATTTCTTCATGCCCTTTGTTTTTGCTAGAGCTCTAATTAACTTCCTCTTTTCTTTTAGCATCCAAATTGCTTGCTTTTCTCTCAAAGTCAGGTTTGTGGTTTGTGCGTGTCATCATCGAATGCAAGATTCAGAATGCAGAAGTAATGGATATAACTGATACGACACATTACCTGCTTTTAATATCTGAAGAATTAATGCAACAGGACACAGCTGATCACTTAGAAAGACCTGTGAGGCAACTGTTCCAATACTTATGCTCACATCAGATAGAGGGATGAAACTCTAAAAGTGCTGAACTTCTTATCTGGTAAAACATCTGTGTGTTGAATCACCCAATAATAAAATGTGTTGTTTAATAAAAATATGTTTTGTCTCATATTCATCTTTTAATCATATTTATAAATGTCTTGACTCCACAGCCAACAGAGCAATTTTGTCTTTACTGTTCCAATACTTTTGGAGGGCACTGTAGTTTAATAGCTATGACACTATTTTTGAAAACAAATCTTTGCATAGCTATGATAGGAAACACTGGCATCTAACAATGCTTTGGAAAAAACTGTTAATCTTAAAATATAAAGCATATACATAAACCCAAATAGAAAACAAAACAGTTATCAAATAACCATGTGTCCTTCTGTGTCCCACTGGTGTCTCATATTTTAAAGCAGCCAATGCAATTTGGGAAAGACATCAAATCAAATCTTTGGGTGTGTGAAAATATTCAGATATAAACCCCTTTGTAATTGTTAACATTTTCATAAGTAACTGCAATTTTAATTACTCCTTTTTCTCAGTAACTGTGATTAGTTACATTTATTTTGTAATTAAAGTACGTAATTCCGTTCCATGTAAATAGTAACTCCCCAACACTGTTCAAAACATAAGATTAATTACAAATCAAAACAAAATGCGGTTACACTTTATTTTAAGGTGTCTTTGTTACAGTGCAATTATACATTTAAGTACTGAGTGAATAATATTAATTAACTACACGCACTTACTATGTGGTTAGGTTTAGGATTAGGGTTTGGTTTAGGGTTAGTTGCATGTAATTATGCATAATTAATTGTTATTATATGGGTAAGTACATTAAGGACACCTTAAAATAAAGTGTTACCCAAAATGCAAACAAATTCAATTTGAGTAGACATTTTACCTCAGTCCCCCTAAGCAGCCTAAAAAAAAAAATGACGTTTCAGTCATTAAAAAAATGCCCAGAAAAGCTTCAGGATTGTAATGCATGAGATCCTGCAACGTCAGTCAGAATGAATGAATTCGTCTTACGATTCTCCCCGCAGGCCAACGGCAGACGAGTGGCGTGTTCTCTAGGCAGGGGTCACAACCACCACGTTAGTCACGGCCCATTGCTCTCTGGTGGAAATAGCGGATGTGTGCTAGCTGGAGTAAAATCATGTGTCTATATCTCTGCCTGATGGTTAGGGCCGTCTCCCACCTGCTGCTGGCCTGGCCGAGCAAGATAAGTGGACTGACCAGAGCGCTCACTCCATCTGTTCAGTGACATTTGCTGATCTGTGCTGTTCTGCACGCAGTGTGAGTCCTGCTATGAGTCACTGGCATGGCTGGAGTGTTGTGCAAATGATGATCCCAGAGCAGCGCTCTCCTACTCTAAACTCAGATCTATTTAACACCCTCAGGCTTCTGGGTAACTCTTTTTAGCCTGTAGTTATAGTTATAAAGTGAATTATCATTATTTCTAATAATTAGAAATGAACTGCCATGCTTGTAAAAAACCCCTGCAATTATATATTACTCTTCTGTGTGTGTGTACATATTTATAATAGTCATGTCCTCTTGAACATTCCAGCTGCAATTGCATAATGTTTATTTTAGAATGACAATTATTATTATCATTAGTTATAAACATTATTAATAATAATATATTTGAATTAATTTGCCACATGCTTGCAAAAATACAGATGCAATTGTATATTATTTATAATAGTCATGTGCTTCAAACAGCTGCAACTGCATGTTTATTATAAAATAACAACAATGACAAAATAATAATATGCTCGGCTTTGGCTCCAAGATATTCTATAATATTAAACACCAAATATTAAATAAAATTCTTACTTCTGCATAAGTCACGGATAAGAATTTTATGTCTAATGTCTTCTGTAGAGCTTCTTATAGTTGAATTGAACTTGTTTCATAATTAACTTTACACTGTTATTGAACCAAATCTGAATAAACACTGAACTTACTTGAGCTGAATAATGACACACTTGCCTTTTCAGAGCTGCTTTAAAGCAGTTTGAATTTGTATTATATTTGAAACCCTTTGCATCAATGATCCTGTTATTTCCCATTTTATTACTGTGAAGCTGCTTTGAATTAATCTGTATTGTTTAAAGAGTTATATAAAAAGTCAACCTGAGTTTTTTTTTTTTTCTCCATAGCTATGACGTACGTGAACGACTCTGGAAAACGTTTATATTCTGAAACATATTCTCACAAATACAAGAACACCCATGAATAAGATGGGGAAGGCTCACATAAAGAGATTAGTCTGAATAAGACTTTATCGGGGACATGAGCCATACGGAGAATATTGTTGTGCATGTAAATGTCGGTGACGGTACGAACCGTGTGGAAGTCTTAGACAGATTTAATATTTGGCAAGGAAGCCTTTGAATCCCTGCCTGGAAGCCAGGCTTACACAGCGCTCAGAAAGGGATGAGAGCCAAGATTTAATTCAACATGTCCCCCTTTCTTTCCTTCTGGGTTTCCTTGCCTCGCCTCTGGGGTGGGATGATATCTCACACACTGCTTCAATGCTTTTGTAGAAACGCAATTCTCAGGATGACGGTACAGCTTGATTTTTTCATTTGAAAGAGAGAAGTGCTCTTGTTTCTACGTTGAAAGCAATGGCTCAGAAGGCCACAGAACGATTTTTCATTACCTGCCAGGTGCAGCGGAGTCGAGTTGCGTCCCTGTGTGTCTCTGCAGTTGATGTTCTCCAAGCTGCACAGTTTCTGGACCCGGGCCAGGCAGCCTTTTTTGGCGGCATCCAAAAGCGCAGCATCTCCTCTCAGCAAGTCCTGGATATCTGTGTCTCCCTCCTTCACCATGTCCAATGGAGTGTTTCCGTCCCGATTCTTCTTGGTGGGGTCTGCTCCATGCTGAAAGAGATAAGGACATTGAGTGCAGATCCACAGAGAAGCCTGAAGGCTGACTTAGCACAGTTTAAAAACCACATCTAAGATCTCTCTGAGGATTTATTCATTACATGATCAGTGCTAAATCATTTTTTGAGTTTTCATATATACATATATATATATATATATATATATATATATATATATATATATGTGTGTGTGTGTGTGTGTTTGTGTGTGTGTGTATGTATGTATATATATATTTATATACACACACATATACATACATACATACATGTTTGTGCTGTCAATCGATTTAAAAAAAATTTAATCGTGATTAATCCCACCAATATACTTTTATATTGCAATAATTTCACATTCAATCTTCAAAATAATGGACAAAAAACATTTTTAATATTTGTTTAATGGCATCTTTTTCATGACTGGATGCTAGTATCACTGATACCAAGTAATACTGATTTCCCTAATATTTAACCATTGACTATAGCCATTAAACATTACATTATAATTAAGAGCTATCAATTTTAACATTTATTAGACTTTAAAAATAACTTCTAATTTAAGTGAACTTACAACAATCTTCACATAAACCCATACATTTTATATTCAGTTAGGCTACCTGTGCCCCTCAGCAGAAATATACAGAAATTGAATAAATTTCAAACAATCAAACAATAAATTCTAAACCAAATACAGATAAATACTTACAGCTATATAAAAGTAATCGATTTCCTCTTTTTCTTTTATTCTTGATGAACAGACATCACAGCAGCTGGTTATTAGGTTGTTTTTAGCTGCTATTTCTTGTCGCTGCTGAACGATCTGACATGCATTGTATTTTCTCTCAACTCTCATCACCTTTTCTGACCCATTTCAGTCTCTTCTAATGAGCTGACGAGTGGAATCGGGTGTGTTATATGAGGGAGACAGTGGTGTTGGGCTGCTCCAGGACAGTTTTGAAAACCATTTCAGAGACATGTTCTTAATGTAACTCATATATAACATATTACATGCACGCACAGTTTTAAGGCAGCTTTAATCGCCTTTTTGGTAACTTCATGCCTTAACTGACCACAACATTGCATGCACGTAGTTTATTTCACGCTTTGTTATGAACTGAAACAGGCTACAGGGCGCGCCGGTTTCCGCGCTCGTTTGACTCGCGCCTGACGCTGAAGTGAAGCTGGAGCGCGTGTCTGAAACGTCTCCGGATTGATGTGATCGTAAAGACATTCTGCGACTGAATAAATATATATATATATATATATAGATAGATAGATATAGATAGATAGATATATATATATATATATAGATATATATATATAGATAGATAGATAGATAGATAGATAGATAGATAGATAGATAGATATATATATATATATATATATATATATATATATATATATATATAGATAGATAGATAGATAGATAGATAGATAGATAATTCATACCCTTGGTAAATATGATCAAAGGTGGCTGTGAAAATAAGTCTGCATTGTTTATCCATTTGATCTTTCATTTAAAAATTTTAAAAAGTCTAACCTTTAATTGAAGTAAAAAAAAAAAATAAAAAAAAAAGTCAAAGTGGGGGAAAATCACATTGGGAAATGAATATTTTTCTCTAGTACACAATGGCCTAATGCACAGTGAGAATGAGAGTTTGAGTGGCCAAAGACTCTCCAAGGATCACAGCTGGAGAATTGCAGAGATTAGTTGAATCTTGGGGACAGAAATCCTCAAGATGGTTTTGGTGAACACAGGGATAAAAAAAAAAAGTACCCCATGTGTACAATGAAATATACTACTGTATTTTTGATGTTGTGGGCCTATTTTTCTGCAGGAGGTCCTGAACATCTTGTTTAGACACATGGCATCATGGATTCAATTAAATACCAACATATAAAAAATGTAAAACTGACTGTCCATGCTAGAAATCTTATAACGGGCTGTGGTTGGATCTTCCAACAGGACAATGATCCACAAACAAACATCAAAACCAAAACAGAGCACAAAACCAAGCTTCTGCTATGGCCATTCCAGTCCTCTGAACTGAACCCTATAGAAAATGAGTGAGGTGAACTGAAGAGAAGCACCACCAACATGGAGCTGTGAATCTGAAGGGTCTGGAGTGATTCTGGATGAAGGAATGGTCTCTGATCTCTTGTCAGATGTTCTCCAAACTTATCAGGCATTATAGCTGATTCAAAGCTGTTATCTTGGCAAAAGGAGGTTGCAAAAAGTATTGAATAAATGGGTATGATTAATTGTGGCCAATGTGTATTTTTGATAATGAGATTTCTCTCCCATTTTAAATTCCTATGCTCCAATGAAAGGTTAGATTTTTGTACTTTTTTAAAATAAAAGATCAAAAGGATTAATGATACAGATTTATTTTCACAGCCGCCTTTGGTCATATTTACCATGGGTATGAATAATTTTGAGCACAACTGTAGATAGATAGATAGATATAGATATAATGTCTGCATATATGTAAATATGTATGTGTATATATGTATGTGTATGTGCATATGTATGTATGTATGTATGTATATACATTAGACAGACAGACAGATAGATAAAATATGTTAAAAATGTGATATGTGGTATAATAAAAATAAATGTTTTGTAAATATTGTAAAATTATATATAAAATGTATCTGTTGGTATAAATATATAAATATTAATAGTTTATGCATATTTATGTTTGCATTTAATAAACAAATATAAATAGTCACATTTATTTCATATTTTATTGCTTTAATGTTTTAATACAATTTAAATGTCACAAAAATGGGCTTTTTTGAAAAATGATTTTAAGAATGTTTACTTCTAAGAACACTCTTTTGATCAAATTGCATCTTTAGGCCACAAGTACTAAATCTAATATTTACGGTCCATTAATATTTCAGTTCCCTGTGCAGCAATAGATCAAAGAGAATTGATTTCAATACCCAGCAAATGAATTACTCCTAACTGGATTGATTTCGAATCAGAATCAAATCTAAGACTTTCTGAATATATTTGAATCAGAAAATTGTTGCCTTCAAAATCAGTTACAGCTTTAGATTCAGTGGATGAGAAAAGTACATTTCTTTTCTGTAGTTTCTACCAAAGCCAACCTCAGCAGTTCCACTTCAGGAAACAAAGTGACATGTTTGTTTGAAGTCTAATGTGCATATTCCTTACAGCTCTGAAGCTGAACCTCTCTGTGACAGTAACCTGAGGTACGATGAAAGCAGACAGCATTAAAACCCACGTCTGCTCAACAGCAATAAACCTGAAGCCCCTGCAGCAGGTTCACACTGCATTTAAAAACTTTACAGAGTGATAAAAACCATTAACAACTCCAGGCTGTCAGACGTCTAGAAAGAGATATCTCTTGAATTAACAAGTATGCCGAGTGACGTGAGGAGGTCAGTGTTGAGCCAGAAGGAGTAGTGATGACAGTACCTTCAGAAGCAGTTTGCAGATCTCGTATTTGCCCTTGGCTGCCGCCTCATGCAGCGGAGTGAACTTCCACAGGTCGGCCACATTGACGGACGCTCCGTGTCTGACCAGAAGCTCTGCCACTTCGTAATGGCCGTACGAGCAGGCGTTATGCAGCGGCACCAAACCTCTGCCAACAGACAGGGAATTCAAGATAAATAGTGACAAGAAGATTAAAGTTTATCTCCTGGTGCTGCTAACTCATGCGCTGACTGTTAATGAGGTTCACTCCACAACGGAGGGAGAGTTTCTGAGCAAGAACAGCAAGAAATCTCACCCTTTGTCTTTGGCATGGACATCGGCACCGTGGTGCAGGAGATACTCGACCACAGCCACGCGATTGTAGCCGGCGGCAAAGTGGAGCGGAGTGGAGTGACGACCCTCCAGGTCTCGACAGTTCACATTCTGAGGGGAGCAAAGTTGCTGTGCAAGACAAAACCAAACAACATTAAACCAAATGCTTGATTTCATACAGCAAATACATCACTTTATTCTAGTGATGAGTGTTTAAATACATCCAAGAATTAATTTCATTTGATCTGCTTTTATAGGGTAGCAGGCCAGAATTGTGGCAAGCGTCAGTAGAGATTCTGATTAATTGCCTGACAAAAGTCTAATTGGTGCTCTGATCTAATTACTTTACGCATAATGAGGCTTTCAGATAATGAGGATCTGATCGCATCAAAGGCATCCATCCATTCAGACATTTTTATCATCGGTTTCTAAATCACTTCAGGCTTATATTACCAGTCAAAAAGTTTGAGGTTATAAAGCTTTTGATCGAAAGACTTATGCTTAAATTATTCACAGCACTTTTGTAGACTTGACTAACACATCATATTTACATTAATCATCATTTATAACACTCATTTTAATTTATTATTAATTTAAATTTCTGTTACATTTAGGAACAGCTTATTAGTAGTGACAGAGTACAGTTCAAAAAGATTTTTTATGTTTTTGAAAGAAGTCTCTTATGCTCACCAAGACTGCAATTATTATATACAGTAAAAAAAAAAAAAAAGTGATATTGTGAAATATTATTACAATTTAAAATAACCGTTTCTATTTTAAGCGTTTTATATTTTAAAATGTAATTTATTCCTGTGATAAAGCTAAATGTTCAGCAGCCATTATTCCAGACTTCAGTGTCACATGATCCTTCAGAAATCATTCTAATATGCTGATTTGGTGTTCATTGGTGTTGCTGCTGATATTTCTGTTTATAAAATTGATACTTTTCAGGATTTGTTGACAAATAGAAAAAGAACAGTATTTATTAGAGATAAAAATCTTTTGTAACATTTTCTTTACTGTGGCTTATGAACAATTGGGAGTGCCCTTGTGCACTGAAAAAAATAATTCAGCAAGTATAATAAATGTTCTCTCTCTCAAAGAAAAAAGATAAATTACTGACCACAAGTGTTTGAATGATAGTGTATATGTGACCCTGGATCACAAAACCAGTCTGAAGTCGCTGGGGGATATTTGTAGCAATAGCCAAGAATACATTGTATGGGTCAAAATTATTGATATTTCTTTTATGCCAAAAATCATTAGGATATTAAGTAAAGATGATGTTCCATGAAGATATTTTGTAAATTTCCTACTGTAAATATATAAAAATTTCATTTTTGACTGGTAATATGTATTGCTAAGAACTTCCTTTGATCAACTTTAAAGGCAATTTTCTCAATATTTTGATGTTTTTGCACCCTCGGATTCCAGGTTTATAAAAAAAAAAAAGTTGCATCTCGGCCAAATATTGTCGAATCCTATCAAACCACACATCAATGGAAAGCTTATTGAAAAATTTACCCTCATGACTGGTTTTGTGGTCCAGGGTCACATACAGTATAAAAATAAAAAAAATTCCAAACTTTAGACTGAAGTGTATGTAACAGGATCCTGCGGTTTTTTGGCATGCTGGCTCAGCGTTTCTCTCTTACACACACACACACACACACACGAAGGTGAGGTCTTCTTAAATCTAGCTTGTTCAAGGTCATGAGTATGGAACAAAACACATTTAAGAACTGCAAGCTGTGTCCTTGAAAAGTTTCATTGTCTGGGATAAAGAAACTAAACTCATTCAGGGTATTTTTGTTCCAGACAAAAGCATATAAAAAAAATTCAATATCCATAACCGCAGATATATTTTCATCTCTATGTAACCTGGAGCTGCTTTGTAGCACTACGCTAATGAAAACAGTTGTAAAGGTTATTACAAGCATCTCAGTCTCTCAAATGAGTTAAGGTTTCTAACAAAAAAAAATAAAATAAAAAAATAGCGCCCCAAATGTCTCTTTCTAGAGAGAACAGTTTCATGTTATATCTTGGCTCCACCAGATCACCACAGATTTTGTTTAACCCTTGGTTGACTGGTGGACAACTACTTGATTAGTTTGAAACCAAATTAAGGCGCCTCTCACCTTCACAGTGTCCAAGTCTCCTGCTTTTGCTGCTTCTAAGAGTCTATAATCCACGTCTGAATTCCTCACTGGAATGTTTTCTAACAGACACAAGCATAAATTAACGTGAATTTACATAATTGTTAATGCATAACATCAAAGCCCAAATAAACAATCCCAAACCCCAGATTCACTCTGTACCGTTTAGGATCTGCTGTACAGCTTCATTGCCCATCTGTGCGGCTGTGAAGCCCTGCAGGGAGACGATGGCGGGGTCGGCTCCATAACTCAACAGTAGCCTGCATGTCTGCAAGTGTCCCGCCAGAGCTGCCCGGTGCAACGCCGTCTGACCTAGCGTGTCAACAGCATTCATCTATAAACAAACACAAAAAAATGATGGAAAGGAAGTGAGCAGACTGAAATCTCCTCCTCCTCACTGATCAGTGAAGAGCACATCTGAACGCAGCCCACAGAGCAAGACTGAGCTGTAAGCAAACTTGGCCTCTTTTGAAATGAACACAAATATGAATTAATCAGACAAGCCCCTGGGAAACTTCCACGCTCCTTCAAAGACTATCAACACTGCACAGCGAAGAAAGAAAGGGACCTACTGCGTAAATGTGTGATTGTGGTTTAGCATATGGCGCGATTACAGTTCATTATTCTGTCTCAAACTTGTTACTTTTTCCAAAAAAAAAAAAAAAAAATCTAACTCTCAGCAAAATCATGCTTTACTGGAAGTGAAAACTGCACATGACGCAGTTCTCCACGTCAAACACACAATGGCTTTGTTCACACTACAACCAATTTTGATTTGTTTTAAAATAAATGTGTGACTGATAATAATGCATGACCATTTATTTTGAGAAAAACTGAAAATGAAATCTCATCGGTGAAAGGATGCTTAGAGAGTATGCTGAATGTTAAAAATGTTCTTTGCAAGTAAGTTATGCTTGCAGGATTTCACATAGCCTTGCATTTTGTCTTCTCCATCTAGGGGTTCACATTCTGGTTTTTGCTCATATTTTCAGCCAAAATTGTCAGCATTTTATTGCATTTTTGGATGAAAATGTTCTATGGTCTAAATGTTTCCACATCTGTACAACATACTGTATACACATTTATGATTACATGCATACAGAGTTGCAAATGATGAAAAAACTATTAAATCCAATATGACTGACTGAAATACAAAAATCTGATTCTGAATTTAAATTTGAAACTACATACACTACTGTTCAAATGTATGGAGTTAGTAAGATTTGGGCAAAGATGCAAGAAATTGATCAAAAGTGACAGTGAAGACAATCATGATGTTACAAAAATACTTCTATTTAAATTAATGCTGTTTTTATTCTTTTTATTCAAAGAATCCTGAAAAAAATGCATCAAGGTTTCCACAAAAATATTAAGCAGAACAACTGTTTTCAACATTTCAACAGAAAATAATCAGAAGTGTTTCTTGAGCAGCAAATCAGCATATTAGAATGATTTCCGAAAAAGATCATGTGACAACGTGAGATCATGAAGACTGGAGTAATGACTGCTGAAAATCCAGCTTCGCATCACAGAAATAAATGACATTAAAATAGAAAAGCTTTATTTTAAATTGCAATAATATTTCAGAATATTACTATTTTTTACTGTATTTTTGAGCAAATAAATGCAGCCTTATTAAGCATGAGACATTCTTTCAGAAACATTTCAATATTTTACTGACCTCAAACTTTTGCCAAAAACTCAAAACTGCTAAACAGATTCCAGTCGTACAGTCTATACCAAAAACATATTTTAAACAAAGCTACACATATCAGTCTAGATCTTCAGCTAATAAGCAGCTCCCACCGTCAGCTGATTTTCTCAGTAACTGTGTTTACTTTAGACAGCTTTATTCTTCATGCTTCCTGCTCTTCTTATTAACACAATGCTTCTGCACCATCTGTTTACTGGTTCACACGTGGTCTGTAAACACACACTAGCTACAATAGCCTCTTGTCTTTGAACCTCCAGCCTGACTAATTATCCAGTCCATTAATGTCACTTAAGTCTGGCCACTGAAGTTTGGCAGCGAGCTGGGTCGCAACACCAGTTAACGATCGGATGCGTTTCCGAGGGGTCGTACTGCAACAGATGGACGCTGGCTGATGATTGAATGATGGAATTCGGGTTACGGCGGATCAGTCTCCGTTTATTTATCATGCAGAAGAGCTGGGATGCGAGCACAAGGGAGGTCGGCTTTGAAAATCAAGCTGCTCCAGGCAGCATAAAAAAGCCACACGGCATCAATGAAGAGGACCTCTGGATAATACAACCTTGTGTGAAAGTAGGACACGCAAGTTTGATGAACGGGGAGGCCCTTTAGATATACTCTCGGCTCGAACAAAGACGGCAGACTGTGGATGAGATTATTTACAGGAGTATCGGCTCCCCTGGTCTCTCCGCTGAAGAATAGCTGATCAGCCCTGATGCTCTCAGCCAAGGCGGTAGCTGAATGCCTGATCAGTTAGTCGATGCTTATCTGATTTGGCTCTCTGAAAGAGCTCCATTGATTTGGAAGTCTTTTACCCCTCTCTGCTCTGGAGAGGTAATGACATGACTGATGTAGCTCGTAAACGTCCTCCAGTTTCTCTGACACAGTCCAGCTGTGAGACCAAGGCAGCAGGCTGTTTACCAATTCACTTTCACTAGAAATTTTGACACTTCCTTTAAATGTGTAAGATTTCTCTTTTAAAAAGTATTACAGAAACCGAACTGGCTCACCATCGAAAGCTTTAAAAAAAAAAAAAAAAAAAAAGAGGATAAATACAAATAAATACAGTAAAAATAAAAGAAAAAAAAAATTAAATACAAATACAGTAAAAAAAATACATATTATATATGTATACTATATATATTATAGAGTGAAATATTATTGTTATTATTTTAAAAATTCTTCCTGTGATGGCAAAGCTGAATTTTCTGCCATTACTCAGTCTTCAGTGTCACATGATGGTACAGAATATTTAGAATACATTTAAACTCCTCAGCAGTCTGTTGTGAAATGAGGTCATTTCAGAGTACATCAGAAAAACAAATAAGAATCAAAATAGTTTTAGGCAATACAATTCTCAAAAGAGCTTAGAACCTTTTCATGTTTTCAAATTTATTTCATCTAGCAAACTGTGCTGTCTTTATTATCTCTTCTAAACCAATAGTTTGGATTTAGTTTGTCTGTGAGGGATGTCAAACGTGCCAGGACTGTGGAAAAAAATGTAGAAGGCAACTTTTCTCTACACATACCAAAGCGCCAAATTATTAATTATGTGAAACAATAAATCAGGCAATTTAAGTTTTCATTCCTGTGAATATCTGACAAAAAAAAACAAAACAACAAAAATAAAAACGAATCTATTGCCAGGTTTGCTCTGATGTTTTGCATAATTTATGCATTTTTTTTATGTAGTTCCATCTGCATTTGTGGAAGAATGCAAATGTTAAAGAAGAAAATAACAGAACAAACTTCCTAAAATTCAAGTGATTTCAATATTTTTAAATCAATAAAACAAATTTGACAAAAAAAAATGTTCTGAATCAGAATAAGTTCATAATTCCCAACTCTAGTGATCAGATTTCCAGTAAGAGACCAATCTGCTAAAGTATCTTTGTAAATGGAGTGATGAATGTTTGACAGCTAATTGGGAAGATGTTAGCATATAAACGCTTCCATACTGATGATGAGCTCTTCCATCTCAAAGCCAATTATCTTAACCACTGATAAGCAGGCAAATTACTCTGACAAAAAAAAATAAAAAAAGAAGTGCAGTGTTGGCAAAGCTCATTCTTCATTCTTTCCCTCTTATAGCAGGAACGTGATGACTCAACAGCACACAACAGTAGATGTGACAGAAATGCTGCTCCACTGAACTGATTTTTCTCAGCTCAGGTGAAAACAGACAAAAAAAAGATGCTGTGGTTCTGTAGAGGGGCCATTTTCTACACTTGTAGTGTTTTATTGTTTTCCCCAGTAGACCACTTATAATGTCAGTCAAAGGTGCTTGCACCAAAACCAATCATAATCTATTTTTAAATAGCCAATTACCTCCCTCTCTTTGACCTGAGCTGTTGTTAAATGGCAAGATAAAACATTTTCAAAAATCTCTTCTTTCTTCCCAGAATACAGGTTTCCAATGGGTACAATAACGATGCCAATTTTTCAGTACACTATTCCTTTAAGGTAGACTATACTGTGAGAGCTGAAGAGTGAAGCGAGGTGTCAGATGTGTAAATGTGTGTGTATCGTAGCTCTGTAGGCACTCGAGAGCACATGCAGGTATGTACCTTCGCCCCGTGTTTCTGCAAAACCTCCATGATGTCATTGTGTGCCCGTTCTGCTGCCACATGGAGAGGCGTCATGAAGCTGCACAGGGAATAAGGAGAAGATAACAAAAGATAATGAGAAAGAAAGACAGACCTTAGCATCAGTCTTAAGGGGATAAACATTTGCCATGATGATAGGCACGTTCACTCACTCTTTGTTCTTCTCATTGACGTTGGCTCCTTTCCGTAGCAGCAGTTCGGTGACCTGTTTTCGTTTTGGGTGAGGTGAAGTGACAGCACAGTGCTGAAACACAGGACAGAGGCTTTGTAAGTGTCACAGTTCACTGCTAATTCGGTCTTTTTGGTAGCACCAATCACTGCATGGAACAGAGCAGCGTGGACATCCTGTCTAAATATCTGTTGTGTTTTAAGGAAGAAAAAATGAAATCATACAGGTATGGAATGATATGAATGTGTATAAATGATGACAGGAATTTTATTTTTGCACTATCCCTTTAACATCTGCTTTCAACCTGATGTCTCAGCTGGTGAGCTTTGAAGTGAATCAGCAGGGGCTCACCAGTGCCGTTTCATGCGTCTGTGGGTGCTTGAAGTTGATGATCTCTAAAGCCAGGGTCTTCTTCACCTTGGTCATGTCTGCTTCCCGTGCAGCCTGAAGAAGAGAGTGGCCCTTAAACTCGTCTGCACCGGAGGAAAAAAAAAGAATATTTAGAGAGGTGATGCAAGACGCTCTGACAGAAGCCGTTTGGTAGACATAATTCATCAAGACAAAGCGTGAAAAAAATAATTGAAGCTTCACAGCTACAATGCAATCTGGATTTGCGGCAGCAAAAATTGGAGTTAGGATATCTAAAATGTATGACTGAATCTCCTGACCTGATCGAATGAATTTTGCGCATTCAATTTGTTATGCTTCTGCTCATAAGAACAGCAAAGAGAGAACATTATTCCATCTACATGAGAGCTGTTTTACTGAATGAGGATGGCTGGGATTCGGCCAAAGGTAATCCTTGTCGTGCTGATATTTAACAAAACATTGCAATTACAACAATTAGATGATCATCTGCCAACAGTTCATCTGTAAAAACACTGTTAAATGCAATCTTTAGCGAATCTTAAAATGAATATACATTTTCATACTGCACATTATAATGTCAAAATGCTTAACTTGAAGCATTTAAAATTGTTAAAAGAATTCATTTGTTAAAACAAATCAATTTATTTTGTAATGTGCTGATTTTTTTACACAAATCGATTTACAAAATATTATCAGCCACAGCATGAAAATAATTCATTTTTCAATCATAAGTTTAATATTGCTTTTGAAACGAGTAAATTAATATTGAGTAGTTTCATACAGATATGTAAAATTGTTTTAAAAGAAGTCAAAGCACCAAGCTTTGCATATCGCCAAACAAACGCAACAGGAGTACAGAAGATAATATTTAACTGGTGTATTAAATATTAGCACTCTTGGATCACAGCTTGAGCAATTACTAAAGGACAGAGAACTGAGAACTAAATATTGTACTTTATTAATTTCTATAGTATATTATCTATTTAGATAGTATATTATTAGAATTGTTTTATATTTTCATTTATTTATATCATATTTTTAATTTACCAGACACCATCAAAAAATTGAATAATATTACAACAAGAGTTTGCATTCTAAAATATTCGCAGCACAGGCTCAAACACAAATTGTACATAAAGGAAAATCTTTACACAGCAAATTGTGTAAAGTTTCAGTCAAAACCACATCACTCCATGCCACACTGGGAGAAGCCAGATGGAGAATTCACAGGCAAAATATATAACGACTTCGCCTGCCAACCTCATCAGCAGACTGGAGCTCAGCCTCCACTGCGTTTGAATAATGCAGAACGAGAATATTGTATGTTTAAAGGCTTGTCTTTCTCTAAACCTTGATGTGTCTGTCTCGGTGCCAGTGAGAATGTGGCAGGAACAATCAGAGCCAAGTCGCGTCTAGCTCACTTACACTTGCAAGGTGAACAAGCAGGATGAGTTTTGTGGGCTTTGATGCCACTTGTGCTGAGAAATGGTGAAAGATATATGCACAATATATGCTATAAAAACTCACATGTGAGCCTCTCTTTGAGTTCTGGGGTCGGGGCCATGTCCACCGCGCTCTTCCCATGGCAGTTGACCAGCGTGGGATCGGCTCCGTGACTCAGCAGCAGGGAACACACTTCCACGCGATTCTTGGAGGCAGCCTCGTGCAAAGGGGTGAACTGCCAGAGGTCCATGGCATTAACGCACGCCCCATGCTACAAAAAAAAAACATTCAGGGTGAGATCACACAGAAAGGATGGCGCCAACTCTGACGGCTCAGATTCATTTTCAAATACATTGAGAACATTATGCGTTTCCGCTTGAGCAGTTAGAGCAGTTTTAGCATAGATTAAGAATTCCTATCTATTAGGGAGTCTGCTATGCCCCAGAAGAAGAGTTAATAGCACTGAGGGAAAAGAATATCGAACACATTTTTAGAAAATGGCAGTTTTCCCAAAATGGAGACATCAACTTGCACTCAGAGGCAAGGGGTAAACAGTACAAAACGATTAAAGGGATAGATTTTCTAAAAATGCTGTTTTCTTTACTCTTTCGATTTCCTATCTACCATCAAATGCTAAATAAAATATTAGACAAGAAGTTCATGCCCATTTAAAACACGAAAACCAGTGACATCTGATGTGACATGTTTTGACTGGCCATGTTGGAATATGAGGTAAACAAGAATTGAGAGGATTTTCAGTGAAATTTCAGTCTTTTCCTTACAAAGATCTAACGGATGGCTTCAAAGGACTTGAAGCTGGACAGAACCTGGTCACCATCCACTTTCATTGTGGAAAAAATTCTGCTAAATTTCTCCTTTTGCGTTTCATGACATGAGGCTGAATGAGAAAATCTCTTTTGGGTGAATTATCCTTTTAAAACAGAGAGAGATTATTTTGAGCTGCAAGTAAGAGGAGGGAAACAAAAGCTCCTGAGGAACTCAGGAACATCAAGATAACGTCAGGTGTTCACAATGCAACTGTGTACGATAAGAGGATTCTTAATTGTCTTTCTGATCATTGCACAGCACATTTAATCGAATATAATGATTGAGGGGGCTTAAGGAGATCTGGAGAGCTACTGATATTGTGATAAGCTCTCCTGAGGCCGAGAATACTCTGTTCTGCTGTGTATCAAACTCCAAACATTGTTGTAGAGACAGATTGGCCACTCCGCAGGGCTCTGTTGGCACACTGAGCATGGGAGAACACACCATGAGCATAGGGTTGCATATAACAGCTTTGTAAATAAAGGAAGCTGGGCTTAAAGGCCATACTCTATGGAACTTCAGGCTCAAGGGGGAGTTCGTGTTTGCACCGAAACAGAGTGAACTCTGACAGGACATGTAAATCGAAACTGTATGCAGGACATACACTGAATTTGTCACAAAAAATTCAAAATAATAATATATATATATAATAGGCCTATAATAGTCTATAAATAATTCTAAAATAACTCATAGTAATCATTCTCTCCACAGTGATGCCCAAAACACTGCATAACATTGGAAAAATATAAAGTATAGTACTATATATTTAAATATATAGTAAGTGGAGTAGGATTTTGAATCAATGCTTCATTCCATCGTGCCCGGTTAGGACAAGCTGCTTAACTGGAAACAGTATTGTTTGTCTTCCACACAGGTCACACTAAATTATACATGCACACCCATTCAGGTTTTTGTCCTTACCTTTAGCAGTAGTTCTGTGACCTCGTAGTGTCCATATGAGCAGGCGTTGTGTAGAGGAACAAGACCACTAGAAACCGCAAGAACAAAAAACACACACAAAATCATTTATGCCAAAAATCTGCTTTTCCTTTAAGTAATATATGGACAAAGGAAGGCTAATGAACCAAAGCTTTTACTAGAGTGAAAAAAAAAGGGAAAATAGCTGATAGAGACAGGAAAGTAAGGGAAAAAAGAAGACATCAGCAGACCTACCCTTTATCTTTAGCGTGAACATCAGCACCATGCTGCAGGAGAAGCTGAACTACTCGGACCCGGTTGTATCCGGCTGCCAGGTGCAATGGAGTAGACTACAAGAAAAGAGGAAACACAGTTATGACAAAACTGTAAGATTTACAATATTGTTCAAAAGTTTGGGTCAGTAAGATTTGTATGTATTTATTTAGGAATAAATTACATTTTAAACATTAAAACAGAAAACAGTTATTTTATATTGTAATAATATTTCACAATATGACTGTTAATTATAAATATGATCAAATAAATGCAGCCTTGGTGACCATAAGTGAATATCATTCTATTGAGAATAATTAAAAAAATATTACTGACCTCAAACTTTTAAACAGTTGTGTACACAGATCCAACAAAGTCATGATGACAACGCAACCCTCTGTAAAACAGTGCCAAAACCCACCTTTCTCTTCTTTATATCTCTTCAAAAAGTATTTGCGTGGCCTTTTTATTAAAATCGGGCTGCCTAGGGACCAAGGGAGGTCTTGGTTTGTCAAATATGTGTGGAAAAACTCATAATGGGGTTCCTCTCATCTAGAAAGAGCAAGGCTCATGACTGAATTTTGCCATAGGGAAGTCACACTTCATTGCAGCTCTGAGGCTTGTAAACACGCCTGACAATCAAACCCTGCGCAAGTCTTACTGTTTTACTGAGAATGATATAGAGTTTAAGTATTGAAATACAGGCTAACATAAAAATGAAGGTATTCAACACCATGTATCTATGTACCGCAGCACACAGCAGGGTATAACAACAATTCCCTCAGCGCAGCATGATAGTTGTAAAAACTCACATCACCCGTATTCATATTGTTTGACGAACGGTATTTGTTACGAGAGCTAATTAAAGACAGCAGCTGATATTTGATTCAAGCCAACAAAAATGAAAGAAGAAGAGAATATAAAATTAAAAGGAAGTCTGATGGCACAAATATTAAACAGTTCAAATGAAAAGCTAATCAAATTCTTAGCTTTCAGACATCAAGTAATTCATGCATTCTACACTCATGAACAAAACAAACAAAAAAGAAAATCGACAAGCCAGTCGAAAACAATCAAACAAATTGAGGATCAGGTGGCACAAACAAAATCAAATCCCCATAAAAGTCTCCAATGAAATGCAACAAGCCACACGGTCGTAAACCATTACAGTGATGTATTGACGTGAGCAAAGCACAATGCGCAAACTCCATGTCTTCCTGCACAGTCTCCAGCGGTAAGCACAGATCCGTGCAGCTTCACCATACAGCTGAAATTGCACAAAACAATGAGAAATCAATCTAGATGAAATTGGAAAACTTTGAATTGTGCCCTTCAATTGCAAAATAATGATAACAATATGCAGTGACGAGCTTTCATTGGCAAGCACACCAGGGTGTTTGAAGTTATAAAAGACGAGAAACAAACTGAGTGAATATGTGAATGGTGGGGTGGAAAGCTGTGGCGGTAGAGGAGGTATATTTAAGCTCACTTATCAAGCAAGTGGTGCACTAAGCATCCTGTTTAGGATAGTTTTTTCACACCAGGGTTTACCCTCTAACACCTTCACCCCAATCCACTGCATTCACAAAGCTGTAGTGTGTGAACAAAGAACCAAAATGGCCACACTGTGAAAATCAAACAAATGAAAATGAGAAAGAAAAAAAAAGGAAAAATTTTTTTTTAATTAAAATAAGTGCAATCAAGCTAGAAAAAATTAATAAAAAGATAAATAAATAAATAAAACTTACCAGCATTTTCTGAGATGTCGACTGATAGACAATGTCGCCAGAATGACGAATCAAAACAAAAAAAAGAGCAAAAACAAACAAACAAAAACAAATAATGACATAATGATAGCATTATGTAATTCTGGCACACCCTGTAACAATTTCTTGTATTTGTCCTCTAACTTTACTTGGGACATTGGTACAAGCACAACGTACAATGTGCAGCACCACATTGGCAGCACTGTATTGTGACGGTGACTGAACTGACATGATTTCAACACAAAGAGGATATGCGAATAAGCAGTCCATCATTCTTTTTACTCTCCAGGGAGTTAGAGCTGACAGAAGAGTTGGTACTGATTCAGTGGCACTCAACCAAAACTCATTTCAGGCAGCTGTGACAGAGATCGCACATGTGCTGCTGGTTTACGTGATTCATCCTGTGGCAGAACTAGGGTTGGGTACCGAACTCGGTACTTTTAAGGGTACGGACCATATTGCATCGGTACTACAGAGTATCGATTCACGTTAAATCATTCGGTACCAAATTTCGGTACCTGAGAACGCATTTGGGCGCATACGAGAGAGACAGAGAGACCCTGTGACTTGTCACCCCTGCAACTCTTTAAAACACAACACGCAGAGCAAACCGAAATGTTCTGAAGTGTGCTTACATTTCTAGGGTCATATGGTTTTCGCGAAAACGCGGACAGGATGGCGGAGTCCATTCATATAAACGGAATTTACTCTATAACACGGAATGCCACGGAATTCGTCAAGTTTTGGATGAATAAAAGAATGTCTGTCACTTAATTCGAATCGCGATATGAACTAGTGTATGTGAATATTAAAAAGCAAAAAGACGGTTTAAATATGAATCCTGCATGTTCCGTTAGCCTCGGTATGTATGAATGGCGGAGACGCGGTTTTGTTTACTACACAAATACTGAAGCACATGTGAACTCGCGGTGATTTTCGGACTCTGCAATACACACTACACTGAACACATGAACTTACAGGCTGTGAGAGTCACTTCATGAGAATTTTACCGTTTCATTTGAGAAAACTAGCATCATATCATACTGTACACACACAGAAACTTCACAGCAACCTGTCAAAATAAAAGTGCGGTTTAACATGTAACATATATATTAGTCTTGTATTACTGTTGTACAGTATAATGTACGTCTTTATATATTCCATTTACTGACAAATTTAAATAAAACAATTAAATGATAAAAATAATTACTACAACCACATTAACAACTTAATTGTAGAAAAAAATACAATTATTATTAAAACTTTTTTTAAAGGTATATTCACACAATTTTTCTACCATGTATTAATTTTAACAGTAAACCTCTGTGATAGAGGTTAAAAAAATTCTGTAAAAATAAAACAAGAATTTCTGGAAGAACAAAAAAGAAAAAAAAATCGTAGAGTCCTATTGTTCAGAATGTTGAAATTGAGAGTTTTGGACTTATTTTTTCACTGAAATAAATGTTTTTGTTATTACACAGAGAGTAAAGTACCGAAAAAAGGTACCGTTGGGTACCGGTACCGAATTTCAGGTACCGATACCGGTACCGTACCGGTTCAAATGTGAACAGTACCCAACCCTAGGCAGAACACTGTAGTCTGCTGATGCGATTGTCCACTGAATTTGTATTATCAGTTCCAAAAACACCTTTTTTTAAAAATCAGTAAAATCAATAAAAAAAAAAATCAATAAAAGGGGGGGGGGGGGCAAAGGCTTTGTTCACTGGAACAAAGCAGGAGAAAAAAGCCAATTTGTTTTCATTAAAAGAAATTAAATATAAATAAAACTTTTTGTCTCCAACTTTATTAATATTAATGTTCAAAGTACATGCAAGCTGGTGATTCTATTTCTAGTAGTTGACCATTAAAAATTGCATGCTTACCATCTGTTAACCAAACCAACAGGTCTGTGAACTAATTCATTTTAAGCTGCAATGAATAAGGCTACTTTCTCTAACACCATGAATGTAAATTTGACCCATTTAAATAATAAATATGAACACTCACCCATTTTTTTCCCTATACCATAAAGTCTGCTTCAAATGGGGATTACTGGCTGAGTCAAATCTAAACAAAACCCAGTTTGTATTCTACGAAAGATTATATTCTCAATCTCATTTGGCACCACAGTTCTATAATAGTATCAAGGTCATCCTCAAACTGAAATGAATTAATCTGACATCATATCAACATTTTAACTACTTCCTAAAGAGCATTACATTTAAAAGTAACAGTAAATATAAGACCGCCCAAGACTGACCCTTGGGGAACACCTAGTTAATTTTACCTTGTGGAAAATATTCATTTGAGGATTTTCTGAACAACCTGAATCTTGCATATGTAACGAGTCAGGAGGCTGGATCACCATGGCGACACAGTCATACAGTAGCCATGGCTACACTCAATCACTTTGGCCCCTCCTGCCAATCTGTCTGCCCTACCCAAAGCAAACAGGACTAACAGGAAAGACACATCCTGCAGAGAGTACACATGTTCTTTTGTGCTCTCTGCAAAACAAAAAGTAAAAGACAAAACCGTTTAACTGTAAGCTATTAAATCTGCTTCTTGCACAGATCTTCCATCAACTTCTTTAAGAGCCCGACACACCAGCAGAATTGTCGTCTCACTCGAGAGCTGTTCCTATTGAATCATTTAAGATTAATGTGTTGCCTAAAGATGTACAGCTGGAAATATTACCCCCTATATACTCCATATCGCAACATCCTGACACTATTTCAAATGGGTGGAATTCTAAAATGAGCTTTTGCTTTGTTTTAAGGGAATTTGCAAATAATGAAACTCAAGAGTACCCTCAGTGCATCTGGCTCTGTCACATAACATCTTTCTGGTGCTGGCAGAAACCAGAGACAGGTGAACTAGAGCGAAGATCTGTGTCGATTCAAATGGCTTCAAACAGAAAGCGACAGTAAAGCTATGTGGCAGCATTGACCTTTTGCCAGCAGACCCTGAAGCGTGAGAGTGAGACGTGCAGTGCAGGTCATTCAAATGAAAAAGCGTTTTGGTTATTCTGCCCATTCAAAAATAGGCTGCCAATAAGACAAATCACTGCACACTGAAGTCGGCACCGTCTGCAACGACACTGAGCCACTAAATTTTTTTGTTCTTTTGTGCAAATTTTTCACCATTACACACATTGTGGCGGTTTGTGATAAGGAGAGGAACAGTGTGAACTTCTGAGTAAACAAGCAAATAAACTGAAAATCTCTGGAAAAGACAGATTTTAAAACAGTTCTATTGGCTTTAAATGCCTAATAATGTACAAATGCATAAATGTATGAACTTGTCTATTGTCTATTGTCAAATGATCCTAAAAGTACGGCTGGTTGATTTTTCCAATTTTTTTGATTAATTCGAATTTAATGATTTGCCATGATTTTTTTTTTTCTTTTTTATAAAATTAGGAATCATGTTTTTGAATAGAAATATTACCAAACGTTAGAATTAGACACTTAGACAATATGCCAATGATAGCAGTAAAGAGAAAAGAATTATCCAACCACATGTTGGCGCACGTGATTAAATACACACGTGATGCGCTCTGTAAAGGACCATAAGTAGAATAGATCGCTAGGTGCCATTCACAAAGAATGCGCTTTTGTGTTGACAAAGAAAGAGATTTTATTTTTTTTTGCCATATTGCCCAGTCCTACCTAAAAGAAGTATAAAGTTTTACACAAATAAAGATTAATAAAATATAAAACCGTTTTCAACATTGATAATGTTAAGAAACGTTTCTTTGGCACCCAATCAGCATATTAGTATGGTTTCTGAAGGACCACGTGAAAGCCGAAAATCAGCTTTGAAATCATAAGAATAAATTCCATTTTAGAATATATTACAAAGATGTCATAATATTTCACAATATTACTGTTTTTCCTGTATTTTTGTTTAAATAAATGCAGCCTTGGTAAGTATCAGAGACTTTTTCCCCTCTAATCTCAGTCACCATTACACATCCTGAAATATAATTTAGGAGTATTAATATTACAGAATTTTTAATTTTACAGAATTATAGAAACTACTTGTTTTTCCTTAAGAGTAGAAATATCCCTTTGTCCACATCTTTCCCTTGTCTTGCCATGGAGGAATGGTGACCTGTAACCATGCCAACGGTGAGTGCTTCTCCACAGCTGTTGCCATGACTGCGGTACATGCTATAACTAGCGTGAAATCTGCGCGGATGGAGCCTTTGAAAACAATGTGTTGCTTGGCTAAGTAACCCTTTAGTGCATCTCCGTTAGTGCAGATTTATACATGAGAGTGTACAGAAGGTTTCTTTCGTCCCTGTGCAATGCTAAAGTAAACACCAGGTCCAAAGAGAGGCGACATACTAGCTGCAAGCAAACAGCAGGAAGGGGCTACCGAGCACACTAATGCCAGTTACACGCTGAGAGGATCAATAAGACATTAGCCCCTCTACCAGGCCTGCAAAATGGAAAAAATACAGCTCGCCGACTCCTATAGGGGCTTCTTACTGCATACTGGGCTCTGCGTTAAGGAGCTAAAATCCCAAAGGGGGATGACTCCTGGTTCCTCCGTCCTAATCACAACACTCACCCCCCCATTAAAGACAGTCCCAGCAGAGCACTGAAGGCGTTAACGACCAGCGCGTCCGACGGGATGCTATTTCGAATCATGTGCCGTCACAGGCTCAAGTTTTCCCAGGAGTCTATTGCTGGAAAGCAGAGACAAATAGTCACGTGCGATAATTAACTGCAATAAAGCCAGTGTGTTTGAGAGAACAAGAGAGAGAAAAAAAGATAAAAGGCAGACGGGAAACACTACAAGCACTCCACATACGCAGCTGCTCTGTTTCTTCCATCCACCTACGTTTCTACGGGGGCGCATCATTGTGCAATTGGGCCAGGAACAGACGCTTGGATAGACAAAATATTTGTTAATCTTCAGAAACATGGAACTGAAACCAAAAAAAGTTGCGACTGATTTAACATATTCTCACCGGCAACCGCTGCACAGATTGCACGCCGCTTGTTTCATCTCAGCCTGCACAGCGAGGCTGCCTCAACTCGATACCTTATCAAAGATGCCAAGGCACATTCTGCCTTGTTCGTTTTACAGTCTAAATGGAGAAAAAACAAAACAGCACCTCAGGTGACGGCAAGCTTCACCTGAAGTTAAAAAAAAAAAAAAAGTGAAGTGAAGACAACACTATCGAGACATCTGTGCATACACTATATATCTTAAGTATAATTTCTAGGTATGCAAATGTATACTACCTTTCAAAAATTTGTGATCAGCAAAAAAATAATTTTTTATTCAACAAGGACACTAAATTTATCAAAAGATTTATAATGTTACAAAAGACTTCTATTTTTAAATAAACGCTTTATTTTTGAACTTTTTATAAATCAAAGAATCCTGAAAAGTAGTATCACAGACTCACAAAATATTAAGCAGAACGACAATATCATCAACATTAATAAGAATTGTTTCTTGAGCATCAAATCAGCATATTAATTTATTTCTGATATTAAATGTATTGTATATATTATGTATTGTAAATGTATATAATGTATTAAAATATATTAAATATCTTAAAATTGAAAACATTTTTTAAAGTTATTATTAAAAAATAAATATAATAATATTAAAAAATATATTACTATTTTACACATTTTCATCCAATAAATGCAGCCTGGGTGAGAATTAGGGATGGGCATTTTTGGCAATTTCTTATTTCAAGTATCAATAGGTTTCAAAAACGATTAATCGAGTACGCAGGGGGCGGGGTGTGGTGGGGGGCATGGCCGTAATGGAGATAATGAAAATATCTGAAGACTGTTATGAAAATGAATGTTAAAAATAAAAATATGACATGAAAACATGAACACATGATTAGAACACTGTTAGATTATGATGCAAGAATGTTATTAAAAAAGAAGCATCTAAAAATGAATAGCTGCCTGAGGTGAAGCTGACTTTATGCCAATAAACTGAAACCCGTTCTATGACACTTCCTATGATATTAATCAGATAACTTGGATACAAAACATAGACGTAACATTACAACTTGCACAAAAGGATGCATATGCCAGTGAAGTTACGCGCTATGGCGAGAGAGAGAGAGAGAGAGAGAGAGAGAGCAAGAGAGCTCCCCCGTGATGTGCTTTCAACAACGTGCTGAAACACAGGTAAGGACAGAATTTACTATAGATTTCACATCCTATAAAGTTCTCATTATAATGCTTATGTCATTAATGTTTATGGCAGATTTGTGCTATAAAGTCAATTTCGGGCATTGCATTTGAGCATGAAACTAAACACTGATAATATGCAGCGCATTCAGCATGTTAATAAATGTTAATATCCTAACGCATCCTATATTAGATTAATCAGATATGCAGCTAACCCAGACATCACTACGTGACTTCAAAGCCAAGCTTCGCTCTCTTCTCACGTCTATACTTTGAACCGCATGCTGTTGCAAGCTAAACAATCAGAGCTCAGGGTGCCGCTAAAGTGCTGCAATTCTGCTCAAAATTGTTTTTTTTTCCATGATCATCGTTTTCATGGCCGAGGACTCGAGTTCTTGATCGCTGTTAAACATCCCTAGTGAGAATAAAGGCTGGAATACACTACACGACTTTTAAAATCTGAACAGATTTTTAAAACACCAGGCATCATACACTTACCGACTTTGTAAATAGTGACAAAGGAAAACTGGGCATCATACACTACATGACTGAAGATCATACACTACCAGACTTTAAAGTTGTTCCGATCTCAACAAACTCGCGCAGAAACGTGCGCATTGTTGCTAGGAGACGCATGACAAATGAAAACATATGTGCTCTAAAATCGGCTGAAATATCAAACATGTTTGACATGACTTTCCTCAACTAGCGTCAACTTGTTCAGACTGTAAAATCGGGGAAAATCGTGTAGTGTATTCCAGGCTTTAGACACTTATTATTATTATTTTTTTAAATCTTACAAACCCAAACTTTTGAAAAGTACTGTACTTATACTGATTATGACTGACAATGTGTAAACTGTTTTCTTTTATTTGATAATAATCAAAACCAGATCAGCAAATAATTTTTCGCCCCAACATGCTGTGCATGTAAACACCTTTACTGGCATAAACAAGATTGGGTAACACTTTGGAATAGGGACCAATTCTCACTATTAACTAGTTGCTTATTAGTATGCACATTATAAACATATTGGCTGTTTATTAGTACTTATAAAGCACATATTCTGCATGACCAGATTCTACATTCCTGATCCTACCCAATACACTCTAAAAAACAAATTTGGGGGGTTATTTTTCAATGTTTGGGTAGTTTTTGTATTACTCAAATCCTGGGTCAGATGTAACCCAACGGTTGAATTACTTAATCGAATTGATGCATTTCTTCGATAAATCCAGGTGTGTGTACATTTTATTTTATATATAAAATCGTTACTGTGCTGTATATCGTTCAATTTCAAGCAGCGCAGTGTGAATCACCTAAAAGTCAGTCTTATTGTGTGATGGAAAGCCTGATACTCTGCATAAAATAAACAATTTTATTCATAAAGATACAGAATACAAATACTTTGGATGTTAAAATATTTCCTCAGAGCTGTTTACTGTTTGTTTTTGGACAGCTTATGAAGGCAGTCGCAGTATATTTCGGCTATGAGTGAAACGCAGGGCAGCGGTCTCAGCCATGAGCAGTTCCCCACCGAACACGACTCCAGCTCGGGCACGAGAGCCAGCGCCGTTATGGTTGAAAACAGAATAACAGAGACTGGTCGATTACACAGGAATTACTTCGGTTTAATTTTTACTTTTAATGTTTGTTAAACGAGTTTAAATAGGCAACATGTAGCCTATACATTAAAACCATAAACATAAAATGCTGTAAATGATAATTAAAGGAAAATAAAGGAAGTTGTCATGCAAACCTGTGGTTGTGTGGAGTATTTTACAAAAGTTTAGAGTATTTAAGTTCATCTGTAAACATTATTTCATGTATAAAGTAAAAAATAAGCTATATTAAAAATGAATCAACCCATTAGCTGGGTTAAATCAACCCATTATGATGGGTTAAATAAACAACCCAATTTTCTGGGTAAAATTAACCCCAAATGTGTTGCAACTCAAATAGTTTTTTTTTTTAACCCAATGTTTTTTTTTTAGAGTGTACCTAAACTTAACAACTACCTTACTAACTATCAATAAAAAGCAAATTAGTCCTATAAAGTGTGACCCAAGATTGCATTATTTTGCTAAATTTTCATATAACATCATATAACAGCGTTTAATTACCCATAATTCCACTTGTTCATTGTGCTGTGAATCTCCTACCTCTGTGATTTTGCAAGACGACTGTGCTTTTGCAAACCAAATCCAACCAACCACAGAGCTAGAGAGTTGTCTTGAAGAACCCTGGATCCAGAAGACTAAGACTTTGGTGCAAAGCAAATCGTTCTGTGCTAATTCCCTCCCAAGCCTCTTCCCACATCATTCCTCTAGTACACATAATCTTTAAGCTAAAGCCTGCAATATGTTAAGGCGAATGTTATCACACCATATAAACAGCTCTGCTTCACAATCCCACCCAGAGTAATGATGAGGCAGTCAATGGAACAATGGCTTCGAATGTCCTGACATGGATGAGAATGTCTTCATCATACCTTCTTAAAGCTACTTATTGTGCGGTTTAGCTAAAAGACATCTGGTTATAAAATAATGCTTGTTAATGCCAACAAAAAAAGGAAATTCTGTCATCATTAACCAATGTCATTCCAAACCTTTATGACTTACTTTCTTTCTACACATAAAAGAAAATATTTTGAAGAATGTTTTTTGAAGTGTTTTTCACCCATACACTGAAAGTCAGTGCTGTCCGAAAACAACACTGGGCTTCACTGATTTTCAGTTAAAATAGAGAGATTTTTCAAAATGTAAATGATGAAAGTTTTCATTTTTGTATCCATTTAATGGCAGTTAGCAATTGGAGTGGAATTTTACGTGTCACTTGGGGAAAGAAGATCAGATAAATATAAAATAACAACTGCAAGGAAGCGAACAAGCTTACTGCACAAGTTTAGTGTCATGGTTAAAAGTTCAGACGGGTTAAGTGGAACTGACTACAGTGTATATTTAACATACAACAGAGCCCAGCTCAAAACTAATCTGGGAAAAAAGCAGCAGCGAGAAAGAGTAAAAACACAGAAAGAAAATGAAAAAGTCAATTGTTCACCATGGAACAACTGTGACATGATTGATGGCATCTGCGGTAGGCGTCCGGTAAGTGATTGTTTTTCCCCGAGCCCCTGTAGAAGGCATCTTGATAATGTGCTCCAGTGTGCTGTGTTAATAACGTCCTGCACTTCAGAGAGCTCCATCATTTTTAAACCCGGACCGTGGCAAATCTCACATTCTGGAGTACGCTTCCTATTCTCTCTCACACACGCACACACGCACACTCACAAGTCTGGCTTTCAATCAGTGTTCAGAGACATTGTCTAAAGCTAGCACGGCACTGATAAATTCTTTTCCACTTCAAGAAAAATAGTCAGGGCAAGTCATTCATCTCTGCTCTGATTTTACGCTGAGGTCAGAGGAGACCACAAGCAAGTTAAAGAAAGCAAGCAGGTGATGAAACTAATCAAGACCATTTTTCCAATAGACATCACATAAATACTAGAGTTTTGGTGTGGAACCAACCTCAACTGACCATAAAGCTCAGGTTTTTATGAATACTCCACCCCAAAATGAAAATTGTGTCATTAATCACTTACCCCCATGTCGTTCCAAACCCGTAAAAGCTTAGTTCGTCTTCGAAACACAAATGAAGATATTTTAGAGGAAAACCGGGAGGCTTGTGACTGTCCCATTGATTGCCAAGTAAATTATACTGTCAAGGTCCAGAAAAGTATGAAAAACATCATCAGAATACTCCATCTGCCATCAGTGGTTCAACCGTAACGTTATGAAGCGACGCTAATACTTTTTGCACGGAAATAAAACAAAAAGGAAAGTCTGTTCACTCGGCCGCCGTATTTGCAACGCCTCCGGGCAGCTCAGACACGACCAAGTCCTATCTAAATGAATGGGGGAATCCTGAAATCTCAAAAATGGCTCGCGATTAAGTTACATATTTCAAATCAGCAATGAAAAATGACATGAACTGCTCCATGAATGTTGTTTGTTATGCTCAAATAGCGTTTAAAAAGTTTATTTTTCAGGCTAGACCAGACAATGTGCATGCCTAGCTCCAACGTGCTTATGACTGTGCATGCGCAGCTGCTGGACCAGCCCATAGACTGTAAAAAAACATGGACGTAGTGTCCGTGACGTCACTCGTAGGTTTCTGAAGAGCATTTTTGAAGCCTAAAGTGGGCGGAGCCAACCACCACCATCTTGGCAGCACGTCACCGCCCGCCACTCACGGATAATCGAAAATGGGCAAAAAGGCGGGACGTGGGTGAAGCTGAGCTGAAACCACACCTGTCTATAGTGACAGCAGTGCAAAGACAAAACACCATAACTTTGTTTTTGGTCGAAAATGAGTTATTGATCATTTTGGGACATTCATGCAATCTAATAGGCATAGCTAGCATGTGTCAAACTGTGTTAAGCTATTATACCAAGTTTTATCACGGCTGTCAAGGGTAGGGTAGGGCAGTTGCAACCGTCCCAACATGCTGTCCCTTACCACAACATTGATACACTTGGTTAACTGCTAGTTGATCAAACTAGTTCTTAAGACAGTGACTATGTTCACGCAACTGGCCTTAGTTCAGTAACCTTTCACAGATGTTAACAGAAGTAGGCTATTATTAAATTTTAGTCTCTTGATTCTGATTAAATTAATATTTTGTAGTTCAAATGTATTGTAATATGCTCAAATAGTGTTTAAAAAAAACCTATTTTTCAGGCTAGACCAGCCAATGCGCATGCGTAGCTCCAACGCGCTTATGACTGTGCATGTGCAGCTGCTCGTCCAGCCCCAGGTTTCTATGGGAACCGGAGTTTCTAACAGTCACTGCAGTGACACAATGACTTTACCAATCAACAATTGGCTCTTTCATTTACAAGGCAGTACTATCCCTCCATATTGCGTGTTGCACTTTCTCCCATTCATAAGTATAGGAGTGAACTGTCTTTGTATTTCTATAGTCTTTGGCGATACTCTCCAAAATTGCGTTATGGTGACGTTACGGTGCCGAATTGTTGATTAAAGTCGTTATTTTTGTTTTATTTCCATACAAAAAGTATTCTAGTCGCTTCATAACGTTACGGTTGAGCCACTGATGGAGTGTAGATGGAGTATTCTGAGGATGTCTTTCATACTTTTCTGGACCTTGACAGTGTAATTTACTTGGCAGTCAATGGGACAGTCACAAGCCTCCCGGTTTTCATCTAAAATATCTTGGCGATATCTTGACTTCCTTCTGGGGAATATAAAAGAAGATATTCTAAATGATGTCTTAGTGATTTAGTTTTTGGTGTCTAACTTTTATTGTATGAACAATAACAATACTTCAAAAAAAAAAAAGTGATGACATGATTTTACTTTTTGGGTAAGTATCCTTTTAAATCAACCCACATTTGGTCAATATGGTATGTTATATAATAGTTTATATATTATATATTTGGGTATTACTGCACAATATTACAACAGGCCACAATTTATTTTTTGATTGCATTCACATTAAACAGAAACTGAACTGGTTCACACTGAATTCCAGATGCTCCTCTTTTCAGAACTACAAAGCTGAATTCTAGGAAGAATTGCAAAATACTTCACAGAATATCAAAGCTATTTTCACTCTTGCTAAAATCCAGCTTTGTAGTTCCTGAAAAGAAGGGGTTTGGAAAATCAGTGTGAGCCACTTCTGATTGTGGCTAATGTGAATGCAAATCGAGAAGTGAACTGCAAATTGTTATATTTTGCAGCAATACACAGCTTTTAGAGGTACTTGGGTTGATTATGAAGCATACTTTCGAACAACAACAGTGTAAACTCAGATGAGAAAGGGGCAAATTCAGATTGTCTTGACTGAGCAAATGCATCAAGTGTGAAAGCTACATTTAACATTGATTCTGAACTGATAGAATGTGCAAAAGTGCTATCTCCTAAAACCCAGCCTTAATCAATTCGAACAAATTAGAGCAAAAATTCACTTCAAAATGTGCCATGGGGTTGTGATTTTTCAATTTTATATTAGCAGTCATTCTGCTAACTGTGTGTGAATGTTCTCACATTTTGATGAAAAGCCTGTCCACTCATAGTGCCCTTGCCATGAAAAAGTGACACCGCAAAGAGGGCTTTTTCAGCAAAGATGGAGCTCAGCTTTTAGTGTGGCCTTAAACGTATCATGATGAGCAGTGTCTCTGTCTTCACTGACAACCTCTTCTCCAGACAGGAGACTAATGACTCTGCTTTTTCCATCGTTCAGACAGCTACAACTATGGCGAAGCACTCCTTCCTTTCACACATCGACACTCCCTCTCTGTCTCCCCGGGCCAAACCACTGTCGCCCTAAGTGACTTAACCCTCTTCACAGCCCAGTAAATGAGCCCTTTAAAAAAGGCACAAGATATCAGCCATACTGCGCCCTCAAGTCACCCTGGATGGTCGATAGCCTCGCTAACCTCTGGAGGTGATTAGGATTTTATGTGTGTCCCTGAAGGGGGATGAGGTGTGCCTCCATGCCTGACCCACCACCAGCCCCCTCTGGAGAAAGCCCAAACTGTCCCTGTTACTGGTGTGACTTCTAATGGATGCAAATGATGCCTTTGGTTATGGAGAGTAGCTGCTCCACAGGGATCGGACTTTTTCCATCAGTGCTGCTGGTCAAAGTGTGGTGTCTGATCTTGACGGGGAGTTGTTCTGGGCTCTGCCATGCCGTGTGAGAGAGATGCTCGCAGCGTTGAGAGGTTCAGGACTAATGATGAGAGTGTCGGAGTGTGATGGACAAATCAGCAGGGCTCACACACTGTCTCTAGGTTTCAATAGGCCAAGTGTTTAATCGCACATCTAGTTACCCATCAGCTACTGACTCCTGCACCTGCTGTCCGCAATCTCAGAGAGCTTTTCTTCAGCACGCAGGACTCTGGATTCACTAAAAATTATATACCAGATAGTGTTGTACATGAAACTTCATGAGTATAATGCAAAGTAACAAACAAAAATGTTTGTGACAAGCAGAATGTTTTGCAACATTTAGAAATAAATTGAGAACGCCTTTTAAATTTCAATTCAATTCACAAATTTAATTTGAATTGTGGTGGCAAATAGGATGTAGAATTGCAATTTGATTTTGAATGCAAGAAAATTTTCAAATGTTTAATTTTAAATGACTAATAAAAAGAAAAAACAATAGAAATAAAACAATAGAAATAAAAAAACTGAAAGAAAAATATAGAAAAAGAAACAGAAAAATGAATAACAGAACGATATCTAGATCGAATGGATAGAACAATAGATAGGTAGAATGATAAAACAAAATGATTGAATAGAGCGATAGACAAAACGACAGAGACAGAATGATAGATTGATAGATAGACAGATTGATAGAGAGACAGACAGATAGAACGATAGAACGATAAAATGACAGAACGATAGATTCATGTTAGGTGTGGCTAAATTGATTCAAACTGAAGAGGCCAAAGTTTCAGTTGAATTTTTGCTCAAAACTAGTCTGTAAAAGTGTCTATAGTAAGACACTTATTTCCATCCTCGAGACTTTGATTCGCAGGACAGTCACTTTTCATCCTTCGAATCGCCACGGCTCTGCAGGGCATTGAATCCTCACAGGTTGTAGCAAATTGCAATATGAGGGCGCCAACCACGTGCCTGGTTCCTCACATGCAGGCAAGAGAAAGGCAGGCAGAGACCCAACCTGAATACAAAGCAGTTCAAGGGGGTACATTTAACACGCTAACGCTTCGCTGAGCAGGAGCTCCTCCAGGGTCACAGCTGCCATGAAATGCTGAGACAACACGGCCAGCCAGAAAATATGACAGAAGAGAGTAAAATGCTGTGCTACATGATGTATATTTCTGAGGGAGCATTATAAGTACCAAAAGAAAACAACAATCTTAGAAATAATTTAAAAATGTGTAACAATCTAGATTTTACAAAGAGGCAGACATTAGGGATATTATTTGTTGCAGTGCAGAGAACCTCTTCAGAGAGTTGCCATATGCTAAACAGAAAAATATATTTAAAGGGATAGTTCACCCCAAAATAAAGTGTCAACACCGTCATTTCAAACCTACAGTATATAATTTTCTTACCTTCTATTTTCATTATATGGGAAAAAAGCAGTTTGGACATTCCACAAATTGTCTCCTTGCATATAAATATCTAAAAAACATTAGGCTAGCAGATGACCACAATTTTCATTTTTGAGGGAACTGTCCCTTTAAATTAGGCCTGCCAGCATGTTAACATCTGATATTAACAAAATATTTCTAAAGTCATTAATTTCCTTTAATAAAATTAACAGAAAGGCAAGCCACTTAACACACCAACAAAATTAATTAAATAACTTCAAATTTATTATTTTAATCTGCTGAAAGCTCTAATTTAAATAATTTACAATAATAAATGAGCAATACCTCATAAGAGATACTTGAGAGTGGATTGTGTGACAGTAAATCTAACCACATGCTTGACGACTGCTGTCTTGAGAGACCTATTTAATCTGCAATAAACCGAAGAACAGAACTGTCAAGACCTTTACCTCCTACGCAACAAGAAGCCATTGTGGAAAAACTGAAAATAGAATACTCTGAAGAAATCTGCTCACAGTAAGCAGAGTAGAGTAGTAAAAATACCAAGAAAAAATAAAGAGTACAGCTTTAAATGTAAGTCTTATTTTATATGGTTTGTATTATACTCAACAACCCAACAAAAATCAGAAAAATCAAATAAATAAATGAATTTAAAAAATTTAAATAAAGCAGCTATAATGAAAATGTTACAGAGGATAGACAGTACATCATTAAACCTATGAGGATTGCTAAATGATTGCTAATAGGACACCTATCAACTGACACCATCTCTAGACAGCTGACTAGTTAGATTGCAACTAAATCTGAATGATATGAGAACAGGCTTTTGACATTTGCAAAACAAAACGAAAACAAAAAAAACATTGATTTTGCAGTGATCTTGATTCAGTGTAGCACAGCGAGCACACGGCACTGCATATATTTAGCAGAGCAAAAGAAATCTAAGTGTGTGATGAGACGGCCCTTCAAATAAGAAAACAGGAAGCCCTAATTTCACAGCATGGGACAAGAGACGAGCTTTCAATATATCACTGTTGGTACAACTTTGAAGCTACTAAAATTGGTCAGCATCAAAACACTAACAACAGCAATACATGGGAAAGATGAATGTGAGGTAATTTGCAGGGTGCTGAGAGAGATGTCGGCCTGCGTGGCAAAGGCTGAGATGAGATTGAACCGGTGGAGAGGATTGCATGCTCCCCCATCATCACCTCTCATTAGGATAGATGTTGGAAATGGCAGAAGCCTCTAGGTTCATGCGGTTATACTTAATAGATGTGGAAGAATAACCAAACACAGCACATTACGATTCTGTTTCAGACTTGCCTGCTAAAAAGCACGTTCTACTTTATACTAACTAGGGTATCGATTTACATTTTAAAAAAAGTGATGTGGTAAATTCTCGAAAATGTAAATAGAAAGAACAAAATGATGTAAATTGTACAGAACTGTAAAAAAAAAATTGAATTGTTAAAATGTAAAAAAAAAAAATTATTTGAATTAAGTGAAATTTAAAAAAAAACTCAATTTGAATTCACTGAAATATAGAAAAATAGATTGTACAAAGAGAGAGAACAATAAAAAATAAAATGAATTATGTGAAATGTAAAGTGCATTAAACCATCAAGTACATATTTACTTGAAGCAATGTTTAGTTTCCGTTTTAATTGACCTTATTAATACTTTAATACGGTGGCCGAGTAGTGCACAACACAACAATATCTATACAACAAAGTCGCCACAACACAACGCATAGGACTAATTTCCTTATGTTGCGCTAATTTCGTTGTGTTGCGACTTGTTTCCGTTGTGTTGCGGTAATTTCGTTATGTTGCGGCTTGTTTCTGTTGTGTTACGGTAATTTCTTTGTGTTGCGACTTGTTTCCGTTGGGTTGCGGTAATTTCGTTATGTTGCGGCTTGTTTCTGTTGTGTTACGGTAATTTCTTTGTGTTGCGACTTGTTTCCGTTGGGTTGCGTAATTTCTTTGTGTTGCGGCTTGTTTCTGTTGTGTTGCGGTAATTTCGTTATGTTGCGGCTTGTTTCTGTTGCGTTGTGGTAATTTCGTTATGTTGCGGCTTGTTTCTGTTGTGTTGTGGAGATTTCGTTGTGTGGTGGTGCACTATTGTGCCACCATACTTTCAGTTGACTAACTAAATAAAGTAGTGCTTTTCCATAATTGCAGTTTAAGCAATTATGTAAAAGCAGTGCCGTTTCATAATAATTGCTATTGAACATTGCTGTGGTCTCGAAATTGGTACCTTGAGAAAATCACTTGTATTCGTATCGACTACTGAAATATTGCTCGTGACAACCTTATTCTATACAACGGTTTCATGTGCTTGGTTTCTGCATGAGAACACAGGAAGGGAAAAACACAACAACTAAATCAATATTATTTTATGAATGATGTGTCCTGTATAATGTAAAATCCCCAGAGAGGTGAAGTGTGTGGAAAACAGCAAGCAATAAATTGAGAGCCCAAGGCCATCTGTTACAGCATCTAGGGCTCAGAGTGTGATGGCCACTGAGGCAAACATATAATTACGAAATGAAAAGTGGTTCACTTGTAATGGAGAGCGGGTGAAAGTGCGTCACGTCATTGCCATCCATACAGAAGTTGCTCGTGTCTGGCAGCGGAGTGGAGCGGAAGATATCATTTGAATGGAGACATCTTGGCTAATTAAGGCTCAGTGGGAAGGAAGTCTACAGCATTATCATGCACCAGTCTAAATATCAAAGCACTATGCATGACCAAGACAACTGTGGTGAAGCACCTTTTAGTGCAAGTATGGACAATATGCTGCAGCGGACCTGGTGGACCTCCCTCACCACCAGCATGGTGTTTTCGCTTACAGACAACACAAGGGTCATGTTTCTATTCTCAGTAAAAGCAAAAAGCAAAAAGCAAAAAAAAAAAAAAAACTAATCCAACCTGCTTGATTGATTGTGCAGCATGAAGCGACTGTGAAAATTCTATAAAATGAAAATATCACTGAGGACAGTGTTATCACAAACATCCCACAATTTTTAGAAAAGAAAGGTGGACAAAGCCTTTCACTCAATCTTGTGTTCACTGTAAACATTAAAGTTGGGTAACAGTCAGGAAGAAAAAGCAACAAATATCAGTGAAAGAAGCCTAACATTACATCAGTGGGATGAGAATAAAATAAAATAAAAATAAAAAAATGTTCAAGTCAAACATCACCTCTCTATGAATTGAGGTGTCCATTTTTAAAAAGCATTTACAATAATTGTATTGTATTGCTGAATTGACTGTACATGAGGCAGAGAGGAAAAGAAACTGATATATTCACAATCATTTTTGCCGACATAAAAACGAGCAACATGGCCTATATACATAACATACATATGTAGGAAAATACCACTGTTTATTACTATATTTTGTCACTTGGTACATATTAAAAAAATATGCTGAAATAATTTACATTAGAAAATCATGCCTTTTTTGCTTTCTCAGTCTCTCTCTCTCTCTCTATATATATATATATATATATATATGGTTTAATACATGTAAAGGTATAATAAGAGGGGCTTTATGAAAAATAAATGTGGAGAATAATGCCAGTATTGTTTCTAAAATATGAAGTTATAGTGAACAGCTTCAATTTAAACTAATTGGTACCCTTAACCAAAACATCTGCAGTATTTACTGATTGAAAGCATAATCATAAAACCAAAACCAAACAGTGAGAAATCTGAACACACCCCCAGTTATTACAGAGCATCGAGTATAACCACAACACACTGTTTGGCACAGAGATGTGTGGACAGAAGACCAAGGAAGTGCTTCTCTGTCTGAGCGCAGAATACATAATTCAACCATATGGGGGTTTGGCAGGGGTCCAGCTAATATCTGCTCAGCGTTACAGGACGGGGGTGTTTTGTGGAGGAAGGCTCTGTCTCTAAACAGCGCTGGCGGTCGCTGTAAGTCAAATCACTTTTCATGGTTGAGACTAGAGTATCAGGTGGATGAAATTGGCTATGAAATTAAAGGGACAGATCTCTAAATACAAGGTCTTTCTCTTCATTGTAGAGTGGAGAAGAATAAAACCAGGTAAACAGATAATAGAGAAACAGCTCTCAGTGGATCTACAGAAGAAGGTATCCTCTGATTACATCAAACAAACAAAGGATTCGGTCTTTGCGACCTGACATGCTCTATTCTTCCTGTGGTGTCTTTCTATATCTAATGAAGTAGCGAGTGTACCAAGGGCTGCACTCAGAAGCAATGAAAGCAACAAAAGGCAGGAGAGTGGCATCTCCGTGATTCAGGCAGAAGCCGCTATTGACATTAGCTTAGACTGATCTTTACACACGCGTAAAACTGCCTGGGAGAGCAAAACAGCCAACTAAAGCAGATGGACCCAGAAAGAGCAGTTTTTCATTAAGTCCAAAAGAGCTAAAGATTATCCCGAGCATAATGCACACGCCAGCTCTTTGTGTTTGAATAAGCATCATCGTGGTGATTGTAAAATTCTTACGCATCATGAACAAAAATCTATTAAACACGAAATGCAATGCCAATCTATTCTGCGAGTGGGCTGAATCCATTGAGATTCATTCGAGAGGGTACAGATCAGATGCATCTAAATACTGTAATCCCTTTACTAATGACGGCATCTCACACAGAAACACTCTCTGAAATTACTAAGGTGACGAGCATCAGACTTTGTTAGAGGCGCTAATACAGACAGGCGAGATATGGGCCCTTGGGTCGATAAAAGCCAATCTCAGGTACATCCTCAGTGAGCCTTTACTCCACTCACCTGTTTTAAGATGAACAGAGACCTTGTTAAACAAGTTCAGGGATAAATTTCAATCTAGGCTGGTTTATATAAAAAAAATAAAAAAACCAAGGATGCTTAGCGCAATGTGAAATGGCCTACGTTTTGATCAAAAGGACAACATTTATGTTATAAATGCTGCAAAATAAACATCAGTAAGCAGCACAGAGATGTTTTTAAATGTGCAGTGCTGCACTGCATTAAAATGTTTTGGACATCAATTGCATTCTATTCAAGGAAACTGGAAACAAGTAACAGCTCAAATCAGATGTGTTCATATAAAAAATAAACACATTGATACAAATGCAATCTAATACAACCACGTAACTGCAGTAAGTCATTTTAGGATTATGTTTGCATACATATTGTATTATTTTTTAAGCATTACACTGATGCAAAATACATTAAAAAGCCAAATCCTATGTTAAGTTGCATTCAAGTCTGCAGACATTTATACGGTATAAAGTATTAAAAATATCTATGAAATTAGAGGATTGGTACCTGACATACAAAATGAAATCCGTCCTGCAATTTCTTTAAAATGATTTAATAAAATGTCTTAGCTTGTAATCACAAGTGACAGTGATTTGTTAATCCCGATCAGCACTGAAGAAAAAAAAAAAAAACACTGGCAAATCATCACAGCAACCTTCAGAGTGCTTATATATACTGCATTGGCAATCTAAAATTATTATTGCTACATTCAGCTGAATTAAGGGAATAATTATGCAATAAAGCACCAATCTTTGTTAAACACTTTTCAGTAATGTCACAGACAGTGCATATGAGATGAGAGTGCATGTCTGCAGACAGACTCTTCTCAAAATGTTTACCAAAGCAGAGAAGGAAAAAAAAACAAAAAAAAAAAAACATTTTGGGCAGCACGCTTGGGAAATCAGTCAATATTTGATAAATATGCATGAGGACTACATGCAGAACTGGCTGAGAGTAATTCCTCTAAATCAAGCCCTTGATCTTACTGAGAGATTAGGACTCTTCTGCAACCATTTCACTGCTCCTATCTTGTCCTCAGTGACAAATATTGATGAAAAAGTCATTGTACACAGTCTTACATGCGCTGCTGACAAAATTCATACAAGTCTTGTTTAAAATAGATATATCCAATCTGAAAACACACTTACTAAGTTCACATGCATCATGCAACAGCAACAAAAAGCCTCCATTTAAAGCTCACATTTAACACAATGAGTCAAGTGTATGCTAGTACTCTTGCTGCAAGTAAACTGTAGTATGTATTCATAAAAACCTGAGGGTTTGCTTTAATCTTTAAACCCAATGCAAGCAATATTTCTCTGAACCTAAAACTCTGATAAGTGAAATGTTGAGCCCTGAATTTCATACACAAGAACGAAAGCACAAACTAGTCTAATTAAATGGCAGTTCCACATAAATTACTTGAGTGATGTACTTGATTAAAGATGAACCAATTAAAATAACAATTCAGAGTGATGCTTCTTAGCTTCAGCTTTAAACCCAACCATGCACATTCACTTTTACTTGTAATTTGATGATGATGACATACATTAAACTTATTTTCAACTGCAAATAAGCTAATGCAAGGGGAAAGGAACAATGCCTTCTCACAATGAAGCATGGTAGACACCATATTTAATTAAATATGCAAATGAAGGCAATATCTCAATAGCTGACTTGAATCAATTCTATTTTGGTTGGAACGATAAGCAGTGTTAGTGTGAAAATGAAACAAAAACTAAATAAAATGCTCTCGTTAACGAAAAAAAAAAAAAAAAAAAAATTACATAAACTAATAGAACTGGGAAAAACTGAATTCAAACTAAAATGCATTTTCATGAGTGCAAAACTGATCACAGAACAAAGTAAATTTTAGGAATTAGTTTTTGATACATGCTATACCAGTGGTTTTCAAACCCTGACTTTAAAAATGGGTCGCCAGGATGATTTAAGGAAAACATATGTCATGAAGTTCAAGACTCAGGAAAGAAGAAACTAAATAACAAACAACAAAACGAAAGTAACCTGCAGCCGCCTCAGGTCAGAATCAAATGTGTATTTGTGTTTGCGCTCTGTTTTTGCAGCGTTGTACATTGTAGCCAATCAGTACGAGACATATCTGTTGATTTCTGTAACACAATGGCCAATCAGAGGAGTTTTAGTGAGTCAGAATCTACGCACCGCTCAGAACGTGAGTGTTCTTGTTCAGTCCAGAGTTCTGGAAGCACGCGACACGAATCCTCTGATTATAATGAACAAAGTGTAGGTGATGTAAATAAGAGATTAATTGTGCTGTGTTTACAAGTTTATTGATTATAGCGGAATTAGAGATCGCGATAAACTGACAGCTTTTTAAGGAAGCGCACTTTGCACGCTTTCTTTGCTGTATATAGCCTATTCTCCATTCAGAATTTGAATAAAAGTTTCGTTTTTCATGCTGCTAAGAGGACCAATGTTGCGTACTTGCAACAAACTTTTGGAAGTGACATCCACATATTCTCTCAAAATCGCAATGACATTGTGATAATCATAACTATGGACTGGACTAAATATGATATGTCAGAATAGATGTGCATGAAGGCAAGCACCCTCACTAATTTCAGAAGCACCGACAGTGATTTGATTTTGGAACAGAGCATCCGTCCAGAACTCTACGGTGGGACTCGAGATCGGTCTGTAGCGCAGATGTCTTTTCCTTCTTTCTAATATATATTATATGTCACGTCTATTTAAAAAGAAAAAAATAGGGTCGCTCTGAAAAAAGTTTGAAAACCACTGTGCTATACCATAAACCCTTTACTTAAAACTAGTGCTGTCAAATGATTAATCGCATCCAAAATAAGTTTTTGTGTACATAATATATGTATGTGTACTGTGTTTATTTATTATGTATATATAAATACACATGCATACAGTATATTTTGAAAATATTTACATGTATTTATATATATATTTAATATAAAAATATAACATTTTACTTAAATATATGTGCATGTGTGTGTATTTATATATACATAATAAATAAACACAGTACACACATATATTATGTAAACAAAAACTTTTATTTTGGATGCGATTAATCGCGATTAATCATATGACAGCACTACTTAAAACATTACATTAGATTACATAAACTAAGCTGAAAATAAACAAACTAGAAAACATTGGGAAAGAAAACAAACTAACAATGAGTGAACAAAAACTAAAACAAATTAAAAATAAAAACCGAAATACAACTATAACAAGAAGCGAAAAATAATAACCCTGGACAGAGGCTGACTGAGACTAGGGTCATTAACTCTGTCGAGAGATTTTTATTAAATATGGTATCTACCTTGATTCCATTTTGGAAGTTTGTCAGGAGGAGAATATTAACAGCTCTATGGAGTTTTCACCAACAGTGGTCAAACGTTTATGGAGCACTGAATGTTCTTACCTTACGACCGTCGCTGGCATGGCAGTTGACGTTTAATGGCGTGAGCAGGGCCATGAGCTTCTCTTCATTTCCGCTCCTGAAGCAAAGCACCATTTTTTTAAAGAACAGAGGGGAACAGTAAAAAAGACCAAGCTAACACAGTGAATTTCACAGAGAAGATGAGGAGTGAAGAGTAAAAGGAGAGATGGGGAATACAAGTCATAACCAAAAGAGGAGGAGCACATAAGATGAGCAGCATCTATTGGTGATTTACTTCAAGGAAAAAAAAAATAGTAACCAACAGTGTACCTTCAATATAAATTTATCACATGTCTAGGAGCGGCACTTGCGGTTACCCTATATAAAGTTTTTGCAGTAATTGGAGTGAGCCATAGCTTGGAGTTCCAGCCTTGTGGCCTGCAGAGGTTTGACTCATCAGCACCTGCCAGCAACTCCTTTACGCCTCGCCAGCAGCCCAAGTGTGACCAAGTATGACAGTGTTGCATGAGGATGTTACATGTTACCACTGAGATACCAGACCTACGGCCAAAACCTTGTGCCATCTGGGACCAAAGATGGGCCTGATGCCACTCTAATCAAAAGGCAACAATGGCAGAGAGACATATTAGCTGCAGAACAATGTAGTGGAACGTGTCAAGTTTTCCATCTTCGGAAACTGTCAAGTCTTGTGTCGACTTTCCTCAGGTCAAGCCTCGCAAAAACAGTAAGGTTTGTGTAGTTGCTCTGGTCTCCTCTTGCCAGTAACTACAGATAACTGGCTTCAGTGAAAAACACAAGATCCTTCATTTAAATGCACACTCTGCCGCCGGCATGGGAAAATAGGACTGGCTGGGAGATTACAACTGGGAAGAGAGGCTGAGAAATGGGAGGGTGTCATCAATCTTCCTGATGCGTTTGCAGATGCATCCTGGTCTTCAGGAGATTACCACTTAGAGGAGCGCAGGCCATAAGTCAAACCCGACTTTCTTGCGAATTGTTTGTCTGTCTATCAGCTTCATCCATCTTCCATTCCGCAAGTCTCTACAAACAATTCTCAATTCATAGAGTTACATGGGGCGGGGGGGATTGGGGGGGCAGATCAACTAAATTCCATAACAATGAAGCCCCCTGTGATCGTACAAGTTCCTAATGATCGTTGGAGAGAATTACAAGGCCTTTGTAGTTCCTTTCTCTCTTGATCATTAAAACAACAAGAGTCCTGATTTGTATCCATGCTGCGGGCTGTGCCTGAAGGCAGGGGTATAAAAAGGGGGGCAAAGCCAATGGAGATGTAGACCAGAGTATGAAAAGGAACATATTTTATCTGTGACGAAGGCAGTGACTGCTGGGATCACAGGCATGTCAGATGTTTCCAGAGGCAGGTTTTTTTCACCAAGGCCCAGGTGTTTGGTGAAGCGGCGTTTCCTTGGACAACAGGTAGCTCCCTATCTCCTTCGCATCCTCTTCCTGTGGTTTCACCTGCAGCACTCGGAAACCAATTAAAACCGAATTCATCACAAGGAATAAAGCATTCTGCTGCTAAATGGAAACTCTCGAGCTTCCTCCAGGCCATAACACGTACATAAAAAAACGCATCTACTGAGTCAGAATTCCCCGGCCTTGATGGCACCTTCTCCGACACATGCCTTAATTCACATCCATGTGCACAGACAAAAGAAAACAGTGACTATGGAAACAGTACAAGAGAACGGAATCATGGGAGTGTGGGAAATGAGACGAGGAAAGGTACTCACCTCGCAGCTTCCAGGAGTTCGTCCTTCTTGTATTCGCCTAAGTGATTACAAAAAATCATGGTGTCAGAGGCAGACAGGATGAAGGACGTACAGCAGCAGCAAGAAGCCAGAGTAACTAAGGAGCAGCGGACCGCCGGCAGCCCCACACAGACACGCTCAAACACACGCGCGCACAGGCATCAGTGCACCAGCGCTGCCTCGCTTTTCTCTCGTTCTCTGCCTGTCTCTCTCTTCTGGTGGTGGCGTCGCCGAGCACCAACCCCTCTCGCCTGATGAAACCGTGACGCTGAGCAGATTGTGGACACGGCATCGGCAGTGTCTTGGATAAAACGGACGAACTGACGCATATCCCTGTTCACTCCACAAATTAAATGGCTCTCTTTCTCAGGGAGACAGACAGCACACACAAACACACACACATACACCCCTCCCCTTGTATACAGTCAGTGAGCCTGATACTTCCCCTCCACTGTCTATTTTATGTTTGTATAGGAGGAGCCGTTGCCGTGATAACACGAGATAAGAGAAAGGGGGGGAAACATGTAATAAACAAATGCTGCCTGCTCCGCTCTCTCTCCCACCCCCCTTACCCACAATACCCAGCCTCTCAGCCAATCAGAGAGACTCAACTAATTCAGCTGTGATTCCTCCCCACCCCCACATGTGCTCTTTCTCTCTCTCTCTACCGAGGCTTGTGGAGACAAGAGAAGTGAGGAATAAGGGGGGAGGATGCAAAAAGACAGGGCCAATGAGGGAGGGAGCGGAAAAAGCAGCAGAAAGGCATGTGAAAATGTTGTGGAGAGGTGGATATCATGACATATGGGCTGCATGTAGGGGGTATTTAAACAACAAAATGGCTAAAACAAAATGCTGCAAGCAGGGCTTGTTTGCCGTTTTGTGGCAGGCGCAAACAAAAGGCTATGAATCACGAGTGGGGAAGGATGGTAATAAAGCAGAAAACAGCGTGTCTGGAAGACTCATTACATCCCCGTGTGCTCGTCAGGCCATCGGCTGTGTGTTTTCACTGAGAGGGCGGCCAATCTCCGAGCCTGACGACCCCCCTGCTGAGAGATCCAAATAGAGCGAGGTGCACAAAACACAAAAACACACATAAGGTCTGCAATTACATTTTTGCCATAAAATTGTATTTTGCATAGTTTTTATAAACAACATGTATTTTTGTCCACATGACAATGGGATTATTTAGCATTTGCATATTATTGCCAAACTGATTTGTTGGCATTTCAACTACGGATCCTGTTCACATTTGTTTTTAAATTTATGCATCATACACTGTCTCTCTGTAAAACAAACAAACAATGTTAATACATAATAATTATATTCCTCATATATTTGTTTGGGTTTTTATTGTATTTTTTTCGCATTTTTGCCTTTATTATGACAGGACAGATCAGAACTGATCGGAAGCGAAGTTCTCCAAAATGACGTTACAATGAACCAGAGGAGACAAATTGTTGAATAAAGTCGTTGTTTTGTTTTCTTTGCGCAGAAAAAAATATTCTCATCACTTCAGTAAATTCAGATTGAACCACTGATGGCAGATGGACTATTCTGACGATGTCTTTCATACTTTTCTGGGCCTCGACAGTGATAATTACTTGGCAGTCAATGGGACAGTCACAAACCTCCCGGTTTTCATCCGAAATATCTTAAATTGTGTTCCGAAGACGAACGAAGCATGGGTTTGGAACGACATTGAGGTAAGTGATTAATGACAAAATTTTCATTTTGGGGTGGAGTAACCCTTTAACTTAGGTTGATAAATGTTGTTTATTGTTAGTTCACAATACCTAATGCATCAACTAACAAAACAAGTTGCGCAAACAACTTAAATCAGAAAGTAGAACATTATCATTTTAATAGCTTGACTTAGACCATGCAATATTGCATTTCCTAATAAAATTATTGATCACTAGTAACGGTTTTATTCATTGAAGAAAGTTACATTTTTAATGCATTTGGTAATTCTTGACTGCATGCACATATATAATGGGCTTTTTCACCCCAGATAAACAGTTCTAAAGACTTTTTGGTGTCTGACTGTTGATTGGCGCAAATCAGGAGAGATAGACTAAACGACCCGAGTTATAGAGCGTGTTTAATGGATATCATAAATTTCACTGTGTGTTATAATCTAAAGCACGCCATGAGAGATGGAAACTGCGACGCTTGTCGACGGCAAAATGAACCAGGAGTGAAATCTTGTCACGTCCTGGTCTGGTATTCTGAGAGTTTTTCTTGCTTAGTCAGTATTAAACCACCGAATGTCCCCGGGACAAATCACCTCCAGAAGTGACATTATTGACAGGAAGGAGAGCTTTAAGGAAAAAAAGAGAGAGAGAGAGAAAGAAAGAAGAAAGCACCACAGATGGCGAGGCAGAAAATATCACGACTTCAGAGACTCTTAACGAGCTGCCTGCCAAGTTTAGCAATCTTTCATAACAGCATCAGAGAGACTATTAGTCTAGTCGTACTGTTGCAGTCAGATGTCAGATGCTCTCTCTGCATGAAAAGGATGCATGTTTACCCAAACGCAAAAAAGAAACATTTCACAATATAAGAATGATCTAGATTTATACATTAACTGAATTACATGCGATTAGAGAAAAACTCACCAGCAGTAAAGTGTCCTGAATTGTTGCTAGGTAGCTGCTAATGTGTTCAGAGTTGTTGCTAGGAATTTACTGGGCAGTTGCTAACTGCTCTAAGTCTATGACCTTTCTAAAATATTCTGACATCTATATATGTGAGGACCTTTTCCAATGATAGCCTACTGTTTTCAAGACTGCTCCCCACTTCTTCATTTAAAGGGACATAATTTAAAATACAGAGCAGGAAAAAATGAATAGAGAAATCTTGCTGTGGTATCAAACACTCACTTTTATAAAGCAACCCTGACTCAGATTCTAAGCCAAATATGAGGGATTTCAATATTAAGGAGGTGCAGAGCTGAGAGAGACAGCAATAATCCATCAGTCTCATAACTCCAGAGGAAGCTGCACTTTGAACACTCATTTTGAGAATGAGGTATACTATTTTTGTCTGGGGCCCCAGAGACCCCAATGATATACAAGTATATAATAATAGGAGTAATTTTTAAGCTAACCTCATATGTTCCTTTCAGGCTCCTTTAATATGATCTAATCGAAACCCAGTAGGCAAATATTATTGAAATGCCTTTGCTTTACCACATAGTAGACATGCTTTTTTTTTTTCGGTAATACTTTTATTCAGCAAAGATATATCAAATTGATCAAAAGCGTCATTAAAGACTTTTTACACTGTTACAAAAAAAAATCTTCAAATAAGTGTTGTCCTTTTGAACTTTCTATAGAAAAAATTCTGATCAAATATTAAAAAGGACAAATGTTTTCAACATTGATAAGGTGAAATGTTTCTTGAGCACAAAATCAGCATATTAGACTGATTTCTGATAAACCATGTGACACTGAAGGCTGGAGTAATGGCTGCTAAAAATTTTATAAATTACATTTTAAAATTATTAGGAAAAAATCTAACAGAAAAAAAATTAAATTGCAATAATATTTCACAATATTATTGTTCTTCTGCATTTACAAACAAATAAATGCCTTGGTGAGGACAAAGTGAGGACTTCAAGTAACTAACTAAATAACAGGAATATATATATATATATATATATATATATCTATCTCTATCACACATCACCAACCCCAAACTTTCAAACGTATTTTGTAAATAACAGCATTTTATAAGGAGGAGGACTGAAATGTTATGAAGTTTAACATTTTATTTATAATTAGTTCTCATGATTACTAAAAGTAATGAAGTATCAAACTAATACTTAATATAAATGTATTAATTAATTAAATTAATAATTTAAATAAATTAATTTGAAAAAAAACCTAATATGAAAAAGTTCTTGAGTAGTACAATGAAAAACAGCATATGGTTCATGTAAAATTCATTGAAGGATTTATCCGTTTTTATCTGTTGTTGTATCTCTACTAGTCTATCCCTTCAGGATGTACACAAATGATCATTTCCTCCCTCTTCAAACACTGCCACTGAAGCAAGGCCTAATCGCCCCTCTGACTGAACCGTGAGTGCATCGGTTGCTTGAATTTCAGTTTATTTTTTGTGTGGGTGGGTGCAAAAGCAACAACTCAAAGTAAACATGCGCAGCCTGAGGACAAATGACCTGCCTTTGATTTCCGGACCGACACACTGATAAAGTGCACTTGGCAAAGTGATAGAGTGCACTTCAGTCTCTTGCTGTGAAGGAAGTTGTGTGTGTGGTGCACGACTGCGAGTGAGGAAAGGTTAGGGGGAACTGGCATGTGTGGTCAGGGCGACTGGACCCCTGCCTAGCTGACTCAAAGAAAGAGGATTTAACAGGACAGGTAGGTGGTGTTGCATCGTAAAGGTGCTCTCCATGTAAGCCTACGGCTCCTTGACAAACACACTTTTGCTGAGATATGATGGGAAACGAAGGACAAATCCTGTTTGCTGCACCACACAATTTTCTTTCTGGAGCCAAAATAAACATTGAGAGATTAGCTTAATTTCCTCTTCCTACACCGTGTTCGTCAGCACACGTGTTTTGTAACACTGAGGAGTCTTAAAACCTTATTTATTTTCTTTTTTCGGAAGAAAATCAGTGTTAAATGATTATCTGAATGTTTCTGTGACACTTTTAGCAGTTATATGCAGGAAAAAAAATAAAAAATGTACATTGTCATTTATAGTGTATGTATGATAAAAAGAAAACAAGTAGAACAGAAATAAGTGTTAGAGAAAAATAAATCTGTAAATGATGACAGTTGGACAAATGATTCGGTGTCTCTCTCATACCTCACTTTATAGGGTTATATTAACTTCTGCATGAAACTTTCTATAAGATTCAGTTCAGATGTGCCATATGCAGTGATCTAAAATGCAACCACTTTTCTGAGAGATTTGCAACTATAAATATGAGCTAAATTCACTTCTGCTGTATTAATCCATGAAATGAATTCCATCCATTTAATTATTCAAAGGCAACACTGTACAAGCCACTGAACTAACACGTTTGTATAAACATACTGTCAGGCAAAGATGTGATATAAAATAATTTCCCTTCAAGGTTTTTTTTTTTTTTTTGCACATGATTCACATATTTTTTCTTCATTCATCTCATTCTAACCAGCTTTTCAGCTGTAAAAACTTGAGAGAGATTTACATGTTTTTACAAAGTGGCGAATTTTACAGCAAGAGCGGCCTTATGGGTAATGTTTGTGTCACTCTGCAAGCCATTAAAGGGCTTAATGCTTCATTTCAACTGAAGGGAAAGAGAGAGAGACTGGAAAAGATGCTCAGGCAGCACAATTAAATAACTAAATCTCATTTACAACAAATATAAACTAAATATATAGTTGAAACATCATCCTGTCCACGAGCGTCTACACTGCGTGCCGTGATAAGCACCCACAGCTTCGCACTAACCAGCAAACTCCTTCATTCCTCCCATTAACTGGCAAACGTGCAGCTCATTCCCAAAGCTGATTGAGGAAATAAACCATATTGAGAGGAGCTGCAATATTCACCTTCTGTTAATATACCTCATGAGTCACAACTCCAGGGCAAGAGAGACCCAAGTGCACTACCACACAGCCGAAAGCAAAAGACTGATGATGCCTCTGACAAGACCTGCAACTCAAATGATTGCTTTGTGGGCTGCAATTTATATAAACACGGTGAAAAAACCCTTTCGGTTTTGGATCAGTGACTCCAAATGGAAAGTTCTTGGGACTAGGCATTAAAAGATCAGAGCCCTGAGACATGGTCACAGTTTACTGACGGCGAAGTAGATCCCTTCTGCCAAACGGAGCGCTGGGAATTGGAACCTAAGCCACGGAAAACAATCCAGCTGAGCCCTTGCCTCTCCTCTGGCTACACCGGAGAATTTATCTGTCAATCAAAACCTTGGCATACCCCGAATGAGCCATTAAAGAGAAAAATGTTTTAGGGTTTCAGCCGTAAGGTATCACTTCCATTCAGTCAGGACATTCATTTCACATCCTCAATACCAGGAAAATATAATTAAACATAACCATAATTTGAAATATTGCTTCTTCGGTAGCCTATGGCTTACTAAAGTAAATAAGCAGCACAGAAGCTAATAAGCTAACCACAGAAAGTGTGTTTCTCAGACATCAAGAGCCCTAAAGGATTCGAGTGGATCATGTACTGCTTGGATAGAATCTTAAATTGTTTTTTCCCCATATTGGGATATCAGTTGTTCCCTGTGTGGTTTGCTAAGCAATAGATGTCAATGTTGGTCGATGCATAGCAACCGAGGCGTATCAAAGTCCATTTAGAGCAAGTCAGTCCACTTGGCGGCCATGCTGGTAGCACACTCATTCTGATATTTTCTATCCGGGCATACAAATACACCTCCTACTTAAATATAGATGAATGAGAAAAGTCATAAAAGTCATGAAGTTCAATAACATTTTTCAATAAATACAGCAATATAATCCATCAACAACAATTACATATAGCTCTTGCATCTCAAATGATGCATAAAAAAAAAAACACACCAAAAATGTATAAATATAAAACAACAATAAAATTAGTGCTGTTAAACGATTAATCGTGATTAATCGCATCCAAATTAAAAGTTTTTGTTTACATAATGTTCACAGACTGAAGTAGTTTAAGTCTTTGGTTCTTTTAATTGTGATGATTTTGGGTCACATTTAACAAAAACCCACCAATTCACTATCTCAACAAATTAGAATACTTCATAAGACCAATAAAAAAAAAAACATTTTTAGTGAATTGTTGGCCTTCTGGAAAGTATGTTCATTTACTGTATATGTACTCAATACTTGGTAGGGGCTCCTTTTGCTTTAATTACTGCCTCAATTCAGCGTGGCATGGAGGTGATCAGTTTGTGGCACTGCTGTGGTGGTATGGAAGCCCAGGTTTCTTTGACAGTGGCCTTCAGCTCATCTGCATTTTTTTGGTCTCTTGTTTCTCATTTTCCTCTTGACAATACCCCATAGATTCTCTATGGGGTTCAGGTCTGGTGAGTTTGCTGGCCAGTCAAGCACACCAACACCATGGTCATTTAACCAACTTTTGGTGCTTTTGGCAGTGTGGGCAGGTGCCAAATCCTGCTGGAAAATGAAATCAGCATCTTTAAAAAGCTGGTCAGCAGAAGGAAGCATGAAGTGCTCCAAAATTTCTTGGTAAATGGGTGCAGTTTAACTTTGATAACTTTGGTTTTCAAAAAACACAATGGACCAACACCAGCAGATGACATTTCACCCCAAATCATCACAGACTGTGGAAACTTAACACTGGACTTCAAGCAACTTGGGCTATGAGCTTCTCCACCCTTCCTCCAGACTCTAGGACCTTGGTTTCCAAATGAAATACAAAACTTGCTCTCATCTGAAAAGAGGACTTTGGACCACTGGGCAACAGTCCAGTTCTTCTTCTCCTTAGCCCAGGTAAGACGCCTATGACGTTGTCTGTGGTTCAGGAGTGGCTTAACAAGAGGAATACGACAACTGTAGCCAAATTCCTTGACACGACTCTTGATGCCTTGACCCCAGCCTCAGTCCATTCCTTGTGAAGTTCACTCAAATTCTTGAATCGATTTTGCTTGACAATCCTCATAAGACTGTGGTTCTCTCGGTTGGTTGTGCATCTTTTTCTTCCACACTTTTTCCTTCCACTCAACTTTCTGTTAACATGCTTGGATACAGCACTCTGTGAACAGCCAGCTTCTTTGGCAATGAATGTTTGTGGCTTACACTCCTCGTGAAGGGTGTCAATGATTGTCTTCTGGACAACTGTCAGATCAGCAGTCTTCCCCATGATTGTGTAGCCTAGTGAACCAAACTGAGAGACCATTTTGAAGGCTCAGGAAACCTTTGCAGGTGTTTTGAGTTGATTAGCTGATTGGCATGTCACCATATTCTAATTTGTTGAGATAGTGAATTGGTGGGTTTTTGTTAAATGTGAGCCAAAATCATCACAATTAAAAGAACCAAAGACTTAAACTACTTCAGTCTGTGTGCATTGAATTTATTTAATACACAAGTTTCACAATTTGAGTTGAATTACTGAAATAAATGAACTTTTCCACGACATTCTAATTTATTGAGATGCACCTGTATGTGTACTGTGTTTATTTATTATGTTTATAAATACACACACATACAGTATATATTTTGAAAATATTTACATATACATTTATATATTTATATTACTATATTTTATATTATATATAAATATATATAATATATAAACATAGCATATTTGTCTTAAATATATACATGCATGTGTTTGTATATACATAATATGAGTGTGTATTGTGTATATTTATTATGTAAACAAAAACTTATTTTGGATGCGATTAATCGTTTGACAACACTAAATAAAATATAAATATTTTCTCATAATACAAATATTTTTTTATATTTTCAGAATAAATTAACACTTATTCAGAAAGGATGCATTCAATTAATAAAAAGTGACAGTAAATATCATTTTAATAAATTCTCTCCTTTAGAACTTTCTATTCATGAAAAATTCTGAAAAAATTAAGCCACGCTATTAAGCACAGTGGTTTTCAACATTAATAATAAAAAAAATATATATATATATATATATATATATATATATATATATATATATATATATATATATATATATATATATATATATATATATATAATAAGGAACGTTCCTTAAGCTCCAAATCAACATTAATCAACATATGATTTCTGAAGGATTATGTGATACTGAATGGCTGCTGAACATTTGGCTTTGCCAACACAGGAACAAATTACATTTTAAAATATCGTAAATTGGTTAAAGTTTTTTTTTTTAACTAGAACATTATTCACAATATTACTGTTTTTAGTACTGTATTTTTGATGCAGCCTTGGTGAGCATAAAATAATTATTTAAAAAACATTTTAAAAAATCTTCCATAAAATCAAATGATTTCAACACAACGTTTACTCAAAATCTATCTACTACAAAGGTTCCACAATAGAAAAAGTGCATTATGCATTATTCATTGACAGTGCCATTGGTAGATTTCAGAATGGACACAAGGGAGAGCTAACGCGGCTGTTAATTAGACAATATCGCTCTATCACTGCTGGTTACCCACCGCAGGAACTGCCATTTCACAGCAAGTCAACAATTAGAGATAGAACACTAGCAAAAATCTCTAGATCCAACGTTGTGACTATGCCATTGCATCACTGCCAAAAACTCAACCCGGCCAATCATAAGAATCTAAAGCTCTCAAGAGAACTCAAACAGCAGAGTAAATCAGGACGTGCTTCGGCCCACACTCTTCTTCAGTTGTTTTATTCTGCATCTGGAGAGTTTGATAACTAAGCTCATTATTTCTGTTTCTCTTCTCCCCATGTCTTCTGTATTTCTGCCTACCGTCTTATTACAGGCAGGCTGGGCAGCCGTTCAGCCATGTGTAAAACCAGGCAATTACATCTCGGTGATAATAGCGACTAAGGGCAACAGATAGCCTGGGAAGATGAATCACTTTCTTCTCCATCATGGGACAGGAAAACATCAGCTAGACCAATTGGCAAAACGTCTGATCTCCTGATGATTTTCATTGTCGGGTTTTCTGAGCCATTATCAGTGTGGGCTGATTTGTCATTTCAGGAAAGACGCTGCCCCCATCTGCCACAAAAGAAAGGGAAATGGATAGGTGACAGCCAACATTGCGCAGTGGAATTTGCATGTTCTCATGGTAACCCTTCTGAGTAATGCTCTGGTGGATAAAGACAAATGAAAACTCGGGAGGGAGGATCTCAGGGCTGCGAGAATTCATCAGGGAGCCGATCGAAAGGCAGCACACCACGGTAATCAATGAGCTGTCAGGGATGGAGGGCAGGCTTGTCACAGAGGAGAACAAAGTGATGGAGCTCTAGCTGGGCCATGAGCATCTAACAGTAAGTGAAAATGGGTGGCCCTTAAAATATATCCAATTGGAAAGTCCATTAGCCAGTTTATTTACAGGCCCTTTTGAATGACACCTTCACATAGAGGTAAAAAACTGCATTGAACTATGGCCAAAACATTACACCTATTAAGAATTCTACTTGACTTTTGTTTGTGGGGGTGGGCCTTTAAAAGGATAGTTCATCAAAAAATGAAAATTCTCACCTATTGCTCATCCTCATGTCATCCCAAAACTGTTCATTAAATTATTCATAAGACTATTGTAGTGAAACATGAGAGAACTGTCCCTTCATTGAAAGTCTACACAACCAAAACTTTCAACTTTCAGAAAGTACAAAAGAAGGTAATCCATATGAAGAGACACAATCGATTGACAAGGTGAACAGATTTAATTTAGGATTCTATTATTTATACATAAGCTCAATAACTATGGTAACATAAGCTTGAACATGTTTGATGCACAAGAACCAATGAGGTTTGTTCTTGTGCATCAGTCAAGTAAGGTTGAGTTTCCATCTTTAACATATTTGATGAGCTCTGTGTGTTCATATATTAAATCTGTCAGAACACTTGGATTAAACTGCTCAATTCTTATGGATCATACGTTGTCTTTATGAACTTTTTGATGCGTGAATGTTTTGGACTTTCAATGGATGGACAAAAACATCTGTTCTGAAGATTAATCAAAGACTTACGGTACATTCACATAGGGGATCGGACGTCAACGGCACTCGTTTACTTTGAATGGAGTAACGTCAAGCATTGCCGAACTGAATTGTGGGTCCATTGCTCGCAGCAGAAGTTGAAAACTTTTCAACTTTTCAAGTGCTTGTGCATGCGTCAGCCAATCAGATCACCTTATGCAAATACCATAGCGCATACACTAGCCAATCCAGTTCATGCAACTCCAGAAAAGTAATGAGATTGGCTGTTGTCACTATGACGGTCGCATCAGCACCAAGCTTCAGACACTCCCTCCGTCAAGCGCCAATGCAGACGCTTCATGTGAATGTGCCGTTATGGGTTCGGAACAACATTAGGGTGAGTAAATGATGACAATTTTTAATTTTGGGTGATCAAACTTTCAGAAAAGAAAGAGGAGAAATCGTATCAGTATCGGACTCAAACCTGCGTTGGTCACATGAGCAGCAAGGCAGCATAACCACTGCACCACAGCTCCAAACAAAATGTTTTCACCAAAATACAGACAAACAATCAGTTCAGTCATTTCTGAGCATCTAAGACCCTGAATAAGACTCTGAATCATCTGAATATTGGATTTTACGCATTTCTGGTTCTGAAACCCAGTTAAATCGCATGATAGCGGGTTGAATATATCAAATAAAGTGTTTCAAGCTTCTTTTTTTCACTATGATTGTGGGACGTGGGAGTTTCCTGATACTCTACACAGTCACAGATGTATCTGCTCCACTTCTGGTGTGTAATATACTTTCGCTGTGGGCATGCAAAGGGATTATGTTCCTGCCGCAATAAGAGGTTTATCCTCCTCATACTGGGTATAAGAAAGGACTTAGTGAAAAACCCACCAAATGAGGAATAAAGCAATAGGAGAGGGCGGAAGGAAGGTGCAGAAAATCATCTTTAATAAAATGGGTCATTAAAAAAAAAAAAAAAAAAAAAACACCACACCAACACTCTGCCTTCGTGTATCAATTGATCTCCCTGAATAAATGCACCAATGATACTTTAAAGATCATTTGCCAGAGACGCACTGAAAGGCGAAAGTGAGCTATAACCTTTTCGGTTTAAACCCCTACACTGCCAATTCCATTCAGATCTGACTTTCTCTTCGTTTGCACGGCCCCCGCTTCTTCTTCTTCTGACGGGTTTTAACTTGTTTACTGCTGACAGCTTTGTGTGCCGGTGTACGAAGGCGATCTGGCCCTGACACCGCAGGCATCCTGAGCTGTGTGCACAGAGGACCCATTTAATGTTTCTGGCTTTAAGGAGCCTCCCTGCATAAGCCCGGCCGGCTATATGCACTACGCTGCTTGCTAATCTGTTCGTTGCTCCTCAGAACTGTCAGGGAAGCCAACAGCACCTGCCCGGAAACAGGCAGCTTTCCCAGAACGGCCAATACGTGTCCGGCACCCTCAAATACGCCGTAACTCCTGCCGCAGACTCTGTGTGTATGTGTGTATGAGGCGAGCGGGAGCCAAAGAGACTGAACCAGCACCTCCCTCTGGGAGCTAATCATAATAACAATGTGAACACTTACCAGGCTATGACTTCCTTAAGAGATGCCATTTGTATGCAGGGCTACAGACGTCTCATTTAAGGCTTTGCATTTAAGGCCTCGATCATTGAATTACACACAAGCAAGGAAGCAAATTATGGTCTGAACATCTGTGTATCATCATTATATCTGTAGCCACTGGTTTGACACCATCCTAACAGATTTTGCTGAAAAAAAAAGCACTAAATGAAGTGCCGTGCACCGAGTCTGACGACAGAAACCAGCAGGATGCAGTTTGTGAACATGTTGCCTAAGTATTTTGTTTTGTCAGCCTGATATTTGTCCAAAAGCTCACGCTGAGACTTACCCACAGGGGGGCAGTGTGAGTCCCACGACGCACGTCTCTGCTACACTAACGCTCTTTAATTCTCTCATTTTACATAGACACGAATGGGCAAAAACACACGGCATTCCCACTGGCTCTTTCTGTAAACACCACAAGAACCTGATTTCAGATCACTGGGTAATTAGCTGCTAGAACTTGGAAAGGCTTTCAAATGAAGTTTGTGCAACATCACAGTCAGCCAGTAAACTCTGTTTTCCTTATGCAAGATAAGAAATACTGCAGTATGCGAGTTGTGGTATTGTGAACTGGCAAGTCTGGGATCTTTAGGTTACCGATATCCTCGTGGATCTATAACTGACCTTGGCTAATCTGGACATCAAATGAGATCTGCGCTACACAAGCATGTACTGTCAGGATCAATAAGACTTTGCACGTATATAAACCTAAACTGGGCTAATCTAGCAGGAATCTGCAAGAAGAGGAAGATAAAAGACAGCAGTGCAAGAAATCCAGGTACAGAAGCAAATCTGAAATGTGGAAAATAGGAGTGGAAATCGTTAGGCACCTCAAGACATGTCAATTTTTCCAGCAACAGCAGAGAGGTGGTTCTGCATAAAATCTGTACTAAAATACTATATGTCTGCACTGACTTACCAATAAACAGGTCTTTCTTCAACTTTGGGAATTTGTGTGTCTCAGAGTGGATTGTTATTATTTTATATAAAGTTTACAATAAAATTGTCTTTTTACAAAATTTTACAATGCCTTCATTGTTCATATTTATTACTTTTCAGTTCTTTTCAAATCATAAATTTAAATTCTATGTATGTATAGATTGATATCATACCATGTCCCAGACCCAGAATTTAAAAAAAAAAAAAAAAAAAAAGAATATAAATAAATAAATAAATATTGCATTTATATATAAAAATATACATTTACATTTTTATGTATAATTTCCAATCAAGCTGTAATTCTCAAATTATGACAATTGCAAAAAAATGTATTTAACTGCATTTAGTTAATTGTATTTAAATTACCCTTGAAAAGACATTTTATTCCAAAAAAATATTTAAAATGTAATTATTGCTACCATTCTCACTACAATTATAGAATAATAATAAATATTAAATACAATTAAAATTCAGGCGATGATCATGATATTTTATCTATATAAAGTTTTTACTGTTTTCTATTTCTAAAATGTAATTTATTCAGGTGATGGCAAACTGAAGTGTCATATGATCCTTCAGAAAACAATTTAATATGAGCAGGTTTTAATATGATCCTGAACTAGTGAACAATAATAATAAAAAAATAAAAATTATCAATGGTGAAAACTGCATATAATATTTATGTGGAAACCAAGACATTTTTTCTGATGAAGAGAAAGCTCCAAAGAACGGAGTTAAAAAAATTGTTATAATTAATAATAAAAATGAATTCTAAAAGTAAAAAATAAAATTGATTTCAATAATAATAGATAAATTACTCAAACTACTCAGAGTGTGTTCAAAAAGAGAGTTAATAGTCTAAAGGTCACAGGTCTACAAGTCTCCAAAGTTAAATAAACACCCAGAAATGAGTAAGTATAACAACCTAGCATCAGAGGTGGCTGTGTAAATAATCCAATTTTTAAATTATTCAAAAATTCTTATGAATTTGCAGATTTGATAAAAAAAATCATCTGAGAGTCACAATGCTTCACAGATCAGTTCTGTGGATCAATTCTTCTCCCACATCTTGCAAAAAAGATGTTGTTGCAATGCTCTTGCAGACTTCTGCTGGAATACAAAGGTAGACCATGAACAAATCTTTGCCTGCTTGATGATAAAATCTTAATAGGAATAGTAAAATGGCAAATCTGAGACTTATTACACACCAGTTTGGCCCAGTAAGACAGAGGGGCTGATTACACTGATTTAACAGCCCAGTGTCCAGTGAAGAGGATTGATCAGCTTTATACGCCCACAAGCAAGCTCTGACCATTAAGCTAAGTAATTAATTGAAGTTAATGTTGCCTCAGATATCCCTCTTTGTAAAATGGCTCTGTGAACTCCCATTATCGAAGCTCCTCTGGGTGCTTTATCAGCAAAAATTAATGAGTTTTCCTCTTTTTTCCCTAAAGAGAGCCACAGGAAATGTGTTTTTTATCAAAGAAAATCTAACAGCTGTAAAACACTAGAGAAAAAACACACACACACAAAAAAAAAATGGTATAAATGGAACAGGGAGAGTATATTCAGACATGATCAGAGTAGGTGAGAATCGACAGAACATCATGCTAAATACTACATCGGTAGTAATGTAATGCATTCTCACATTACATTAATGAATGTGTCAGACGCTTTTATCTTCAGAGTATACTTTTAGTAAATGTGCTTCCAGGGAATCGAACCTTGCTTTACCCGTTGAGCTATAAAATTCCAATTTTCCTTTCAGCTAAGATCCTCACTAGGGGTTGAATAAAATTCAGATCAATGATAGTTTAAATATTCAGGTCTTTGCACAAAGCATCCAAGTATAATGAAAGTGAGAGGCTGTAAGCAGTATGCTGTTGAGCTGCATACAAAACAAGGTATTTGCATTGTGTTAAGAGCATTGATGGGGGAAAAAGGTGTAGAAGAAAAATAATACATTTGGATTTCAGTCCATGTAAAGAGCTTTGTTGCTGGGCTTCTGGGTGCTCTGTCTGTACACTGCAGACAGGAGTGGATAATTCAGGAGAGCATTAATTATTCAGAGATAAACAGAGACTCCTTGATCTGAAGCTCCACAGGTGGGCTTGAAAAAAGATCTCACGCTGGTCCTTGAGCTCCTGGGTAAAAATGGCCCCAGATCAATGAGATATGTCTCAGTCTGGGACACACACCAAATTCCCAAGTTACAAAAGGTTCGGTTGAAGGAACTCCCTCAAATACGGGTCAAGTCACCAGTGCTTAGGGTTCCAGAACCATTTCAAATGATTCAGAAAGGTTCCTGCTTGCTTTCGGAAATCAATGATATTTATGACTTTCAGTTACAACAGTCTGTGAGGGTGAATTCATTTTCCGATACAGATGAAACATACCAAAATACTCAGAGCCAATGAGCCACAACTGAATCTACACTATGTCCTTTGTAGTTCAATTTATGAATAAATTACTCTTGTAAGACAGTAGTGAATAAAATAAAAAACAAATCATTAAACCTTGAAATAAATGACAACAAATAAGTAAAATATATATAATATTTAAAAAATACATAGGTAAAAATATAATCATTTTAATTATTAATAATTATAATCATGGCACACTGCACTTCACAATTACAAAAGTACATTATTTGCATGTGCTTTAAAGCCTTGCCGGTTAAAACTTTCATTCACGTGCTGTTATGACAAGCACTTTATCTAAGCATGCATACCTTTTTCTGAGCACGTACACCACTAAAAAGCCTGTCAAACAGCGTTTGATTTCTAGACTGAAGTTATCTTTCGCATCTGATTGTGCTAATACACACAAGTGTTACATATAAACACAGTTTATGTCATGTCTAAAGTGAAAGTAAACAGTTGAGAGAAAAACTCTGTGTGCCAGTATATTAGATGCGTCTTAAAGTGACAGCAGACTAATATGACTAAACATGCTGCCACTTGTAATTAAAGGGATAGTTCACCCTAAAATTTAAATTCTGTTATTTTTGAATGACTCTCATCTTGTCCCAAACCTGTATTAAGATATTTTGAAAAATGTGGCTAACCAAACAGTTGCTGGTCCCCGCTAACTTTGATAGTAGGAAAAAAAAATACTATACAAGTCACTTGGGCCAGCAACTGTTACCAATATTCTTCAAAATATTCTTCAAGAAACTCATTCAGATTTTAAACAACTTGAAAGTGAGTAAATGATGACAGAATTTTCATTTTTTTGGGTGAACTATGAAATGAACTACCATTCAAACACTAAAACTGTCGTGAACTTCAGATTCTGTGCTCCACACAGGTCAAAGGTTACAACTTGGGCTAGGGGTTCACGATTTACAATTCTTAATATAACCAAACACAACCTGAAAAGGTCTTTGCCGCAGACGTACGCAGAGGATAAAAGGGATTATCTGACCCACCCAGCAGGGCACAAGCTATGGATCAATTGCTAGATCTAATTGACTGGGAAGAGACTGCCTGCCTGCAATGAAAAAGTAAATCTTATAAATAAAACTGCAGCCAGTTTTATTTTCCTGCTTAAATCCTGGCGGGGGAGAGGCAGGATATTATGCTGAATAGATTAAGCAAACAACCCCTCTTTACTCTGGTGCTGAGAGCTTTTCAAGATGTTTGCACTACAGATGTTTTGTGTTGCAACATATCATAGGGCTCTTAAAACAGCCTGAGAAATTTTCAATTCACTTTGGGAAAAATATGTTCATAATAACATGATACCAAACTCAGGCAAAAGAGGAGCCCTAAAACTCAAAGCATAAAAAAGCAAGCCTGGAAATATCTAAAAGAAAAACAATCAAACAGGATTTATCTTGGATTTTAGAACTGAAATTGAAGAGAGCTGGATGGAGTTGAAAGCACATCGGCGAGAAAATAAACAAAGGAATTTGTTCTGCTCTCTCTCTCAAAAAGCATAGAAATATCCGATCTTCTCACACACTTCATGTCTGTACTTTCTCACTAAACCTAGTGGTGATTGGACAGCATGACCAAAACAGCAAACAAACACAATATTGTTATTCTGCTGGAAATTCAACCCCAAAAAATGTATTATATATTACATAATCGTGTGGTAATGCCCACTTCTGGTACTGCGTCTCAATTTGATTATTTTGGAACTTGGAGGCACACCAAAAGGTACGATTATTCACAACAAATGAATAATAAGTCTGGCATCAGTAGAAAAACAGCTTCACGTTATATAACACTTGAGTTAAAAAGAAAAGACTGAAAACAGCAGCTGAATGAGTGGTCATAAAGCACTGGTTGGGACATTTCTGCGATTGCAATGCACCACCATCATCTCACCCAGCCCTACCTGGTGATCATCAGCAGAGCAGTGGAACAAAGATGATGTCCTGACAAGCTGTAAAAATGGCTGAGGTTGTTTATGTCATGCCAAGCAGCGGTTCAAACCAGCCACCAGGCCCAGCCATCTGTCCTCTCCAAGTGGAGACCAGGCTGGACGTCAAGGCATCATGCAAAGAACCAGAAGGTTCTCAAAGACAAAGTAAAGCAGTGGTGCAGAACTAGGCCTATTTCTGCTTTATTGTGTTCTGCATTCATACTCCGCATCCTGAGTAATGAGCAGTCAAGCTGTCTGTTGTGAGATAGGTGGACGGATAATTGTGTGACAGTGCATCTATCCCTCTATTGTCCAGGGAGGGGAATTGACATGAAATACTTCTGGGAAGCTGACAAAAACTGCAGTGTGACATGATATACAACATCATTTAAACAGCATTTTGTAATTATATCATGCAGCCTTTATGGACTCCTATTATTTGAATGCTTACATGAATTAGTTGAACTTTTGAAAATTACTTTTTTACACTACAGGACCACTTCAATTAACTGGTAAAAGCAAAAAACTAAATAAACTGAAAGACCAGCCTCAGAACCCAAGATATACACTTCACTCTCCTATATATACTATTTAACCCCAAAAAATGTTGATAAAGTCTGTATCCACCTACAATACTTAAAAGTTTAAGGTCAGTTATATGTTTTTTAAACAAGTTAAATTTGCATTGAAATTAATCAAAAAGATAGTAAAGACATTTATAATTCTACAAAAGAGTTTTATTTCAAATAAATGCTGTTCCCTTGAACTTTCTATTCATTAAAGACGAGAAAATCCTGAAAAAAAAAAAAAGCATATCAAAATGATTTCTGAAGGATCACGTGACACTGAAGACTGGAGTAATGATGCTGAAAATTCCGCTTTGCCATCACAGGAATATATTACATATTTAAATATATTAAAATATAAAAAAAATTATTTTATTTTGTAAATATTTCACAATTTTACTTTTTTATACTCTATGTTTGATCAACTAAAAGCATGAGAAACTTCTTTCAAAAACGATAAAACAATCTTACTCATCCCAAAACTTTATACACTATATTCTGAAAGGATTCAATAATATCAATCACATAACACTTCACTTTAGTGAACTGAAGCTTCTTACAGTAAACCTAAGGTTAGGCAAAAACAATGGTTCCTTGATGTAATTTATTTGAATTAATATATAAAATGCAACTAAACCGCAAAAGCCAAATGAAAATGATCAACAACTGTCTCACTAAATCTTTAAATAACTGAACTAATCTATAAAGCACTGCATGGTTTCCTAAGGGGGAGAGCAGTCAGAATGACCAGATTCTAGAGAGAATGCAGTCAGCCCGATGAAGCACACAGATCCACAGATGTGTCAATAACCCGACTGATCTGAGACTTCATTAAACTTGCTATAATGCGATTTAACCTCACTTTCTTGGTGCTGAAGGTCAGAAGCATTAGTTTCGGCCCGCGCAAGAACAACTGATTCTGTGTAATCTTGTAAAGAAAGACTGCGTATGATGACGGCTGGAAAACTAGCGCTTTCTTTTTTTTACAGATAAATCTAAAACACAGGTGGGGCATTATGATACAATAAAAAGAGACAACAGTTGGATCTGTCTTAGCTTAAGAATGCTAATTTATTTAAATGTATGCATACCCACATATTCACCTAGGGTAACACGTGATGAACAAAATCTCTGCGGTCATTCAAATTAGACTGAAAAATTTGTGTTATTGGTCGGTTTAAACTCATCTGGGGAAAAAATTGGAAGATTATCAATTTAATTATTTTTTCTATTAGATTAAGAAAGAAAACAAGTAAAAAGACTTTGTTTGGCTGGCAAATATCCTACTCCTTCCTTAGTCCTAAAATATTTCAAATGACACACAAGGGTTTTTCCGGTTATGTTTATGCTGGGTTTTCAAAGATCATCTAGGGCATGGGTGCGCTGCTATAAGACAAATATTCTCCCACTCGCTTGAAAAACATTCAATTTAAAAGCAGACCATGAATGTAATTCTGCAGAAGATTTCAAAGGCAAAATATTTTTCATTCTTTTTCTATTTGGTATGATGAAAGTCTAAATGGATATTCAAAGCACTGTGAGACTTGGAAAGTGCCTTCACTGGGGTACAAAAAAAAGATTAATAGTGGTTCCAGAGAAGAAAAATATGATACACAAAATTTAGCTAAATAATTTACCATTTATGGAAATGCCACACTTGAAGTTTGCATCAACAAACTTACTTAAACTTCTTTTCCCCCAAGTTCCAGCACTGCTTCCCTCAGAAAACACCATCCAAGGCACTCCGTGACTTTGTATTCCCCTTGACATTTTCCATTTTAGACTCTATATTTCTCAGAGTAATATGACCAACATAAATCCATTTTTAGATGGAAAGGAACACACACAGAAAAAAAAGAATAAAGAGCCCACAATAGTGAGCAATATAAAAGCGCAAAGGTTCTAGTCCCTGAGAAAGACGTTCTGAAAGCATGCGAGAAATAAAAGTTAAAAGGGCTCTTTTTGAAGCCATGCAGCAGTCCACTAGCTTACCGATTCAGGTCTATATCTCATAAGAACATTTACTCTGCTTTCTTGCACTGTTTTTGTGCTGGAGGGCACTCGCACTTCAAACATCTTTCCATTACGCACCTAAATATCAGAGTCATCGCCTCACCGTGGGATTCGCTCTTTAAGGAGAAGGTTTTTTGCTTGTCTGTCAAATTGAACTTGTGTTGATTCAAAATAACTTTGTTTTTATCATGGGAAGCGGGTTTAATGAATAGCACCTCTTGAAAGCCAATCAAGCAAAACTAAATGAACAGCGTTCTGTTTAACATGGCAAGAGGATGATACGCCAGCGGCTATTTGATTGTTCCGTTCAGAAGTGTTATGAACTAATCTCTGGAAAACGAACAAGCTGAGCAAATTGGATTCACCAAGCCTGTAACAATAGAGAAATTTACTCACATCTGATTACAATACATTACCAGGGATGAGGTGAACTTTGACGTTTGAGAATGGCAAAACAAATCTGATTTAGTTAACAGCTGCAATCTCATGCTTCATAATTTAGGAAATAAACCAACATATGAAATGTACACCTCACTTAACAAGCCTTAACCAGGCCTAAATTTTTCAATCAAGTCTCATGTTTCCCCTTTCCATATCTTGTATTAGAAGAAGTGTGTCATTAATCATAAAGATCACATCTAAACTCTCTTTAAACTCTTCTATCTGGAAGCCTTTTGAAGAAATATGGTGGAGAATGCGGGCAATTTTCCTATACAGGACATACATTTAATAGCACTTAAGATGGTAGTGTTCTGCCAGAAATATTTGCTGTTCTGCACTGGCACTTTTTGTGCAATTCTTGCACTTTTTTTTAGTTTTAGACCAGCCCACAGAAATCGCAGACGCTCTTAAAACCCCCAATTAAAGTGTGTGGTTCACATATAAATTATAAAATTATACATTCGCATACAAAATTGAGATAACAGCTTCCCTATCTGAACTATCAGTGTTATAGCGAGAATAAAATGGCTCATGAGTCATATAAAACCATTAGCCTTTAAATAAATGAAAAAAAGATACTTGCAGAAACACAAAATGAATCAGCGTGGAACATAGTGTTCAGTACTACTGTAGTAATTAATCATTTCACAAAAAGCTTCAGTGCAAGTGTGTCTAATGCAACTTAAAGGAACATTTTGTCTTTGTAAGGACATCATATGATGGCAGAGGCATTACCACATAATCAAAGTCAAGCTCAAGGTCCCTCAAAATCTGTCATTCCATTGAGGCGCTGGCTTCACATGGGTGCTATTTATGTGTCAAATATAGGCATGAATCAAACTGTCTACTCTGGTGTTCTCTGAAAGCCAGCGTTTTCAACCAGGGATATGTGAAGACAACATATGAAGCAATGAATACTAATGACTTTCCTTACTATATGAATGAACGGTCACACTTTATATTAGGTGGCCTTAACTACCATGTACTTACATAAAAAAATAAGTACAATGTACTTATTGTGTTCATACTATATTGCAAAATACTATTGCTGCTATTGAGGTGGAAAACGGGTAGTTTAGGGACAAGGTTTGGTGGTATGGGTAGGTTTAAGGGTGGGTTAAGGTGTAAGGGATGGGTCAACAGTGTAATTATAAAAGTAATTACAGAAATTAATTACAGATGTAACTACATATAGGTATTTTTAAAAATATAAGCACAACGTAAAAGCATGTATGTTCGCAATAAGTGCATTGCACCAAATGATTAATTTAAATGTAAGTACATAGTAGTTAAGGCCACATAATAAAGTGGGACCGAATGAACATTAGAAAATAATCTGTTGAGCATTATATAACAATCACTGAAACAGCCCTAATGAATGCCATTATTAGGTGTTGCTGAGAAAATCTAGCTTTTTGGTCCTTGAGCAAATGGTCTTCCATGTATTATATTAAGATAAATGCATTGATTTGATTTTTTATTTTTTTTAAACTGTAAAATGAATATTGTAACATTGTGAAAAATTATTAAAATAAATGTCTTCTCTTTAAATTTAAATGTAAATTGTTCATGTGATGGCAATTATATTTTTTCAGTTAACACTTTAGATTAGAGAACACTATACACTATTAACTAGTTGCTCATTAGCATGCATATTAGTAGCATATTGGCTGTTTATTTGCACTAATAAAGTACATGTTAGTGCCTTGTTCTGCATGATCATATTTTAGATCCCCTAACTCTACCCCATACCTAAACCTAACTACAAATAACCACCTTGTTTACTACAAATAAGTAGCAAATTAGGAGTTTATTGAGAGAAAACTAAAAGTAAATATTCCCTAATCTAAAGAGTTAACGAAAGTTAAAAAGTACAACTGGATATTAAAGTCTTTATAAAACATAAATGCCTTGACTGTCACTCTTGATCAATTTTAATGTGTCCTTGCTGAATAAAAGCATTAATTTGTTTTTGTAAAAAAACAAAACTCTAAACTTTTGTGTTGTTGAACACAGCAAGTAATGATTAGGCATTCACTTTTTAAATTTACTTAGTAATTTATTCATCAATTATACTCCTAAAATCTGAAGAATAAGATAATATTTCAATATCCATGCAGCAGGATGGGAATGATTTTGTTATTTCAGTGTTTTAAGAGTGTTTTTTTTTCAGGGCTGCCTCATCATTACCCAAACCCACAACACAAAATCAAAGCAGAGACATGTTTACACCAAATGATCCCCTTTCCTCATAAATAACAAAAATCAGAACTATAATGTTCACAAAGCAGCCCTCTGGTGACCACGCAAAAACTTCACCGTTCAAGCGATTCCCATAACTGATACAGCCCAAATACACAAGAGATGTTCAAAATAAATTGTTAGTAGCTACAATTTGTGCTGGTTTTCAAAACTCCTTGCGATAGACAACAAAACCACTTGGCTTAATCGTACAAACTCTATTTTTAAATTACACTCAACAGACTGTTTATTGGAAAGCCTCCATCCAACAACAAAACCAAACAGGATGCTCCAACAAATTAAGCAGCCGATAAGCAGCTTCACAGCACCGCACTCTTTTGAAACGTGCAATAAATAGCCAATCGTACAGCTGAAATGACCCAGACAAGTTAATATGCACGATCATTAAGCTGTAACAACAAGACAGACTTGATGACCTGGAGGTTTCTTCTGAAGCTGTTTGAAGGAAAAATAGCTACGCTTACAGATGGTTGGACGACATTAGACCTCTCACGTCTCGCCTTTTGGCAACCATGATACAAAGCGGCTAATTCACAATGTAATTTGTGTAAGCAACATTCAAATTAGCAGAACGAAAGTAAGAGGAGAGGAATTCGCCTCGAGCAAATAAACAAAAACGTGAATAACTCAGTCCACGTTGCTCAACTTCTAAGTGAATATTTCAGTTAGTAATTAGGGGTTAGGTCAGTGAAAAATGAAAAAGCTGGACGTAGTGTAGTCTGGTGTGATATAGCTAGCCAACCATGATTAAGAATGAAATGAATACCGCTCTTCAATATTTCCAGACAGATGACGGGAGGCTCGACAGGCAGGGTCAGGTAGCCGGGCAGGAAAAGCGGATCTATAACAATTATCTGAAATACTCCAGAGACTGGAGCTCTGCCTCCTGCTCTATTTATACACATAAAACCAAACACATCACCTCTGTCACTCACACCAGGAGCTGCCATTTATACCTTATCACCTTATTTCTGATTTGTTAGACTGAGAAGTGGATCGAAAAACAGATTTTCATGGCAAATCTCATAATTTACATAAAATTTCTAATGCATGCCGCAGTTATATGGCATTTTGAGTGATTCTATAACATAAGCACACTCCTTGAAATGTTCCAAAAGGAGGTTTTCGCAGCTATGCCCTGGAAACATCATTTTTGGCTTCCCAAAAAAAACAACACATTTTTCTTAACGTGAAGAACATTTTAATACACTAAAGAACATTTTTTCCACTATAAAGAATCTTTTGTGCAATAGAAAGGTTCCATGGATGTAAAAGGTTCTTCATGGAACCACAAAGGCTAACAAAGAACTTTTAGTTTTAAGAGTGTAGAACAATATTTATACTTTTTTCTTTGAGAGAAGAACATATTAATAATCTACAGTAGGGGTCGACTGATTATCGGCACTGATATTAAGCATTTTTATGATTATCGGTAATTTTCAAAACCGATGTGCCGATAAAATTATTTAATTTTGAAACGCGCTATTTGGCTCTGATGCAGCCTGTCAGAACTCACCACTCTGTGGCCTGGCCCTAGAGCAGTCTCCGCCCACCGCGCATCTGATTTGTTGGGAGTCACGAGTCAGACCAATCAATGTGGAAGACTAAGGCACTCTCACACTGAAAGCGCTTGCTACAGTTTCAGTGATCACGCATCAGTTGTCTCTCAAAGGCAGCAGCAGACGTTGCTCAAGTTGCAATAAACCACAATCCACTACACTGAAGTTGCAAAACACCTCAATATTATCCATGTATGGTTTCTGCGATGGGGAAAACGCAGACGGAATCGCAGAATCCAGTCATATAAAGGGAATTTACTGTATAACGCAGATTCAGGGAGTTCGTCAAAGTTTGGATGAATTAATCAAAAGTAGGTCAGTACATTTAAATCGACTCATGCTATGGACTAGTATCTGTAAATATTAAGCTGCAAAAATACTTTTTTAAATATGAATTCTGCATGTTCTGCGTGTCTCTGTATATGTGAATGGCACAGACGCGCGGTTTTGATTATACACACACTTGAAGTGTTTTCAGCATCTGCCGTCTCACTAAATGAGGACATAAATACATGGAACAACATCCCCAGAACTGCTCTGAGAGTTACTTCATGAGCATTTGAGCGTTTCATTTGAGTAAAACGATCGTCATATATACACAGGCTATACAGAAACTTAAGAGGTCCTCATGGCAACCCGTCAAAATAAAAGTTTGGTTTATCTACTACTACTACTACTATAACAACAACAACTTTTGTTTAAAAGAATAAATCACACAATACGCTATTTCTTCCATGTTTTAATATTAATGGTAAACCCATTTGTTTGCCATAAAATTGAATTTAACTCTCATTTGATTAAAAGATAACTGAAATTAATGTTTTATGGCTTCATTTGCACTGCACTGTAAATTAAAACTAATCGAAATTACTGTCACATAGGCTAAGATTAAGATACTGTCACATAGGTCAAGATTAGGACGACATAAATTGTGACATTTCAATAGGCTATTGAACCAAGCGTGCCTATAACAGGCTATTAGTGTTATAGTTTAATTAAAATAGTTGCAGTCTTCTTCACAACTTCTACAATGGAGCTATGAAGACAATTAAATTATTTACACTTATTATATTATAATTATGAGAGGTTATGCTATTACACATACATTTCTAACATGTAAGTATTTGGTTTCAATAATTTACATTTCCCCAAGCTGTTTAGCTGTAGTACAGTATTCCTAGGCTTAATCATGAAGCATGCAGTGGCCCCACTTTTAACTCTCTTTTTATAATACCCTTATTGTAGATGGATGCATGGAGGAAGACAAGAGTAAGAAGTGCAATCAACACCAGGGAAGGCAGTTTTTGTCAGAGCCCTTGTTATTCTTAATTTTGACATTAATTTTCATTTTTACATCAGACATAATATATCGGTTATCGGTCCACTTGGTCTGTAATAATCGGTATCGGCCCTGAAAAACACATATCGGTCGACCCCTAATCTACAGTACCTTTTTCCACTATAAAGAACCTTTTGTGTGATGTAAAGGTTCCATGGATGTGGAACCAGAGAGGCTAATAAAGAACCTTTATTTTTAAGAATGCAGTTTTGGGTTCTCCAAATAGCCTTTTAGTGAACAGTTTTTAAAAGAACCATTTTTTCTTTGTGTTTAACGTATTAATAATCTAAAGAACCTTTTGTGCAATGGAAAGGTTCCACAGCTGTTGAAGGTTTTTCTTGAAGCTAAAGGCCAATAAAGAACCTTCAATAGTACCACTTGAATAAACCTTCTGATACTTTAGATTTTGCATCTGATGTATATTTAATTACAGACTTATTTTCTGAATACATGATGTGAGAAATGAAGAGCATTGTTATGTGGCCAGCTGTTGTATCAATGTAGTATAATGTACTTCAATAAAGATTAGGCCTATATTGATTTCAGAAACAGAACGTTTTATAACGCATCACTGCTGCTGTGTTTCTGCGAGAGTGAAGTTTTACTATAATACTTGTTGGCAGCAAAACGTATTGTCAGTTTGGAGAATTACCCCGCTGACGAAATGCTTTCTACATCCCTTGTGTAACTGATGTATTTACTAAACAGGAAATGATGCAACTAACTGTAAACACAATCAGAATGTGTCTAAGAGGACAAAGTAATAGATCAGTACAGCCTGATTATACATGAATCTCTGCCCCCAAACAATACAATGTGTGGGGCTGAGTGGCGTGACTATATTTGATCAAATGTGTCGACCAGAGATTTTACTTAATTTTTAATTAATATTCATTTTTAAAATGGTGAAATTTGAGTGAACCATAATTTCAACCGAACAGCCAAGTAATTTCAATGTTTAAACTGATAAACAAAACAATAAAATAATTCACACTATGCTTTCCACACTGTTTTTCATTAGAAAACAAGAACATTCCTTCATTACAAAAAAAACATGAGTTTTTTTTATGCTAATGCCGATTTGAATATCTAAAAAACGGGAAATGGCCGATATAATGACAAATTATATAATCCAATTAATGAGAGAGTGCACAAATTTGCTGAAATGAAAAGAAAAATTGTTTTACACAATATTTTACTCAAAATATAAAAATAAAAAAACATGGAAAAAAGTCTTAATAATCTTAAAATTGCCAAATATGGCAAATACTTTTTCCCAAATATACACAGACAAACATCAAGCCACGACACAGAAACAAATCATACATAACTCTAGCAATGCTCTAACAAACGCTCTACTACTCGAAAGTCGTGACACTAAGAATGACGCAAAACTATTAATAAACACAGTTAACAACACAGCACATTAAAATCCTCACAATGTATCTTTATTTTAAAATCATCAGGAATAAATCCTGGATATTCAATATAGTCACCCATCCCTACTACGGAGAGAGCACACAGGCAGAGAAGCGCTCAAGGACAACAACAGTCTCACTTTACACAAACACACCTAACGTGGACATACAGATGCATAACAACGCTGTATAGTACGCTGTACAGACGTAGTATCAGACGATCAAAGACAATAACACTGATGAAAGAAAGAAAGAACAAGGAGAAGACGAGGTTGCAGCACTCACCGGTGAGAACAGCTTTAGCGGACGGGTCAGCCAGGTCCAGGGCAGACTTGCCGTCGGTGTTGCGGATGTTGGGATCGGCACCGTGCTGGAGCAGAACTGTGCAGGGGAAACACAAGCAGTATCGTAACTCAGGCAGGCAGAGGCTGCTGCTGGGGCCGTTCGCGCCGCTGACTGGGAGCGCTTGCCTCGGCATGGTGCAGACATAAACACACATCGCGCACCAGCGCGCCAGGAGCAGCAGCGAAAACAGCCCGCACGGAAAAACACACACTGCAGAGAGACGGGGGGGAAAAGCCCATGTTACTGAGAGAGAGTCCGACTCCGGGCATGTGACGGGAACTCGGGTATGAGAGTGGAATATCAAAGCATGTCTTCCGATCCTCTCCACGGCCCCCTGAGAGAAAGGAACAGAGATGGAGAGAGCCGCTCACTGGCGCTCTGCTATTGAAACCCAAGTAACGCTGAGCACCTAGAGCGAGCAGCGTCTATCAACTGTTTCCAATCCTCCCCTCTCTCTCTCTCTCTCTCTCTCTCTCTCTGTACAACAACATACGCGTGGTGTACACAAGCTAACGTACGCGTCCCCTCCCTCTACCCACCCTGTCTATTTCACTACCCTCCACAGTAACACTTCCACACATCTCTCGCTCACTACACTTCATCACACAGATCTGTGGCATCAGAGAGGAATTGCAAAGAATCCTTTTAAAAATCATTGTGAACATCCTGAAGCTTGAAACTAGTGATGTGCAAAACAACATGGTTTCAAAATCAAATAGTTGACTTATTTGTCTTCTGGAAGACTTGCACAGTTAGGTTGATTTTGTCAGTTTCAGATTTTGCCACCTGGTGCCAGTTTTTAATTTATTTGTGCAGGGACAGTTCAATGAGGTATTTCTTTTACACAATACTCATTTTTGCATTCCACAACCGTTATCTTAAAGAGACTGAATTTGTTTTCTTAAAGTGTTCACTCAAAATTGAAATTTCTGTCATCATTTACATCACATTCACATTGTTTCAAACCTGTACAGTTCATCATGATGATGATATTTTGAAGAATGTTGTTGGAACGGTCTTTCTGACAAATGAGTTCCACTGTACAAAGAAAAACACTACACTAGTAATATTTCTAAAAATATCTTTATGTTCCGCAAAAGACATAAAATCATAGAGGTTTGGGCAACATGAGGGTGTGTAAATGAGGACAGAATTTTCATTTTTGCTATTTAAAGTGCCGCTGCTAAATATGTGAGCAAATAAATGAAATATTGCATATTGTTAAATAAACAAACAACCAAATAAATGAAAATAATTGACCTCTCTAACTGACATATTGGTTGTTGTACAGTTTGTCAATCATCATGGCCCATCTTCTCCAGAAAAAAAAAAAAGATACTAAAGAACTGTATAAAAAATTATAATAATTAAAAAAAAAAAATTTAAACTACTAAAAAAAGTAAATAAAAATACAAATAATAAATAATTTAATTTTTTTTTAATCTAGAAATAAGAATAATCTACATAAAGTAGATTTATTTTTTTTAAGAATCATTTTTAAAGTTTATTTTATTTTATTTTTTAAATTGATTGAAAATGACAGTAAGGACATTAATAATTTTACATAAGATTTTTATTACAAATAAATGCTGTTCTATTGAACTTTTTATTCATCAAAGAATCCTGAAAAACATATTATATATGTCATTATATCCACAATTATATTAAGCACCACAACTGTTTTCAACACTGATAAGAAGAAATGTTTCTTATGCAGCAAATCAGCATATAAAGCATCATGTGACACTGAAGACTGGAGTAATGGCTGCTGACAATTCAGCTTTTCCATCACAGCAATAAATTACATTTTAAAATACATTAAAATAGAAAAATGTTATTTCAAATTATTATATGTTGTAATGATATCATACAATATTACTGTTTTCACTGTATTTTTGATCAAATAAATGCAGTCTTGGTAAGCATAAGAGACTTCTCTCCAAAAAAATATATATATATCATACTGACAAACATTTGAACGAGTGTAGTTGACCATCATGTAGGGACCGGCTAATACAAGAAAGCTGTTCTAAAAACACTAGAGGAAAATCTTTAAAGCGTGTGAAAAAACAGGTGTTTTGGTTGGATGTGTTCGTGAATCCTGGCAAAGAAGCTAAAAAAAGGAGAGCAATCTTGCGTGAGTATGATTGTGATGCTACTGCTATGCCGGTGACTCATAGGTCATCCATTTCTCATCAGAAAAACACAGTTTTGACAAGCATTAAACCCGTGCGAAATACACCACTGCATCAAGGGAGGACTCGGGGTTTGATGCGGAAAAACACGGGCTGAGGAAAACGGTTTAGCTAAGTGAGAAGATACAGCTACTATCAACCCTCTCAGTCAAATTAATATGCACTAAAGGCCCCACAGAGACCACATTTGCATACACTGGTGTCATGAAAGCACTTGAGCGGTGGGCTGCCGTGGGGCAGGTGGGAACAGAGGGTTGGAAGTGTTGGAAGTATGACGGCGATGGGGCGATTAAAATTCGTTGGTGTGCTTATGGCAGCTTGCCTATCTATCAGGCGACAGGCATCGAGGGGACATTGTTGTAACCTCTGCGCTCCGGGCGGGCGGCCCCCCTCCCTATTCGACGCATCTACGTTGTCTGCATGCTTACACATACTGAAGTGTCAACGAAACAATGCTCATTTTTTTGTCTGGATCTATTCATTTATTCAAAAATACACTGCATTGGTTTCATTTGTGTATTTATTTTTGATACTTTTCAGGGAGCATAAATGTCAGTGTGATGCAACTATTCTGATTTTATAATAAAGAAACAAGCCTTACTGCAAAGGAAACAGGTGACTTTACATAGTTCAGTTAAGGCTGAAAATTCAATGTAAAAGACACAAAGCCAGGCTGGGCGATTTTTCCGATTTTATCAATTAATTCGAATTTAATGTTTTGCCACGATTCAATTTTTTTAAATCGAGGTATCGCGATTTCGAATAGAAATATTACCAAACGTTACAATTAGACACTTTGACAATATGCCGGTGATAACAGTAAAGAGAAAAGAAAGATCCAACCGCATGATGGCGCACGTGATTAACCGCTCACGTGTGATGCGCTCATATCGCTAGACGCCGTTCACACACACTACGCCCCAATGTGCCTACTTATACTATGCCCTTAAAGCATGTACTCTTTTGGTGAAGAAAAAGTACACTCTTTTGAGTAGGCAAGCTTTGGGACATGAGGGCTGCATCCGAAAACTGAAAAATGCTGCTTTCGGAGGCAGGAAGGCATCAAGGCACGTCCGAATCCAAAGTTAGCTTCACTTCCTGTCTCCTGAGATGGCTTCATCTGATTTTTGAAGGCAGCATAGATGTATCCTTCGCTGCCTTTGATATCCCACAATCCTGTGCGTTCCATTCCGAGACTGTTGAGCTAAAAAATAAAGATGGCGGCTAGAAGTTGCGTTTGGTGGTTAGTTTGTAAATGTAAACGTATATTTCTGATTAACTTTTTGCACGTTTGATGTTATTTCTAGCGAGAAATAACTATTATAGTAATTAAATATTTGTTTAATCATCACCAAAACTTGTTCTATTTTGTTGTAGATCGTTAAACCGTTAAGCTGCCTCAGCAGCCTGTCCGAAATCAGTTGCATGAGGTGCCTTCGTACATAAACGCTGCCTGCAAAGTCATTGCCTCATAAGGCAGCGAGGCAGCTGCCTAAGTTTTCGGATGCAGCCACTATCACGTTACACAACTGCGTCTTTAACGGGCCGCACTGTCGCATCTTTTACACGCACCCTGTCACTGTAAACTGGCCTGTCAATCATCTTGTCACAGTTAACATCCTCCACATTTCATTTAACTTCCTACCGTATTGGAGAGAAAAGTAGTAGATCTGCCAGTCGCGAGTCTTTCATGCGGAGAACTCTGCTCATATTTTCTGTATAATGATTCATTTAAAAAGTTAACAATCAAACAGATGTTTATAAAAGTTCACATTGCCGTTGCAGATGAAATATAACAGTTAACAATAAATAAATAGTTTTTACCAGGTTAAATGTTAATTATTAGTAACTCAAACCTCTTTTTGTAAACCTCTCTATCCAATCGTCAATCGCGCACATCCGCCACGTTTGTAGTTTTTTTTTTTTTCGTTTTATTTGTGTTTGTAGTTCTGGACCGAATCCTTCGCCAAAGCGCAATGGATTGTGGGCAATTTTAGCCATTAGTGTGTGCACGGATCCACACTTCAAAAATCGACCTGAAATAGTAGACCATCAGGGGACTTTTGGCATACTCTTTTCAACATACTATGCTTTGGGACACACTTATTGTAATCTCACATACTATTTAGGATGGATAGTATGAACTGACGCAGGGACAGAATGCGCTTCTGTGTTGCCAAAGATGCGACTCGGGCAGTGGAATAGGAAAAAAAATGCAAGATGATGAGAGTTGGATTTCTCTTAACTTGAGCACCGCGTTTTTAGAATGCCGTTTCATGAATGAGACGCTGCAACAGACGTGAGTACAACAGTCAAATGGGTCCATGTTTACATAGAAAAAACAATGGAAAATCATTGCAACTGAATAAACATCTGTATAGAACTACTACTGTATGTCTAATATTTCATGCTTGCATCATGGTGACAGGTTGAAAGCTGCTGTTCATTGTTTTCACAGAACATTTATTGTTAATGGTCTACTGGCGTTATACCTTCAGAAGTCAGAAAGAGCTATTACTAAGTATGTTTACACACACAAGGAATTTGACTTCGTGACAGGAGCTTCCAGTGCAGACGAAAGTATGGATATAGTGCAAACTAGTGCAGCAGACATAGGAACATAGGAGTGTAACTGTTTAAATGAATGTACAGATATATTTACAAGTGTGCAGTTTATAAATGTGCAATTTTTGGATTCTGTGTATAAAGTCAGTCATTTTGAATTTGAATTACATTAACTGTTGAGAATTTTTTTGATGCATTTTCATTGTAGCCTATTATTTCTGAACATAACATGTATAAGACAAGTTTGTACAGGATGTAGTTGTAGTTCATGCATCAGTGATTTGTTTAACATTTACTTAATGTTGACAACATGTGTGGTGCACTTGGAATACAAGTTTCTTTAACTAGAGGGTTAATAAAGTAAAAGTTATTTGAATCATGTTGTAGTTACATTAAGTTTACTATTTAAAAATCGTAAAAAAAAAAAAAAAAAAGAAACAATCGAGATTAAATTTTTTTGCCAAATCACCCAGCCCTAGTATATCATTGTAATTAATGTGTAAATGTATTTAAGCCACCTCTGAGCAGCATTACACATTGTGTAAAGTCCCTTAAATGCCACTTTAGATGCACTTTTGCAGTGTAAATTTGGCATAAATATCATAAAATATAAGACTATTTGAATTTATGACTTAAAATGTAATTAGAATTTCATGTGGTGCAACTCCCTGAAAAATGTATTAATATTTTTCAATGAATAATTCATTATATTTGTAAAAAACCTTGAACAAATTTGATATTTTTTAACATTTAAGATGTTTCATTCGTGCGTTGGTCTGACGTGCGCTTTTTCTGAGCACATACACCAGAAACACGCGCACTCAAACCCTGTCAAACAGTGACTGAACCAAGTTATCTTTTGCGCTAATACTGTCAAAACACACAAGGTTTACATATAGACTCAGTTGGTTATGTCTAAAATGAAAGTAAACAGTTGAGAGAAAAATGGATATGTGCCTGTATATTAGACACATGCAGGTCTTAAAGGGACAGAACTAAACATGCTGTCGACTGTCATTAAAAGGATAGTTCACCCTAAAATTACATTTCTGCCATTATTTACTGACTCACATGTTGTCCCAAACCTGTACCTGTACACCTATTGTACCTGAAAATAAAGCACTGTTATCTTCGCCCACTTTGGCCTAAATATCTGCCATTCTTTTCTTTCTTTTCTTTTTGTTACCTTGAAAGGTTTTGTCTTTATAATAGGGAAATTAGTTTGGCTGTAATGCTCAGACAACTTGCAAAACAGTACAACCAACATGACAAAGAACCGTGATAAAATTGTGAATCGTGATATTTCTAAAACAAATCGTGATATGATATTTTTTCCATATCGCCCACCCCTAAATTTAGCCAACTAATACTTTTCTTTAAAAGAGAAAAAAAATAATTCTAAATTACATTTTAAGAACATGGTACATGTATTGAAACATTCTTTCGTTCTTTATCACAGACAACCTGGAAGATGTTTTAAAAATAATAATTAAGATGTGAAAACTCACATTTTTTCAACGTGTGAACAATATTATTACTTTTTACATGACTGTTACACCACATGACTGAAAAGTTTTTAAAACCATATAAATCCAACTACATTCATAATGGATTTATTTTGTTCCTATCATGTACATCTTTTATGTCACTGACCCTGAAATAAACATGCGAAAATGTGTACTCAGAATACAAATGAAAGAACCCCAGAAGCGACAGCATTAAAACAGGTGCGGAGACCTACAGTTGGTCATAGGGACCTTCTGAATAAACAACAGCCGCCGCGTGTGCGGTAATTGGTGGTTGGAGTGTGATCAGCAGAGTAAGGTAATTACGACCGAATGCTGAGAGGGCCGATTAACGGAGAGCTTCAGAGAGAACATGGGTGCTTGGGTTAATGCATAACCATGTACAAATCCCTGCTGTTCTAACAGCATTCAGAAAGTCTCGCATACACACATATATCAGACACAGCCATCTCTGCAAGCTGCCGTTCATTAAATTTCTCGACATACTTAGACAACAGTGAAAATGGCCATTAGTGCCAAGTGAAATCATTAGCAATTTGATAAACCCAGAAGGGAATGGAAGAAATGACTCGCAGGGCTTGCAAACACACACACAGGCACGTACACATATTATCCGGGAATGAAGGTGTGCGCTGAGGACGTTTGTGATTAATCAATTTATTGATTGTTATTTTTATCCCTAGCGTGCGCAATAGCCGTATTGGAAAATAAGAGTGGATGGCTACAGCTCAAGGCTATGAATGTGGGGAGATCAAACTTGTTCATTCGGTAAAAGAGTCAGGAGCGAGAGATAGACATAAAAATTAAAACATGCCGTCACCATTATCGTCATCCATCTTTGAGGCAAAGAATGACAGCACGACCTCTAATTTCAAACTGCCCCCCTGCAGCTTTGGGCTGATGGGCACAAAAATTAATGAGTGGAGACCAGCAGTAATCCTAATTAGCAGAGGGGATGCTAATTATTTATTCATTATGAACAAAGGGCAAAGGTGACAACACTTGTTGGGTGTCGAAAGGATGAAGATAAGAGGGGAAAAAGCTTCTAATGGGAAAAAAATAGCCTAGTGCTGTTTATAGTTTATTATGTTTGTCAACTAGGAGTGAGTCATGCTTTTGGATTTGGAAAAATAAAAAGCAAGGATGCATTAAATCAATCAAGAGTACGTGTTAAATGCTGTTTTCTCAAACTTTTTATTCATCAAAATCCTGAAAAAAGCTGTATCACGGTTTCCACCAAAATATGAATTGGCAACACTCTTTTCAACTTTGATAATAAGAAATATTTATTGAGCAGCAAATCAGCATATTAGAATGATTTCTGAAGGATGTGACACTGAAGACTGGAATAATGGCTGCTGAAAATTCAGCTTTGCATTTTGCAATTTAAAGGAATAAATTATATTTTATATTTATGTAACTATATTTTCAAATAAAACAAAAAAGTTATTTTAAATTGTAATAATTTTTGCAATAAAAATGCAGCTTTTACCACCAAACTTTTGAACGGTAGTGCGTAAATGTATGTGCGCGCACACACACACACACACACACACACACACACACACACACACACAGAGTATATAAATTTGCAAAATCTCTTTAGCTATTAAAGTTTGCTAATAAAAACTGGAACTAATACATTGTGAAAAAATGTGATGTGTTTGTTGACAAAGATGTCTTTCTAGTGCATGTTTACATAAAAAAAAAAAAAAACAACAACAACAACAATCAAGAAGCAATGCAAAAAAACATTCCACTGTTCCATTGCATGGTAATAGAATAACCAAAGCCAAAAGTGGCCCTATGTCCTGTCTGAAACTAAACACCTTCTGGTTAAGGTATATATCCAAACATCCTAGTAAAGCTAAATGTTTTGGTCTTTTAGTTACTGGCTCTATCAAAAACTAACCAAGCCTGAGGATTAAGAACAATTAGGGCGTCAACCAGAGATGACAACAACAATCGAGACATGGAACAGAGGTTGCCAAGTACACATTAAAGCAATGGACAACAACAAAAAACAAACCAACTTCTATACCGCATACATCTACAACTTGAAGTAACTTCCCTCTAAGGCCTATCTTGCAGAATGTTGCGATCAATAGTGAATCAGAAATATCTCAAGGACAGAAGTTTTACTTCCAGCATGAGCTACTCCAGACTGATGTTTAAAAATGCGAGGTCTACTTGTACATGGAATGACTCAGCCTGTCTAAAGCTCTCCAAAATCATTTTTCTGATGAACAAGTGCAAAGATAAAAGCCAGAGAACATCTATTTCAATCTTTTCAGATTGAGAGATGTGAAATTACATACGTGTCCTCAGGCCTCTGAATTCTCCCTGAGATTGCGCAGATAATTCTTATCTCAAAGTTTTTAAATTGGAATTTTCCCCCATTTAATTGGATTATGCTAAAAATGTAGCAAGTGGCACTCTGGATAAGACTGCCATGATCAGTAGACTACATTTTGAGCAAATTCAGAAAAAAAAAACAAATCATACAATCGCAATATAATTTAAAATACCCTTTTCCTTTTAGAAACAAACTCAGACACAAATCTGCAGACTAATTACGTAAAACACAGAGTTGGAAGCACATCAAGCAGATTATTTCATGATGTGCCCATTGTGATGCATGAAACAGAGGACTGAAATGTTGAACGACATTCCGTCGCCGCATTATTGGCCCTCTTCACCCCTCAGATGCAATGTTAAATTTCTCATGAATACCAAGCAGTAAAGATCTGATTAATGACTGAGCGCTGTGTAATAGCGTCAGTCACCGCGGCTAATCAAGAAGAATGCCACATGATTAACCCTTATTGAGAACTGTTCCTCAGGCAAAACACAGGAAAAATTAAAGTCATACATCTTCAGAATTCACTAAGGCGAGATTGTACCATTCGTCTCTTCAATCTACAAAGCTGACACGCTCCCCATTCGAATCCAAACCAACACTCTCAACTCGAGAGACACGTTTGAGGTTGCACAAGCCAACTTTTCAGATGATATACCATTGTAGAAGAGAGGAAGAAGAAGAGGAACTTACCGATGCATACGTCAATTTTGCCCTTAATGGCGGCTTCATGGAGCGGAGTGTAATTCCAGTTGTCTCTGGCATTGGGATCGGCTCCTTGACAAAGCAACAAGCTGACCACCTCGGCGTGACCGAAGGAACAGGCGTTGTGCAACGGGATCAGTCCTCCATCGTCTCGCGCATGCACATTTGCTTCATTCTGCAGGAGATGTTCCACAACGTCTTTCCTTCCAAAACCTGCAAGACAATAATATCAGTTAATCAAGTTTACAACATGCATATCAGTCATTTCTAGCAAGAAAATCATTCTACACTTGTGCTGCCATTCTTTCCATTGACTCAAATCTTATCTATGATTTTAGTCATGATATGAGAACCTGTTTCAACAGAAAAGCACTTCATTTTGGTTTTTTTTTGTTACAGAGAGTACTACTGGATATGAAGAGGAAGGAAATAAACCAGTTTCCCACAAAAGAACTCAATGACGATTATTATGTGTGAACAAGGATCATTCGATAATTTTTATTGATATAATGCATACAAATTCCCTTCAATGACATGCTTATCCCAAGAAGAAATTTGTGTGCGCACATTTAAAAGAAAATGTGTTTCAGAAATAACACTATTTAAGTTCTGGTGTGACTGAATTGCCCCATTAAATGTCTTGGCAAATGCAGTTTTCCTTTCTGTGTGAACATATGTGACCCTGGACCACAAAACCAGCCATAAGTGTCAATTTTTCAAAATTGAGATTTCTATGTCATAAATAAGCTGAATAAATAAGCTTTCCATTGATGTATGGCTTGTTAGGATAGGACAATATTTGGTCAATATACAACTACTTGAAAATCTGGAATCTGAGGGTGCAAAAAAAAATCAAAATACTGAGAAAATCACCTTTAAAGTTGTCCAAATGAAGTTCTTAGCTATGCATATTACTGATCAAAAATTAAGTTTTGATATATTTACGTTAGGAAAGTCACTAAATATCTTCATGCAACATGATCTTTACTTAATATCCTAATGATTTGTGGCATAAAAGAAAAATGGATAATTTTGACTCATACAATGTATTTTTGGCTATTGCTAAAAATATACCCCAGCGACTTAAGAGTGGTTTTGTGGTCCAGGGTCACATATTTCCTACTGCAACAGGAAGCTAGGATGGGACGTATCAAATGACTCCATTTATTTAAAAAAAAAAAAACCTAAATAACCACACATGAACTAAAATCAGCATTTTTTATTTTTTTATTTTGATATCTTTAAATACGAAATCCATTCATTTGTGATTATTGGATAAGCCTATGGGTGAGACTTCCGGTTCATAAGCCGCTATAGGTAAATAACGAGGAGAATAACAACATGCAGTAAACGGTAAAACTGTTTGCACTACAAACCAGTGTGTTCATAATTAAGATATTTTCAATATCAAGCAGCAAAACGAACTGTTTTGTACAGCTAAAAATACCTGGATGCGGATGAGACCGGAAGCTAGACCCATAGAATTTACAATTGGCTGCACCCATTTATAAGTCAAGAAAAAGGTGGATTTTATTAATTTGGAAAATGTAGTTTTAAACCCCCTCGAACGTTCCAGGTTTACGATGACTGCAGAAACACTAAATAATGTTGATATAATTAGTGCTGGGGAGTAAATAGTTACATGTAATTACATAATTTAATTACAAAATAAATGTAACTGTAATCAGTTACAGTTACTGAGAAAAAACGTGTAATTAAAATACAGTTACTTATGAAAATGTTAACGATTACAAAGGGGGTTACATCTGAATATTTTCACACACAAAGATTTGGTTGATTTCTTTTCCATTGCATTGGCTACTTAAATATATGAGACACCAATGTTTCATGAATTTAGGACACAGAATAGGACACATGCTTATTTGATAACAGTTTATTTTCTATTTGGGTTCATTATATATATATATATATATATATATATATATATATATATATATATATATATATATATATTATATATATATATATGTGCTTTATTTTTAAGATTAATAGTTTATTCCAAAGCATTGTTAAATGCCAGTGTTTCCTGTATAGCTATGCAAAGATTTGATTTCAAAAACAGTAGCTATTAAACTATATTATGATTTTAAATCTGTATTTAGCCGCAGAATGATCTCAAAGTAAAAAGAGGTGCTAAAGTCTGATTTTGTGGTGGCTGTGCTTTAAAATTAAATTACTATACTCTTTAAGTGAAGAAGAAGTTTGAAAGTCTGACAGTTATCAGTGTTGAGTACTACTGTAAGGTTAACCCTGCCTGGATTATAAAATTCAGAAAAGTAATCAAAAAGTAATCAGTTACATTACTTTAATAAAAATTAAACAGTTACACTACTTATTACATTTTAAATAGGGGAACTTGTAATCTGTAACCTATTACATTTCCAAAGTAACCTTCCCAACACTGGATATAATATTGTGACATTAGATGCTAGGGTTGTTCCGATTCCGATACTAGTATCGGAAATTCCACCGATAACACAAAAAATTCTGGCACCGGTATCAGCGAGTACTTGAACCCATGTACCGATCCGATACCATTTTCTTAAACAAGACCTATAGTTATGCGCGCTAGCTTTGCTTAACGCTGCAAATCAGAAATCAATTCTTCTCTGCTCAGAATGCAAACACAGGAAGTTGTGCTGTGTTGCCACAAGCAACCACTATTTAGAGCAGCGAAGAATAAATATAAACGTGCTAGCACATGGCCAGTATATCACTCGCATATGCGACTAAATCTTCACCCTGGGCGACTAAATAGTGTATAATATTAGCCACTGGCTAATAAATGCTCCGATTTTACTCGCCAGTGTGCGAGTTGGAGGCTATGTATAAATTTAGCACATATATATTTTCACTCGCCGAACTCTGACTGAGCGCTTCAGAGTTTCACTCTCCATCAAGCAATCTATGCTATTTTTCAGATCATCTGAATGGATGCGCAAACAACTCCTGTATTTGACGTACCGTAAGCTGTAATGTGAAGAGCACGACTCGCAGTCACTTTGCTTTTTTCGCACACGCATAGAGAGAGAGAGAGAGAGAGAGAGAGAGAGTCTTACATGTAGCGCGTCAGTTCTGCATGGTATGTAAACGAAATTCTTTGTTGTATTTTCCTGTCAAAATAACGGAGTTCCTTTGGAATTCTTCAGCTTTTAAGAACTGTCGGGTTCTCCGGTAGTAGGCGGAGCTAATGCTCAAACGACAATCTCATTGGCTGGCGCTCACCTATTATCGTCCCTGTTTTGATTTCAGCAAATTAGTTCGAGCGAACTCACACAACCTGATTAATATTCATGAATCCAGCAGCTCGTTAATCCTTAGTGAGTTTTATATTGTTCTTAGTAGAATTCATAGTATGATGATTATCTTATCAGTATTATTGATAGTCCCCCCCCTCCTCAGAAACACTGAATGACCAAAAAAAGCACCACCACCAGTCTTAGGTTCAGTTAAAATGAGTAATATGCATTCATACATGGTTACCAAGTTTTAATTCTAATTGCTTAAGTTATATCATTAAATAATACTTGATTATCATAATATATTTATAATGCTTGACTGACTGATGTTAAGAGTGTACTTTTAGATGTTCAAAAAGATGTGCCATTTTCCAATTGTATTTATATTTTATATATATATATATATATATATATATATATATATATATATATATATATATATATATATATATATATACACACACACACAGTATATGGTGAAGCACACCATAAAATAATTGTATCAATTCATACAGGGCTAGTAGTACACACAGCTGTATAACCAGATACACACCCAGGTATCGGATCAGTACTCGGTATCGGGAAGGGAAAAGGGGTATCGGAACATCTCAATTAGATGCATCTCTTTCCGAAATAAACTAATATAACAATGTAAGAATTTATCTTCAGCACCAAACACGACATTTACTACATTTATGTTGTGTATTAAGTGTTTTGACAGCTGTGGAGGATCATAAGTAACATGAGATGGTCCGGTTTCAGTTTATCGTACAATTACGCGAACCGAAATAAACACTAAATTTGGACATTCGAGGACAAACTGTAACTTTAATACGTTGTTTATTGCTTTTATCGATCATCTCCCGGTGCACTGCGGTTCATTCAGTCTGCGTGTTGAACTTTATTCACTTTCGGCAACGCATCAAACGAAAACAAACACGAGCAGACCAATATAGCTCGCGGAGTGGTTAACTTTTTACTAGATGTTGCATGATTGTCCTGTTGGCCAACTTGGCCAAACTCTACTTTATTCCCCTTGTCCCCGTTTCCTTTAAACCCTTCTTGAGCCCCATCTTAATGTTTACTTAGCGACCTAAACCGTCCACCTCGCTGCTTTCCAGGTCGAGATTGATCGCAAACATATTTGTATTTACCTGCGGCGAAGTGAAGCGGGGTGGACTTGCGCCCGGACATGTCCTTTGCGTTTACATTGGCCGAATCCACCAGCCTCTTCACCCGAGACACGTCCCCATTCCTGCAGGCCTCAAACAGCTCCCTGAAAGCCCCACTCGTCCCGCAGACGCTGCCTCCAGGACTGGCACTACCGGAGTCGGGAGTGGAGCCCGCACTACTGCCCCCGCCGGTGGTAGACGAGCTAGCGCTGCTCGAGCTGGAGCTGCTGCTGCTGGTGCTGAGGAGCGGAGCGGGGGTTTCAGCGGCGATCTCCGGATCTCCGATGCTTTCTGGCTCCCCACCAGCCGCAGAGCCGCCGGTGTCTGTGGGTAACTCTGGAGGAGTGAGGGGACTGGTGTCGGGCCTTGGTGGGGAGGATAAGTTTTGTTGTTGTTGCTGCTGGGAAGTGCGACGAGACGTCGCCATTTTCGCACTCAAATCCCCCTCTGGCAGCGAAAACAGTCGGGGAGAACTTCCGGGAAGTGTCAGAGTAAAACTTCCGCTTGCAAATGACCAAAACGGACAAATAATATTTTTTGCTATCTGTGTCTTATTACCATGGTAACCACAGTTTCCACCAGCAAAAAACAGGGGAGGCTTAGTATCATCAAATAAATAAATTAATGAAATTAAACAAATAAACACTCAGAAATATATTGTTTTGAATATAATTAAGAGAAATGACAAACAAATCTCTGTTTAGTGTTATGTAAGTAAATCTGCTTAAATGTTAAAGTCAACAGAACTCAAAATAAAACAGTTTACTGTATCAATAAACATTCTGGCTATTATTGTTGATGATTTATTCCTTCTGAAGGAAAAAAAAAAACATTTAAACTAGTCTAAGATGGTTTGCTGGTCTTCCAATGCCTGCCTTGTTAAAAAGTTTCTAAAATAAAACCCTTTAAAACCAGTTGTCTGACCAAGTAAAATGGCTAAAACCAGAAAACCATCTTAGTTTTTATTTATTTATTTTTTATTTTTTCCCCCAGCAGGGATCAGTGCAATGAGCATCTTTCAATATATGTGTAAAAGAAGTTCTGTATTCACAAACTGAATTAAATAGTTGTATTCGACAAGCATCTGTTTTTTAACAGATCAACATACTTTGTTTACAATATCAAATCCAAAGTTTGTCTTGGATGTATAAGCAGCTGTTTATATATATATATATATATATATATATATATATATATATATATATATATACATATATATACATAACGCACTTTTGCACATTGGGCAACTCAACCATCACTGATCCAATATTGACAAAGCAAAACAGCAGAATCCCCCTCTGTAACAGTATGTTTTAACTGTAGATATTAGGCTAGTGAAAGTGATGACCTTCTGAGGTCAGAGTTCCTTTTCTCAGCTGTTTGGAAATATTTAGTTGCCCAAGCTGAAACACTACACTCTTAAAAATAAAGGTGCTTCAAAAGGTTCTTCACAGCGATGCCATAGAAGAACCATTTTTGGTTCCACAAAGAACCCTTCAGTCAAAGGTTCTTTAAAGAACCATCTCTTTCTTACCTTTTTTATAATCTGAAGAACCTTCTTTCACCACAAAGAACCTTTTGATGTTAAAGGTTCTTTATGGAACCATTTAGACAAAAAGGTTCTTCTATGGCATCATGAAGCACCTTTATTTTTAAGAGTGTAGCCCAGGATGAACCTGTGCTTAAGTATCTAAGGTTCTGTTTGTTTGATTCCTGTTACATAATGACAATGTTTTACGTGAGAATCGCAGAACTCTTATCACACTGACAGTCCAACGTTACTGTTTACAAAGTTATTTGATTTTTTTCCTCATGTTCAAAAGTTCTAAAGTGTAAAATATAGTCAAAATATCTATATCTACAATCCCAAAAGTCCAAACTGAAAATCTGGGATTCAAAATCTAATTTAAACCTGAAAATAAACAGAAAGTTTAGTAAAATAAAGAAAGAAACAAAGATATTGGCTGCATCCAAAAATGCATACTTCCCAACTGTACGGTAGGTAAATAAAATCATAAAGGGCCTATGTGATGCCTGAATTCACAGTATTCATAAAACAGTAGGCAATGACCTACCAGTTAGATTTTGAAGCGCACGTCCAGTGGACACTTTCCTATCCCATAAGGCCATGGAAGAGGATTTGTGAATGGCATGAAGCGACTCAACTTATGCTGGTAGGCCACATACTATTCCATGTCAACATGACGAATGTAGTATATCCAAACTGCATTCATACTACACATATTCATACATAAACATGCTGTGAAGTAATTATTTTTAAAAAGTGCCTCAAAGAATATGCTATTTATTTTTAAAGTTTTCCTTTCCCTTAATTTGTTATGCTGATAATGTCTTGGGGGAAAATGTAAACTTGTTTTAAATATACACAGGCTTGAATGTGCTCTGGAAGCTCTACAGCTGCTCCATTTCTGTCCACACTGCTCTGTCAATCACAGAGGTTTACAAATGAACCCCTGTAGCCCCTGTACAAGTATTGTTGTGCATTTCTGCATAGGTGTCATATCAGCTGTCATAAGCGTCCAGTGATGTAAATACAACACCGACAGAAATATATCTTCTTTTAGACTTTTGTTTTATTCATAGATGATCAAACAAATTGCACAATGCAGCAGCAGGACCTCCATTTGACCTCTTCTTGTCACCTTTATTTACAGTTGTCCTATCTATTGATTCTGAATGAACAAGCCTGAACAGCTGTTCTCCTGTTAACCTTCTCTACAGTCTGTTTTAGTTCACTATTTCACAACCCATGTGCCTAAACAGCTTCTCCTTTTCTACTGACTATGGCTGTTTTTTGACCCTATAATGTTACAGTGTTGGGTTTCCTGTATCTGGAATTATCTATGGATTTTCCGCACTATCTGTGCATCAGTTGTGGCAGAAGTAGGATGAGGTATACCGCAGTGTCCCAATGTCTCCACGTTGAAACTGAGTATAATTCTGACTACTATATGATAAACAGTTTTGTTCGGCTTGGCTTTTAATTAAATATAAAATATGTATTTATTGACTTAAAAAACTCTGCTATTTCAAAACTCATGCCACTTTTAATATTTTGTACATTTCTGCAATTCTGACTTTTTTTAAATGTTAAATTTTTATGTGAAATAATCCCATTTTTTACATTATGATCAATTATATATAAAAAATGTAAATGCTAAGAAACAATCGAGTCTTAATAAAGTGCACGTATAAAGTAAAATATATACATTAATATAAATATAAATATTTTAAAAATTATAAATTGCCGCATTCAAACATTTTTTACGCCTTAAATAGAGAGATAAACAGATTTTTTAAAAAATAGATTAAGTTCCTTAAATAACAGCCACTTTTCCAGTTTGAAATAAAAAGTGAATGAAGTTCCTCTAATTGACTGCATATCCAAAAACAAAGTGCTTTATAATTATATAATATCCACTATGTGCATTATCATAACAGATAGCAAAGAGACTGATAACTGTGTTTTTGAAATACATTATAGAGGCCTATTATTCATTGAATTTACTAATTATTTTTTAAGGTAAGTGATTGCAATCAATTTATTTTAGCTACATTCAAATAAACTAATTTAGTTGACTTAACTTTCAACATTTTTTTATTTAAATGTAGCTAAAATAACTTGTTTGCAACCACTTACCTTAAAAAAATTTAGTAGCATTTTTTTCAGTGTGGTCTCAGTTGACTGACTAAATGATCCACAAGGCTCACTGGGAGCAGAGTAACAATGTTTGAACAAAACACATGATTCACACAATTATGCACATGATCAAAATACTGTATTTAAATTATTTACCATTTTAAATTGTTTAAACAGACTTGAATGCCATGCACAGAGATAGGATATTAATTACTGACAATTTTCTGAGCCAAAATCAGCCAGATTCTGTTTCGCTTGGTCAGTGTACGTTTTGATAGTTTGTTTTTCAATTTGAAATGAAATAAGCATAAACAAGAAAACGGCTCCTTTCTGAAATATATATTTAGGTTGCACAGAAGAAAGCCCAATGTAGCAGAGGACTATTATTTTGTTAAACAGAACTGAAGAACGGCTGATGACGTCACAGGTCCATATTTGGTTGACCAATCGGCGGAAAGGGGCATCCCGTGATCACCCACATGTGGAAAACAATTTTTTTTTTGTGGAAAACGAATTTTGAAGTCGTTTATCCGTGTTCTTTGGTTCACGGGTAGAACACGGATAAACGACTTCAAAATTCGTTTTCCTCTTGTGGGCGGTCATGACACGCCCCTTTCCGCCGATTGGCCATCCAAATCTGAGCCCGTGACGTCATCCTCGGTTCGTTCAACAAAATAATAGTCCTCTGTTGCTGTACGGGGCAGGTCCTAGATCGGCTTTACTCTGTGTAACCTAACGCGTTTCACATAAATATTTATTTCAGAAATGTTAATCAGCACCCAGCCTGTTTTATTTAGCTGTGTGTGTAGTTAAATCTGTATGCTGAAGCTGCTCTACCCATAGACAGTGCAGAATGGATGGGAAGCACAGATTAAAAAAAAAAAAGGTCCCCCAGATATTTTTTTTTTTTTGTAAAAAAAATAACGATGACAAATTTGATTAAGTTCACGCAGTTAGGATATGGTACATTTGGTTAATTAATTATTTACAGTCATTCATTTGAATTAAGTATGTTTTTAGGCTGTCAAAATGTAAATACCTCGACTACTACAACATCTCTATAGACCTCTAAGCGCATTACATTATTTAGGGGCCGCTCCGGTGAAGCTAAGCGAGAAAAAAAAAAAAAAAAAAGTCGGTAAGTGAAATCTTCTTATGCAACTGACTTTTTTTTCTTTTCTTTTTTTTGACGGGTAATTTTCTCTTTTTCTATCTTTCTACTATATTTATCCACTCCATGTCGGAGCTTTTGTATCTTACCTATACATTTTAAACGTGCACTCTTTTTTCATTATTACATTTTTTTAAACATTTTACACATTTTCATTTAATCAGATGCTTTTATCCAAAGTGGTTTACAAATGAGTGCTGTGACAAGTCTGTAATTATAACTGATCATTAATTATTAGTCTATATAGGATTATTGCAAAGTCATCAAAACTGGCTCATGGCATCAGAACTACCCAAAATGTCGAAAATGAATCAAAATGATTAGTGAAATCTCCACCTGGTGGCGCAAAAGGACAGCTTTGCTCAGACTGGAATTTGACAGTGATACCCTCCAGAGCTTATTTTTATTATAATAATTATTATTATTTTTATTATTATTTTTTTAATTAATTAATTTTTTTTTTTTTAGATATTTCAATGTATTTGTAAGTCACATCAAATATTAAAAATGCTGGGATAACATTTAACATTTAACCCAACTGTTGTTCGAGTTGTATTTAACCCAGTGTGCACAGCCCTCGACGCTTAAGTATTGATAAATAACTATAGATAAATAACTTATGGCTTGTGCCGGTGTGTTCGGCCATTCGCCCATTTTATATAACATAAATAATTTAGAGTTGGACAGCAGACAAGCGTCCGCTTACAGCGCGAGCCGCGCAAGATTGACAGGACCATAGCGGTACCAACAAAAGCGCAGAACATTTGTTAATATAATAATAATAATACTTATTATTATTTGTTTAATAGCCTATAAGTGAGTTTGTCTTTGTGTGTGTGTGTGTGTGTGTAAAGTAATAATAAAGTAATAATGGACCACAAACCGAGCGTTCGTTTTAATGGGGAAAGGGTTTGTTTTAACGCGGATATAGTCGTTTTGTTAATATAGGCTATTCATTGCAAACAGTGCAGCCGTTCACCGTGCCGTCGTGCCAGCGCGTGAGCACCGGTCCACTGTGGCATATTTTTGCTCATTATGATTTTTTTTTCCGTCGATACTGGAACGCGCGTGAACTACAAAACCTATTTTACCTAATAAATATATAGCTTCAAATAGGCCTACATGGAGATAGCCTATATGGAAACATTTGGATTTGTGCGAATGAGAGAGGTAGGATAACTTTACCTTTAGTTTCGCTTTGTTTTGGCTTGTTTATTGCTAAACCTAGCCTATACTGCAAATATATTTATCCATTAGTATAAATATTATATAGGCTAAATATTAGTATAAATATTTATCCACTTATACGTGTTTAAAAAAAAGAAAAGTGCATTCCCCCTCACTTTGTGCGCTCTGGGGCCGACCTTGAGAGAGGCATTTACATTTTGACAGCTTCAAAACAGACTTCATTCATATGAATGACAGTAAATAATTAATATGTTATTAACCAAATGTACCCTATCCTAACTGCGTGAGCTTAATCAGATTTGTCATCGTTATTTTTTTACCAAAAAAATATCTGGGGGACCCCCTACATCAATATATATATACGGTATATATATATATATTTTTTAATCTGTGCTTCCCATCCATTCTGCACTGTCTATGGCAGCTTCAGCATACAGATTTAACTACACACACAGCTAAATAAAACAGGCTGGGTGCTGATTAACATTTCTGAAATAAATATTTATGTGAAACGCGTTAGGTTACACAGAGTAAAGCCGATCTAAGACCTGCCCCGTACAGCAACAGAGGACTATTATTTTATTGAACGAACTGAGGATGACGTCACGGGCTCAGATTTGGATGGCCAATCGGCGGAAAGGGGCGTGTCATGACCGCCCACAAGAGGAAAACGAATTTTGAAGTCATTTATTCGTTTTCTACCCGTGAACCAAAAAAACGTTTTCTCGTTTCTGTTTATTTCATTTCAAATTGAAAAACAAACTATCAAAACGTACACGGATCCGTTGACACTTTTTATCTCACAATTCTGACTTTTCTTGGAATTGTGAGTTTATATCTTAAAATTCGGAGTTTTGTGAAATTCGGACTTTTTCTCACTACTCTCACAATTCAGACTTTTTTCCTCTGAATTCTGAGTTTACATCTTGCAATTCTGACCTTTTTCATCAAAATTCTGACTTTTTTTTCTCACAATTGCAAGTGTATATCTACATTTCTGATATTTCTTCTCAGAATTCTGACTTTGTATCTCACATTTCTACGTTTTTTAAACATGATTTGTAAGTTTATATCTCACAATTCTGAGTTTATATTGTGCAATTATGACTATGAGGGGAAAAAAGAAAGAACTGTGATATACAACTTCAGAATTGCCAGGAAAAAAGTCTGAATTGTGATAAAAGGTCACAAGGAACAACTACAACAACCACCAATGTCAAACAAATCAGTTACAAGAGTGCTTGTCACCTAGACAACAGTGCTGAACACATTCCTTTGCATTTCCATTCTCAATGCACATATATTAACGCAGATACACAATAATCCCAGAATAACTAATGGAATGAACTGAAACATTATCTGCACGGGTCATAGAATGTGAAAGCATTTAGAAGTTAGTGGGTTCATGTTTATAGGAGTAAAAGTAAAAGATATTTTTAAAACACAGCGGGGCCTCCAGACATGGCCTACTGACCCCCTAGTCTTTGCAGTCACGTGACATGCCATTGATCAGTATGGGGTGCATGCATGCTCCAGTAGCCTGCCATGATTGGTCCAAACAGGTAGTTCACGTGAACACGGGCTGATCGTCGGCAAAAATGTAATTTTGGTGCCGGCCGGTTCAGCTAGGAGGCTTGCTCTTTCCGGACGCACATTAGCACGAGCGTATTACTCCAGTGAGCTGAAGCTGCATGCACCAACACGAGACACTGGGCTTGGTGAAGAAGTTTGACCCAGTTCAAATGCCATAACACAGGTATGCATGAACTTATGCTCTCAATTTGCTTTTCTAGGATCATTTTAAAGCGCACTCAAAGAGCGCTGAGTTGATTCGTGTTCCAGCACTCAGGGATTTTAAATTTAAGGGAGGGAGGAAACTTTTATTAAACGTGGTCGTGCCCAGGGAAGCGGCTGCAAACCAGGAAGAGCATGAAGCAGAGCTACTGCTAGGCTTAATGTTTTTAACAGATATGGAAAAGGAAAGCCATTTTGCATAACATTGGTATTTAAAAAAAAAAAAAAAAAAAAATCAAAGATTGAAGGAATTGATCAGAAACGAAGGCAGCAGTATGATAAAGCATGATGGTATGTTGGACCTGGACGAAAGTTGCAACTGCAAATGAGCTCCAACAGGTGCGAAACCATTCGATTGTAAAGCTAATTGTCATAGCCTATTTCAGCTTACCATTTTATGTTTTAATTCTATAGTAAATCTATCTCGCGCCTTAACTAGTACCGACCGGAACAATGTTTCATTGTTCCTGACAGTACATGGATACAAGCTAGTGGGTGAGATTTTGGGAGCGTTGTAACACTCTTTTTTTTTTTAATTAATTTTTTTTTTTTAGCAATATTTGTCTCAGATTTTTGAAATTATTCTTATAATTTGCCCTCTACAAATTAAAGTTGTTTTGAAATCTATTGCTTATCTTAAATTAATGTAAAATTACAAAGAGTGCTGTTGTTACAACCAAACCCGTTTTAAACCGTGTAAATTAGTTTATTGTGGCAATAACAGAATTTAGCTTGTTGAACGATATTTAAATATTTTTAAATTTAATGGAAATATAGGAAATGGAAACAACAACAACAAAAAAACAGACTCACAAATGTAAAAAATAAACGTGTATGGGTTAGTTGTTCTTATTGTGGCAAATATATTACAGCACGCTACAATCTATATGGGACCAATGGAAGTAGACTGTAATATAGTGTCAACCCTCCTCATCTCCTCAGTTGTGACATTTCTATCAGATTTTCATGTAGATGAAAAGCTTATGCAAGTTTATGGCAATTCTATTTTGTCCTGTAAACCCATATTTATTAATATGCAACAGCCTTGCATCATCTACTCCAGGATTGCTCAGGTTTTGCCCTGGAGGGCCAATGCCCTGCATAGTTGAGCTTCAACCCTGAACAAACACTCTTGAACAAGCTAATCAAGGATCACTAGAAAACCACAGTGAGTTTGATCAGGGGTTTGGATAAACTCTGTATGGCAGTGGCCCTCCAGGACTAGATTTGAGAAACCCTGATCTACTGTCACCTTATTAGGTGGTTGCTGCTCATCTGCAGTAGTAATTTATGAAACTAATTTCTAATTGGTTAAAACAGGGATGTTAATCTCAGCTCCTGGAGGGCCACAGTCCTGTAGAGTTTAGCTCCAGATGACTCCAACACACCCATGCTTTAGTTTTCAAGTAATCCCAAAGACATTTGTTTGCTGGTTCAAGTGTGTTTAATTAGAGTTGGAGCTAAACTCTGCAGTGCTGTGGCTCTACAGGAATGGAGTTTGACATTCCTGGGTTAAACTGCTAGTGTTACAGCTCACCCCGTATTACAATACTTGCCAGTCTGAAAAATTTTTCTAAACAAAATTTCCCTTTTTAGTGACCATGAGATAGCATATTGTCAGATAATCAAGTTGTTTGGCTTAAAGATTAAGATCCTTGTCTTTTAATGATTTTGAATGAAATGGTTTACAAATTATGAACACTAGAGGGTGCTCCATCTTTTGTAGTTCAGTCTCTTTGGTTCTTCATGTGCTGCTCCATATCCTCCTCCCCCTGGCCTCCAGCTAAGATAAACTTGTTTGACCCACTTACTGCAATCTTTTGCGTAATGTTTAATTATTTGATTCTGAGTCTATATTAAGCACTGTTTGCTGTGCATAATGATTTGATTATTTTAAACAGAGTATATGTTAAGGATTTCATGCTGTGCAATATTAAAGTACAAGTGCGGAGCTTTAATTAGTCAAATATTGGAAGGTTTCACAAGCTTTCAACCAAGGACAGACCCTTTTCACTGTAGTAATGTGGTTATTAATACACATTTTTGCATTTTCAGTGCACGTGGCTGCCGTCCCAACGAACCCACCATGCCGATTGAACTCGCCATGCCGATTTATCTGACAAACGAAGAGTTCCTGAACCCGAGGGTGTCTAAATACAGCAGACCCTTGCGGCCATGTCTGCACCGGTGTCAAAGTACCAAACTTAGTTTTGGCTCTCCTAGGGAGCAGCCAGAGTCAAATGGGTCCAGCGCACCCTTGAAGATACCTGGCAGGGCCAAAAAACAAGTATCTTTTGCTGATCACAAGGGCCTCGCCCTGACGATGGTAAAGGTCTTTTCTGAATTTGATGACCCTATTGACATCCCAACCAACATCTTGCAGTTTTTTAGCTCTTCGGTGACTCTGCCAGAAGGGAAGGACAAGCTAACCCTTGACTTTGACCAGCCGTCTGCAGATTACTTAAAGTTTCGTCAACGTATAGAGAATGACAACCTCTGCCTCGAACACTGCATGCTAAAGGAAAAATCTATAGCAGGCACGGTCAAAGTCAAAAACCTTTCCTTTGAGAAGTCCGTTAAGCTTCGCATTACGTTTGACACTTGGAAAAGTCACACAGACATAGAATGCCAGTACATAAAGGACACTTACACCGGCTCAAACCGTGACACCTTTTCATTTGAAGCTACTTTGCCTGATCAGGTGCCTCCACATGAACGCATCGAGTTTGCCATTTGCTATGAGGTCAATGGCGTAATGCTCTGGGACAATAACCAAGGACAGAATTACAGAATCGTTCAATCAGCACTAAAGAAGGGTTCAAATGACTCTTTGGGTGACCATCAACGATATGGTGTGTGTGATTGGGACGTTCTTTTTGACCGATACGGCAGCCCCAGATGTTCACGTGGAATCTTTCCCAATTGGCCAAGCTATGCTGGATATGAAGACATTGGTCCATATTACTAAGAATCTGTTTTTTTGGGGCAGTTTATCCTGCACACATATCCATCAAACATTGTGATAAATGCCTCCTTAAAAAACACGTTGTTCTTTGACCAAGGACCTGTTGGACTGTGAAGCCATATGGACACTTGAGATATTTATCGTCAATAATATTGGATTATGTTGTTCAATAGAGAATGAGTTATGTTTTTAAACATAGTGTTCATGGTGCTATACGAATGTAATTATGAGGGTAAATGTTTTTTTGTTTTTTTTTCCAGTGCCTGTCAAATGCATTAATACTAGTTTCTGTCCAGGGTTATGTGAAAGTTTTTGCGGTTGATTTTGGGTTTGTATGGATTTGCGTGGACCTTTATAAAATGATACAATGTTAGTTAATTAAGTCTAAGTAAATCTGCAGGCCAGTATATTTGCTAAACTGTAAATCATGATCATAAAATTTTGGCTAAAATTAAGCTCTTTCTTGAGTGCAGCAAATGGTTTTCATTTGAAAAACCTTGCTAAGAGCAAAGACGGAATGACCCAAAAAGTAGTCAGTGTTTTTCCCAAAAAAATGTGAGACCTGAGTTGTACTCAGCCTGGATATATGTATGCAAATTTTTTCATGTTTTTGTTCTTTCCTGAACAGCTCATTTTTAATGTAAAACTCTAAAAGTATTTACATTTCTGTATTTTAATTGACTCTGACTGATTCTCACTATGATTGACTGCACAACAGGATGATGATATTAGTGATGCAAGTTAATATGCAATGTGTATCATTTGTTCAAGGTAATGTAGGCACTTTAATTTGTTGTTTAATTTCTTGTCACCCATTTTAAATTGCATTGTTTGAGTGTGAAATACGGGTTTTCCAGAATCACTTTAAAGATATTGTTTAAAAATAGTTTTCTCAATGGTATTGGGTATGTTCATTATCTGCATTTTAATGCAATGTTTTAAACGTTCATTGTCATTAAAAACTTCAAATAAAGTATTGGAGCAAAAAAATATTTATCTGACTTGTCCTCATTTAAAGATGACAGATAATTACGTAACTAGCAATACCAAGGAGAATTTATATTTATGTATTTTATTTATTGTGTTCTTTTGATAATATTGCAAGTGTTACTACTTGGTGTATAGTTGTCTCTGTAAATTGATTAACCTCCGATAGGAGAATGTTACACACTTTGAGAAGATATTTATTTTGGAATTATCTGAAGGGGTTTTTATTTTTATGTAATAACGAGTACATAAACAATATGAACTTGAATAAACTTATAACAAAACGAAGCAAAAATATATCAATTTTGATGGGGCTTTTATTCTACAATTGGTCGACCTTTCAGTGACGAGTGACGACTTCCTGTGTACGTTGAAACGTCAGGGTCAGCGTCTGTTACTTGGTTCACGATTAAGAAACAGCAGCTAATCATAAGTTTAATTCTTTGCAAACAGGGGCTAATTTTAAGCACAATGTACAAAAAAGAATCTTGAGAAATATAGACAATCATTAGGCTTGTAATAATTCGCACGGAGCGGATTACGTAAGAGACACCGAGCGTGAACGCGCGAAACCAGATGTGAGTGTTTCTGAAATTAACTAACGTTAACGTGAATTGTCAAAACTGATGGAGTCGCAGAAGAAGACCAGTCAACCTGCAAATAAGACTTCAACGTCTGAGAATGATGAAGAGGAGGAATGCTGCGCTAATGTGAGTGTCTAAACACTGACAGTCAGTCTAGTTACTGTCGGTAACATTGCTAATATTTCATGTTTCGATTACCCCAATTATGTTACAGGTCAAATACTTATTTGGTAAATGACTAAATTAGTTACAAGTCTTGTTATCAGTAACTAGTGTGATTTTTAACAAGCTGTGACATGTAAGATTTCTCCCACGTATGATTGCTGTAGTACTTCGCAGAGTGTTAGCATATGTTCGGTGTTGTTTTGACTCATATTTATTAGAAATATGTATTATTTAGTTGCTTTTAACCGTTTTAGAGTAGTTCACCCAAAATGTAAATGACCCTCTGGTCATTAAAAATATAAATAGGTTTGTTTTTTGTTCCTCACCAGTGGATCCTCTGCAGTGAATGGGTGCCATCAGAATAAGAGTTCAAACTGCTGATAAAAATATCACAATAATACACGAGTACTAATCCACACAGCTCCAGTCCATCATTTAATGTCTTGTGAAGTGAAAAGCTGTTGTTTAATATAAACAAATCCGTCATTAAGATGTTTTTAACTTTATGTCGTTGCTTAAGTCAATTGTATTGCTTCCTCCAGTGAAAAAGTCTACTGACATATGTCTACTGTTCGTGGACCGTTTTCAGTTGTAAACAGTGCTTGATCTGTGTATATTTCTCTCCTGATTCAGACGAGATGGCTTTTTCACTGGAGAAAGCGATATTGTGGATAGAGGACTTATTTGAAGTTAAAAACATCTTAATGATGAATTTATTGTTCACAGCAGCATATCACTTCACAAGGCATTAATTGCTCAATGGAATTGTGTGGATTATTTTGATATTTTTATCAAATGTTTGAACTCTCATTCTGATGGCACCCATTCACTGCAGAGGGTCCATTGGTGAGCATGTGATGTAATGCTAAATTTCTCCAAATCTCTTCTGATTAACAAACAAATGCATAAACGCATAATGATGAAACAACACTAACACTAAACAATGTTTTATTTCCTTGTCTCACATTTAGACTTCCTGTGAAAAAAATGAGAAGCAGAAGCCTTCATCACCGAAACAAGGAGATTTCAGTGATCCGGTATATAAAGAGATTGCAGTGGCAAATGGCACCATTAACCGAATGAACAGAGATGAGCTGCGTGTGAAATGTGCTGAGCTGAAGCTTGACACACGGTACTGAGAGCTTTTATTATTATTATAATTTATTTTACCTGCCATTTACTCCAAATTCATACAGTTTTTTTTTTCTTTTCAGGGGAGTTAAGGATGTCCTGAGGAAGCGCCTAAAAAGTTACTACAAAAAGCAAAAACTGATGCATTCAGGTGCTGCAAATGGGAACACTGATACATATTTTGACTACATCTGTGTGGTGGATTTTGAAGCAACATGTGAAGAGAATAACCCACCTGACTACCTGCATGAAATCATTGAGTTTCCCATGGTGTTGATCGACACACACACCTTGGAGATTGTGAGTTGGTGAGGGAACGGTCTGGAACATGTGTGCTTGTTTCTTGCCAGGCAAACATGGTACCATACAGTATATTTAGTGTTAACTTTTTTTAGGATTGATCTGTTAGATGTGAAAAAATTATTTTAATTTGTACCAAAATTAATCATGATAGATTTTCGCAAAGCCACAGTGATTAAGCCCATGAACTGATCTTAACACTAACATGTAACACTTTTTAAAAAATTTTTTATTTTTATTTCGTTTGTAATCCCATTCCTGTCATTACAGGTAGACTCATTTCAGAAGTATGTGAAGCCAGTGGTGAACCCACAGCTCTCTGAGTTTTGTGTAAGACTTACCGGAATCACACAGGCAAGTTTTATGAACTGCATATTGAATTAAATAACAATTTAAGATGTCTTCAATACCATCCAAAAGTTTAAAGCTGTAATTTTTTTTTGAAAGATGAAAATTATTTTAAAGTTTCAAAAAGTTTATTTTTCAAATAAAGGCTATTTTTTTTTTTAAACTTTGAATGATTTCTGAAGGCTCATGTGACACTGAAAACTGAGGTAATGCCTGCTCAAAATTTAGCTTTGCCATCATAGGAAGACTTTACATTTTAAAATGTATAAATAGTATTTCACATTTCAGTGCTTTTTTAAATTACTGTTTTTTTATTACTGTATTTTTGATCAAATAAATGCAACTTTGGTGAGCATAAAGAGCCTTCTTTCAAAAACACAAAATAAAAAAATAAATAAAAATGATTGACCCCCAAACCTTTGAATGGTAGTGTATATCATATGCCATCTAAGTTTTTAGTCTACAATTAAATGGAAAGCAATTGCTCAAGCTTTCATTTTTGATTCTTAACATTTTTTTTTCTAGAAAATGGTGGATGAGGCAGAAACGTTCCATCAGGTTCTAAAGCGAGCAGTTTCTTGGCTACAGGAAAAAGAACTTGGCACAAAATACAAATATACATTTTTAACAGATGGGTAAGGATGAACCAGACATTTTAAGCATGACTAATGAAATTCAATACAATGTACAGCTCACTGTCTTGACTGTGTAGGTCATGGGACATGGGAAAATTTCTTCATACTCAGTGTAAACTTAGTTGCATCAGATACCCACAGTTCACCAGAAAATGGATCAATATCAGAAAGTCTTATGGAAACTTTTATAAGGTATGTTTTCATGTTCATTTTTCTCACAATTCCTTATGAAAATCACAGAAAGGAAACCTGGATGAAAAAATGGTGTATTCGGATGTAAATAAAGGACCTTGATATCTAAAGCCTTAGGATACTTTAAAGATGAGTTTCTGATATTTTAAATAAAAAGTTGTCTTTGGAGTACTACATTTGAAAAAATACTGATTTGTTTTTTGTGAGTCTCATGCTTGTTTCTCTCAGGTTCCTCGTACTCAGACGAAACTAATCTGCATGCTGGAGAATCTTGGTATGCAGTATGATGGACGTCCCCACTGTGGTCTAGATGACTCCCGCAACATTGCCAGAATTGCCATCCACATGCTGAAGGATGGCTGTCAGCTGCGGGTGAACGAGTGCTTGCATTTAGGAGAACCACGGAGCGTGCCTATCACTGCCCCAATTGAAGGAGCCCCAGCACCTCAAACCCCCAAGAAAAGAGACTGAAAAGATCATTTAAAGACTCTTTCGCAAAAATAACATTGCTTAATCTGGACAAATATGAGAATCTGTCAGATAAATGAGACTAACTAATGTGGGTTTTCTTAAAATTGTTCCAGAAATGTATACAGTTTATTTTCTGCAAAAGTTTACACCATAGCAGGTCAGTGGGGTGAGGCTGTGCTTTCACTTTTACTGAATATTGAGTTTATGTGCTGTATTTTGAAACTTACTCCTGATAAACTGAAACAGTAGTTTCAAGTAAAAGGCTTGTTTGAAGCCTAAATTATGGGTGATTAATACTTGCAATACTGCATTGCATTGCTTTTAATTCATGTTGCACATCCAATGAAAAACTCCATTTGTAATCTTTTGTCAATAAACACTTTTTTTTTTATAATGCCACTGTACAAAATTATTTTTAGAGATATATGATTTTGTATGCTATTCCTATTTGCTCAAGATCTGATTTCCAAGTGTACTACATTTAAAAAAAAAAAAGTTAAACTCTTATTGGGTACTTTGCACCTTAACAGTCTATTTAGATATGTTTTGGTTATGCAACAGGACTTGTCAATACAAAGTTCACTCTGGTTCTGGCCACCATGTCTAATTTTCCAAGGCCATGCAATAACAGAGATAGACAATCAAGTATGATATTTTAACACAGTCATAATCATTCTAATGTACTGATGTTGTTGTAAAATGTTTTATTAGTGTATGTAATTACGTATTTTCTCTCACTTTTTTAACGTTAATATTTATGTTCTTATTAGGTATTAGTTTAACAAAAGTAATGCAGCTGCGCATCATGTCCAGTAGATGGCGTCAAATAACACTTCTCTGTAAATGATCGTAAACACCTCAAAGCCCACCACCATCAATAAAGTCAACAAGGAGACAGGTAGACTAATTGGCATGAATTTGGTTTGTGTTTCCATTGTGTACTTTGTATTTCTGTCCAGGTTGTTTGTACAAAGACTAAAGTCCCTTTCATATCATAGGCAAACAGGATCAGCTGTCTCTTCATGTGATGTTTTGGAAGAAAGCTATTATTTACATTGGGTGGCGCACGGTCTTATGATGCTACATGATGTTACATACTGTTAGTTAAACCGAAACAATAGAAACGAAGTTACTTTCACATCCCTTCTTCACTGCACGCGACGCTACTAAACGAACGCTATCATTATTATCAATACCGCTGTGAATACGCGACACCACCCAACTGACCAATCAAGGCTTTTGTTTATGCGAGCGTTGCGTCGCAGGCGCGTAGAGAAGGTGGGGCTTTGACGCAGTGCTGCTCCTGTGAACGTTCACTGCTGGCTGCATGCGCAGAGAATAGGCGGAGACACACAAGGAAAGACTACAGCAGCCACCACTGCCCTTCTTCATTCTGTCTCACTGGATATGTCTTAGATTTTCTCTCTCATGTGGTATCAAAGGACGCGCTGGCGGAGTCGCCAGCCTCGCGCACTGGGCTGGTGTGACTTTTGATGCGCGCGTGTGGTTTTTATCCTGCGGTCGATGGCGCAGATAAAGAGGATGCGTGAAAGAACGCAGCCCAGCCCTTTTTTCCTGAAGGCGATTGAACGGAACTGCATATTTTCGGATGAAGATGAAATCGGCATGGTCTAAATGTTGGTTTCATCTGGATTGCTGTGCGGAGAACCCGAAACGACAAAGCGAGTGAAAGAGGCACTATGCTGCCTAAGTGATTGATCACTGTGCTCAGTGAGAACAAGGAGGAGCACGGCTTCGATACGATGGCTGAGGAGAATAACCTGAAGACCGCTAGATTATGGAGGGATGCTGCTTTGCGCTCCAGGAAGCTGAGGAGCAATCTGAGACAGCTGACTCTCAGCACCAAAAACTGCCAGAAAATCACATTACCCGAGGACATAAAGGAGATCGAGGTCCTCAACCTGGGCAACAACTCCCTTCTAGAGCTTCCAGAGGGACTGGGCTCAACCCTGACCAGGCTTCGCATCCTCATCCTTCGCAGGAACAAGTTTGCAACAGTTCCCACTGCAGTATTTCAACTTAGTCAGCTGGTTGAATTAGATATCAGTCACAACTGCTTGAACCACTTTTCAGAAGATATTGATCTTCTCAAGGCGCTTAAAAAGTTGTGCATCAGTCATAACAAAATCCAATACCTGCCATCTCAGATTGGGACTTTGCAAAGTCTGGAGGAACTTGACATCAGTTTCAATGACCTGTGTGATTTCCCCAGGTCCTTTTCACAGCTCAGGAAGCTCAGAACGCTCGATGTGGATCATAACAAGCTACAGCGTTTCCCTTCTGAAATACTTGCTCTTTCTGATCTGGAGGAGCTTGACTGCTCTGGGAATAAACTAGAAGGTCTTCCGGGTAACATCATGATGCTTCAATCTATTAAAATCTTATGGCTCAGCAGCACTCACCTCTCGTTTTTGCCTGAAACATTTTGTGAGCTGCAGAACTTGGAGAGCCTGATGCTTGATAATAATTTCCTCACAAGCCTGCCACAAACATTTGGGAAGCTGCAGAAACTTAAAATGCTCAACCTCTCCTCAAACTGCTTTGAACATTTTCCTCAGGTTATCATCAAACTCACCAGTTTGGAGGAGTTGTATTTAAGCCGGAATAAACTGACGTTCCTCCCTGAGGAGGTAGGACAGCTGTGCAATCTTGCTAATTTGTGGTTGGACAATAATAGCATAACGTTTCTCCCGGACTCTATTGTAGAGCTAGGGAAATTGGAGGAGCTGGTTTTACAGGGTAACCAAATTGCCATCCTCCCAGACAATTTCGGAAAACTTGCCAAAGTCAACATCTGGAAGGTGAAGGATAATCCTCTCATTCAGCCTCCGTATGAAGTGTGCATGAAGGGGATCCCCTACATAGCTGCCTATCAGAAGGAGCTTGCACATTCTCAACCTGCTATAAAACCCAGGCTTAAACTGGTTTTGATGGGCCAGAGAAATGCAGGGAAAACCACACTCAGGCAGTGCATTGTCAACAAACCGTCAGATGCCAAGATGGCCATTGGATGTAGGGGTATTGATGTGACGAACTGGGTAGCGGATGCAGATCGGAGTCTTACATTCATTGTATATGATTTATCTGGTAAGCAGAACTATGATCTAATCAAACCCTTTTTCCTGTCTCCTGGAGCACTTTATGTTTTGGTAGTGAATCTGAAATTGTATACATCAAAGAGCTTCTACTCCCATGTTGGTGGTTTCCTCCACCTGCTCAGTGCCAAGGTGCCACACGCAGTTGTGTGTATTGTAGGCACCCACAGTGACTTATGTGAAGAGGTTGAGATTGAAGAAAAGTGCCTGGATATTCACAGACAGATTTCGCTCCAGGAAAAAACAAACACTGAATGCCTACAAGTGCTTGCCCTGCAGGTTGACGATGCCCTTGAGCAAGGTTACGACGTTCGGACTTCTAGCCCCCACGTTCTCTTTTATGGGGTCACGGATAAAAACCTGCGACGTAAAAAGTCTCAGTTGCAATATATGCTCAACAATCGACTACAAATCCTGTCTCCGGTGATTTGCGTCAGCTGCATGGCGGCTCAAAGAAACATCCAGCATTTGAAAGAGAAGCTCATGTCTGTCGCCGATCACAGGGAGATTTTCCCCAATCTTCACAGAGTCCTGCCAAAGTCATGGCAGGTGCTTGAGGAACTGCATTTTAAGCCACAGGATTTATGGCTTTCCTGGTGGGATTCAGCCCGGTTGGGCCTTCAAGCTGGGCTGACGGAGGACCGCCTGCAAAGCGCGCTCTCGTACCTACACGAGAGCGGTAAACTTTTGTACTTTGAAGACAGCATGACGTTGAAGGAATACGTCTTCCACAATCTACCCCGGTTTATCGCCATCTTGAATGTGTTTTTTCAGAGAGACCTTACTGCAATGCTTGAGAAACTACAGGCTGAAGGAGACGATGGAGATAGAGCCAGGTCTATGCAGATGCATGGTCACGTGGAGGGGTTTCTGTTGCACGGCTTGCTGCCGTCAAATGCCATTCGATTGCTGCTTAAACCCCTGGTCCAGACACAGCAGGACTTGCACCTGATCATGGAACTGCTGGAAAAGATGGGTGTCTGCTACTGTGTCAACAAACCTCGTAGCAAGCCGCTTAATGGGGCCACCGTCTGGTATAAGTTTCCCAGTCAGGTCAGCAACGAGGAGCCCCATCCTGAGGCCTCGGCCAGCGGGGGCTCATCCATCCCTGGTCAGTTCTTCTCGGTTGAGCAGCTGCAGATTGAATACAGGTTTCCTTTCTTCACCCCTCTTGGACTTTTTGCACGGTATAGCGTGCAAATCAACAGCTACGTGGTGCAACGGTCCGATGGAAAGCATCATATCTTTGCCTATCGGGGTAAAGTGCCTGTGACGGTGAGTTACCGGCCCTCTCGGAGCAGATTGCAGCCTGAGACCCTCTCCATTTCCAGCCATGCATCCTTGCCAAATATCTGGACAGCTTGGCAAGCCATCATTCCCTTAGTGGAGGAGTTAAATGTTCTTCTGCAGGAATGGCCTGGCCTTCACTACTCTGTGCATGTCCTGTGTTCCAAGTGCCTGAAGAGAGGGTCCCCCAATCCACATTCCTTTCCAGGTTAGTGTTCTAAGCCTTTCCAGGTCTTGTTTCTAATACAGCTTGTGACCATAATTTCTTATTGCCTTCACATAGCTACATTAATGCTGAGGAGTAGTTCACTCAAAAATTTGAATTCCAGATTGTTCCAGACTTGTATGACTTTGTGTCTTCTGCAGAACACAAAAGAGGATATTTTGAAGAATGTTTTAATTGCATTTGCCCATACAATTAAAGTTAAAAGAGCCCAATCAACTTTGAACCTTTTATTGAATGGACAAAAAAGTTCAGATATTCTTTTTTGTTCCACAGAATAAAGAAATACAGGTTTGGAATGACCTGAGGGTGAGTAAATGATGACAGAATTTTCATTTTTGTTGAGTGAACTATTGCTTTAACATAATTCAGAATGGGGTGTTATGAAGGAAAACAAGCTGTTAACCAGATACGTTCATTCATTTACAGTTTATGACTAGAGACTTATTAAAATGTTTTAGTTTAACGCTGATATGCAGTCCTAAATCTATCAGGCATGCATTTCAGAGCGAATAAAGAGTAGCATTAATTCTGCAGTGATGAATAAGGTAATCTTTGCAGTGCTGTCACTATGGAGGCGTATGTCTGGGTTTATTGCCAAGTAAACACTGATACAAGAAAGGGTGAATCAGCGTGAAATGAAGTCATTTTGGGATGGATCTAGGCTAAACAAAGAATGAGCATGACTGGCCATAACAAGAGAGAGAGGAGGGGGGTCTCACTGGATTTGAAGCCACACCTAGAAACACACATTAGCCTGAGCTGTCTGCCGTGCTGCTGAGAACACAGACTCGCACATCCACAGCAGTGGAGAGGGTCACCATAGTAACATCATATGCCTTTCTTCATGGGATGCTGATTAGATGCAGCAGTCACTGGCATATATGGTAACTTAGGTCCCGATATATATTTTTAAAATCGAAAATAAAACGTTTTTTTTTTTTTATATAAATGTATAAATATTCTTGGGGGTCTTGTATTCTGGTTATCATATGGTTCACCTAGGCCTTGGTGTCTTCTGACTTCATTTATGAAGACCTCACACACCTCCTAAGTTTCTGAAAGTGTAAAATGTTGGCATGAATTCTTTCTGGCAAACATAGTTATTCTTAGCTTTAAGGAACTCCCTGAGTGATATCATGTATGCTGTAATTTGTTGTGTTTATATCCAGTGTTGAAATAGGCACATTTTGAGCGTCATTTTAAAGATTAAGTGGTGCTGGCTTATGTTAAGAGACATACCTCATTGAACACACTATGCTCATTTTTGCCAAATATCAGTCAAAGACCGCATTTGCTTAAGCTAATGTAATGAGACCCAGTTTCATATGTTGTTGCATTCTAATGGTTTCACACCTCCTGGAAATGAAACATTTTATTATGACACAAAGTACAATGACTCCATATGTAGTCACTTAAAGTGTCTGAATGTCATTGCATTAAATAAAAGGTCTAGCCATTTGAAACTATTTCTGATTACCTTTACTTTTACCTTTTTAATTTTGAACAGTAGCCTATATCTATTGTTTGATCATTTAAATCCTATCAAATGCATTGCATTGTATTTCTTTCAATAAATGTCACTTGATTTTTTTACTATATAATGCAATATTTTGAGCCCATTGTTTTTAAATTGGTCAATGCATGACGGTGCTGTCATATTTGTGCATTACATTGTGCGTATTCTCAAAGGACTCAAGTTGATTTAAGTATGATTTAATGTTGCTAATAGTGCTGTCAATGGAAAAAAAATTATTATTTTTTTTCTTCTGAAATTAATCGCAATTAATCACTTTTAAGAGCTGCTGCTGCTGCTGAACGTGACGTGGATCTGACACACGTTTTAATATGAAATGATACAGGCTACAGCGCGCGCCGCCATATTTATGTGTGCAGTTTAAGTGCTGACGGCTGACAGGACCGGAAAATTAGTTTTTACTGACATATGGCCTGACAACATCTCATCTGACTGCAGTTCACTGTTGTCTTACTGAAGCTGCCTTGTCACCTGTACCGTTTTCATGCTTGTTTGACTAACGCCTGGTGCTGAGGCGAAGTGGAGTGCGTGTCTGAAAAATCTCATGTTTGATGTGGTCGTAAAGACATTCTGCGTCTAAATAAACACAATTTATTGTCAAGAAAAAAGAAACCGAAACAGCAGTTGTGAGTGGAGTGGCCAACTCTATAGCTCTGCACCTTCGTTAACTGTTAAATATTTTTAATGCCATTAAACTGGAAAAATGAATCACCTGCATTAATGTACTAATTTTGACAGCACTAGTTGCAAATGTTATTCTTGGTCTTTCAAAGTCTTTCCTTTGGAACATCATAATGTTTCACCTGGAAATCCTGTAAAATAGACCAGACGCTATGGATCATTAGGTTTACAGTAATGTTTTAATCTCCTAATGAAAGAATTATATTTGTATGATGTTTAAATAGCTGGGCAGGATGTCCTCTTAGGCTTGGCAGCTTGTTTCCTGAAGTCACATGATGAGACAGATTCAGGTGGGGCAATTCCTGACTCACAATAGTTCTTAACAGGAGCTCACAAGATGTAAGGGCCGTGTGCCATGGTAAAGACCTGTTTGGCCTGCTTTTAATGAGTGCATTAGCTTGTAAGTACCCATTGTTATTGAAGGCTGGATTAGTTGAGCTCATTAATGTAAATAGATATCGACTGCAAGCTGTATTTGTGGTAGGGATGCCAATCTGTTTCTTTGTTTTACCATATACAGGTCTCTAGAGCTAAGTAAAAACAGAACAACAAGTTTAGCAGCAAGGTTTTTTGATCCTACCAAATTTAGGCATGATATTTTTGGCTCGCTTGTATGTTGATTTAGTGTTGAAGCTCCACTCTCTGAAAGACTAAACACAGTGTGATGGTCACAGGCAGTTCTCTTTCACATTGGAGTTTGGAGACCCAAAACCACTTTCTTTTTGGATTCATCCCGATGTCCAAGAGCAGATCAGAGTGTTTTAAACCAATTGAGTCTTATATGCTTTTTAAACACTCAGCTTTCAAATTTTGTCTTTTTTTTTTAAAGAAATTCAACAGTTTGTGGTTCTTTAATGTGTCACGATAGATCACTGTAGAGCAAGCAGTATGTGAACGGATCGTCTTTTCAAATTTGCTAGTTAAAGCACGAAATAAACATGAATGAACATCAAGGTATTTTATCTAAGCTGCGTAAAGACGTCAATATACACCATTTTTTAAGTTTAAGTCCACCAAAGTTAATCTTCTGTCTGGTTTGTTTGTTGGACAAAATGCTAGTTTCTGCATTGTGATTTGTCAGATCGCCTGTCAATCAAGCTCCCTGCGACGGGTCAAATCATTTAATTGAATTTTCGTTGCATCCCTACCTTTTAATGCAATTCTGCATTTTGTTTGTACCTCAATTCAATTGAAATTAAGGACCTTAACTGGAATTTAAAAGCCCTTCTATCTCTAGTGTCTGAGAGCTTGTTTTGGTGTTCATAATGTGTCACATCAAACTGTTTAACATCTCAAACAGCAGACTGGAAAGAAAAGCTGGTGGACGTGTTTTGCAGGTGATGTGAGTTTGTTGATTTTAACATACCTCACTGACTCCTTATTTAGTGAAGGAGAAGTTTGCACATTTGGATGTGCATATGCACCTTTTTTGAATGTGATAAACGATAACCAAGTCTCTAGAGATGTTCCGATACCCTTTTTCCCTTCCCGATACCGATTCCGATACCTGGGCTCAGGGTATCGGCCGATATCGAGTACTGATCCGATACCTGGGTGTGTATCTGGTTATACAGCTGTATGTACTACTAGCCCTGTATGAATTGGTGGTGCTTTTTTGGTCATTCAGTGTTTCTGTAAAAAATGGGGGGGAAAGCTATCAATAATACTGATAAGATGAATTCTACTAAGAACGTTACGGTACGTCAAATACAGGTGCGCTGCGCATCCATTCAGATGATATGAAAAATAGCACAGATCGCTTGACGGAGAGTGAAACTCTTGAAGCGCTCAGTCAGAGTCCGGCGAGTGAAAATATATCTGTGCTAAACTTATACATAGCCTCCAATTCACACACTGGCGAGTAAAATCTGAGCATTTATTAGCCAGTGGCTAATATTATACACTATTTAGTCGCCCAGGGTGAAGATTTAGTCGCATATGCGAGTGATATACTGGCCATGTGCTAGCACGTTTATATTTATTCTTTGCTGCTCTAAATAGTGGTTGCTTGTGGCAACACAGCACAACTTCCTGTGTTTGCATTCTGAGCAGAGAAGAAGAATTGATTTCCGATTTGCAGCGTTAAGCAAAGCTAGCGCGCATAACTATAGGTCTTGTTTAAAAATGGTATCGGATCGATACATGGGTTCAAGTACTCGCTGATACCGGTGCCAGAATTTTTTGTGGTATCGGTGGAATTTCCGATTCTAGAATCGGAATAACCCTACAAGTCTCTGTTAATACAAGGAGGTTCTTGAAATAGCAGATTTGTCCTCCGCATCCTTTTAAGTGCAAAGAAATGAAGTTGAGGAAATTACTTTTGACAGTTGACAGCTGGCTTGCATGGCTTGTTGCATCCATTTGGCATCTTCAGACAGAGTTTGAAAATGAGGAAAAAGCTGGCATAACCTGTTTGTCAGTGAACTCAATTGAGATGACATTAGGTACAGGAGCTTGTCTGACCCATTTAGAAACTGAGTCAACTGATATTTAGTCGTTTGGCTCTTGGACTGGGTGTTAGAAATAAGAGTCCTATGGTTGTTCCCTGAGCTAAATTCAGTCACTGCTCATCAGAGCTGGCCGAAGCACCTGCACTGTCAGCACACTGTACTTAAGTCACAGAAGTCTGCGTGTATGAACTGCCATGGACTTGTATATATGACTGTACATATGTTGTTGTTGTTGTTGTTGTTGTTGTTGTTGTTGTTGTTGTTGTTGTTGTTGTTGTTGGTGGTGGTGGTGGTGGTGGTGGTGGTGGTGGTGGTGGTGGTGGTGGTGGTGGTGGTGGTGGTGGTGGTGGTGGTGGTGGTGGTGGAGTGTGTCACTGTGGTGCCAGAAAGTATCCATCTTGTCAGCGGTTGGGGCGGCAAGACTTTTAGCAGCTTTTCTTAGCAAAACCCTGCCCATCACCTTTTCAAGTGACCTCAGCTTAATGGGAACCTTGCTGGTATTTTGAGATGTTTTGGGCGCCACGTTCAGGGCCGTTGACAGACTAATGATGGCATTTCTGTACAGCGCAGTTTAAATGAAAGGTTTTTCAATATTGCATTGTCAGATTTTGAGTTATAGGCTCACTTTCCCAGATTTGGTGTGTTTGTTCGTTGGAATATGACATTTGATGTTTCTAGGGATGTATGGATATGAAAATTGATAACTGATAAATGTCTTATTTGTATTTTTTTTACTAGGCTATTTGTTATTTTAATGGTTATAAATGTTATTTTAATTTATTTAATTTTAAGTTATTTAAAAATGTATATTTTAATAAATGTAATTTGATTAACACTTTACAATAAGGTTCCATTTGTTAACGTTACTTAACTACATTAGTTAACATGAACTAACAATGAAAATACTTCTAAAGCATTTATTAATCTTAGATCATATTAATTTCAACCTTTACTAATACATTATTAAAATGCAAAGTTTTATCTGTTAATATTAATTAATGGACCTGAGCTAACATGAACTAGTTGTGCTTTTATTAATTAACGTTTACAAATATGAATAAATTCTGTAACAAATGTATTTCTCATTGTTAATATTAGTTGATGAATTAATTAACATTAACTAATAAACCTTATTGTAAAGGGGTACCAAATAATGTACTATTTTGTCTAAAAAAAAATAAATAAAAAAAGAAAAGTAAAATACTGCAAGTGAATTTAGGCATCACAACATTATAATGAACAGTATGAAAAATGAATGTTAATTTTAAGATTTGCTATTAACTTTTCAGATATAAATTTAGACTTTATCACAGTTTTATTGTAAATAAGAAATACATTTATATAAAATTAATTTTAATATTTGCTTGAAATTATATTGTGATTTACGTAGTTTTTTTTTTTAGATGTAATTAATCTTTTTAAATAATATTTTGAATAAAAAAAAAAAAAAAAAAACACTAAATAAATTTTTAAATGCTACAAGTGATTTTAGGCCACACAATATAAAATAGTATAGAAATGGAAGATTTAAAAAAAAAAGAGATTTATATTAAATATAAGAAAATATAAGATTATTTTAAGATTGACTGATAATTAGGTGTTAATTAGTTAGTGTTATTAGTCTTTTAAAAACAACTTTTTAAATATAACTTCAACCTATTTGTTGTAATGAAATAAGAACTAAATTTAGAGAGCCATTGTTCGTTTAATTGGCCATGGTAAGAAATAATCTATATGGTTGGGGTTTTTCCTGTTTACATTAGCTGTCTTCATGATGTAGTCTGTCTGGGTACGCAGGGTCAGTCTGATTCCTCTCAGAGATGCCCTCCTGTAATCTCTTTAATGGATTTGACAGGATTACCCCATGAGTGAAAGGGAACCTTAAGGACTGGCAATTAAGTCAAGGCAGAGTTGGTTAAGTAATCACATGCTGAACGGTTACAGCTAATTGTCAAAGTCATGAGTAAGTTCGTATGGCATCGTATCGTAATGAAATCAGATTTTCCCCCTGTTTTTACAAAACTACCCTCAGGATAAGAACTGTTCCCAGATGACTTATGAAAGTGTTTTACCTCACAGGTGTAACATGTCAGAACCTGTACCAAGATAAAACATTATGTCTTTAGAACAAGAAGGAATCATGCAAGTCATAAAAAACTCAAGATAAGACAGAATTTATGAGATGGATGCGTTATGATCCAGACGTTGCGGTTGGAATGTATGTGGCGTAGTCAGTCGGGTCAACAGGAGGTTTGGGTGTTTGCAAGTATAGTTCCGATATGTAAAAACCCGTTTCCCTCTATTCTTGCACTGGACCTCCGGAAATTCTGCCTGTGAAAACATTCCGCTGTCGGAATTCTGGGAAATGATGCTGATTTTGAGATTCAGTAATGGTCAGCTGCCGCGTCTTTCTTTGGGTTTCCTTGATTTTTATCTGCTCTCACGATGACTTTGGCAGCTTTATCTCTTCCCATTGAGACTACTATTGCCAAACTCTGGAAGTTTAGAGCAGGAAAATGAAGGACTGTCTGTAAAATATAATATTTTAAGCACATTTGAATGATGATTTGACCACTTTTCATTGTTCTATATTTTAAATTTTTTATTCAGTGTATTTAGGTCACAGCTCACAGGTGGGAAAGATGGCTATCGTATCTAAAAGTGGAACAGGAAACCTGGGGGTGGTTTTGCAATAATGGATTGGCTCAAATATCAGTCTCACGCGAGAGTGAAAGTGATGCGTCTTTCATTACACGTTTTGTGCGATTCTGTGCAGCTAATGATCTCAAATGTCTGTGTTTCACGGCAGTATTGCTGTAATTTTGTTTAAAATGGCTGGTTACGACAATCTCAGGCTGCCATTCTGGCTCAGGAGGAGTCTGTGAGCTGTGTGTTTGACCTCTCGCCACCCCACCTGTATGATTTTATGTTTGTTTTGCGTGTTTCAGCCTGAAACCCTGCATTACCGAGCACCGGAATAATCTGATGCTGTCAATCCTGTTATGTCACTACGTTCCCTCGAGGTCTACATTGTAAGCCTGCAGAATTATCCATGTGACCTGTGCGGGGCTGGATGAGTAGAAATAGATGTGCCTTCTCTTTTAATGTTGTCATCACATGAGTCGCATCAGCAGATTCATCTGCGTCAGACATCAGGGGTTGAGTTGATGGAAATTAAATTCTCACTCTGCTGATTTTTCAGGACATTTTAGTGCTCGGAGTATTTGGAAACCTGAAGAATATTGGTGCTTTTGCTTGTGATATATTTAGGGAGGGCATGATTTTATGCACATTCTAAGTCTTGAATAATTGAATTGTTAATGATTGTTCCTCATAAAAACATTTATTGAAACTTTAGATCCATGACATAGTTCAATGCGCATCTAATAAACCAAGCCAGGCAAGAAACGGATAATTGCCATTAGAGATGAGAAGTACATTAGAGAATAGTTTATATCCATATTTGTTACCAACAGATCATTTTTTAATATTTTTTTATTTTTATTTATCAGTATTTAATTGTGCATTTTAACTTTTTGCATTTAGATTACTTTTGTCAGTGTCTAACACTCACTTAAAATTAATTTGTAAAACACTAATAATTAAAAAACCACTTAAATTTAGTAAATCACATAGGACTGATTATCCATTTTTCTTAATTATAATTTTGTGATCCCTAAATTCATTTGCAGCATTTAAGACAACTGATTTTTGTGTGTTGTTTTTTTATTTATTTGGGCAAAATTTTATGCAAACTGTAATATGTAGTTATATGTACAACATATTTTAGTTTTTTATTATTATTTTAAATTTATTTAGACACAGTAGTTTAGAATTTTGGCCATTTATTAGTTATCAGCCATAACATAAACCAATTATCGGCTTATCAGCATCAACCAGAATTTTAATATTGGTGCAATTCTAATTATCATGCTTTTTGCACATGTACTATAGAAAATCTAAAATATTTTAAATGCGTAGCATGTTAATACCATGGTCTTCTTTGAAATACCTTGAAAATACCATGGTATATGAATATGGTTATCATAATGTACCATGAAATGTGTCAAAGTACGAAATATATCAAAGTATTATCATCTCTTTGATTAAAATGAATGATGAATGATCATGTTTCTTATGTTTAGAGATAAAACAGAAGTGCACAACCTTCTGACCGAGATCTTTTTTTTTTTTTCCTGATATTTGTGGTCACATTTTTATGATACACTAGACTTAAGCTCCGTTCACACCAACAACGATAAAGATATAGTTCTAAAAATCGTTCTCAATATTAAAGAGTCCACACCACAGCTATAACGATAAAGGCACAGAGAAACGATATCGTTGGAATCACTTTCAGAACGATTTTTTCCAGCTGATCAATCACTGACAGCCAATCATAATCAATCCTTCTATAATGAGCTGGAGAATTTAAAGCAGCAGACGAGCGTCACTTACAATAAACAGATGATATCGTTCGCTGTTGTGGACGCTAATGTCGTTATCTTTATAGTTATCGTTGTTGGTGTGAATGGGGCTTTATGTTTGGTGCAAGTCAGCATGGCATTGTGACGGTGGCGAAAGCCTACAAGATTAAAATATGTTCAAATGTGCTATCAGTGTTCACACTGTGTAAGCAGGATTAGATAGCAGCTATCACCCGCGTCTTGTTTTCATGTCTGTTTCTGTACTGTATGTGCTAGTCAGATATTTATGTTTCTTTTAGCCTCGGCTTATTTTAGCCCTGATCTTATCTTTGCCTGCAGGCCTCATCAGATTCTGCTCTGCATCTGTTTAAATAGCACTGTAACCTGCATACTTCACCAAAAAATATACCTTCTCAGTGTGTACTAGTCAGAAAACAGCATTTATTGTGCCTCCAGTCTTATTGATTTGTGCAATTAGTTTCTCACGTGGTATTAATGTAGCACGCTTCATTTGTTGATTGCATAACGGCTGTACTGCCAGCTGCAGCGTGTTGTAAGTGGACAGATCTGTCCGTACGGATGAAGTCGTCCAGCCGTGACCTTTGGCAGTAAAAGCAGCATGAACTTCCTCCAAAGGGAGAGATGCTGCTATTCTTGGAAGCCAGTGTTCGAGGCTGTTCTGTGGTCAAGAAAGATCTTGTGTGACTTGAGAATTTCAGTTAGGGCAAGCATAACGTTCTCATACTTGATTTGTTAGGATGTAGGAATGCAGGGTGCAAACGAAGGGAATGTTTATGTCTGCATGGGTGGAATAATTGATACCATGTTTATAAATATGTCTAATCATTCTGCATCGCTAAACTGGGTTACATTTATGAGCACAGCAAGAGTGCTGATCGGCTTCACACTTTCACTTGAATGTGTTAAGCATACATGATTACTAATGCACTGTGAAGTAAACCTGGGACTAATGGAAGATTATTGAAAAAAATGTAAAATTAAATGAATAGATAATATATATATACTTTACCAGCCTTTTATTTGGCTGATTCTCTGTCTTCCAGAATAGTGACATTTTTATTTTGACTGTTTGTTGAATTTTGTGGAAAAGAAGGATGTTTTAAAATGTATTTATCAGTCATTTTTTTTAAGCAACTTTTGGTGTACATTTAATAAATTAATTACAACAAAAGTTTAGGTTTAGTGAGGTGTTTAAAAAATAAGGAAATTAATACTTAGAAGATAATACCTCTATTCAGCAAGAATGCATTCAATTGTGCAAATTTGACAGTTAAGACATTTTATAATGTTAAGTATTATTTCGAATAAATGCTGTCACTTTGCATTTTTTATTCATAAAAGATTCCTGAAAAACTGTATCGCAGTTTCCACATAAATTTTAAGTAACAATAAGAGCTGTTTCTTGAGCACTAAATCTGCATAATAGAATGATTTCTGTGAAAATTTTGAAGGATCATGTGACAATGAAGACTGGAGTAATGGCTTTGCCATCACAGGAATAAATTACATGTTAAAAATATTTGAAAGTAGAAAACTCTTAAACAGTAGTGTAAAAATAACATGCATTATTTAAAAAAAAATTACTTTGATAGTATGATAAGACTCTGGTATAATGGTATATTTATAGTATAAATTCGAAAAGTAAAAAAAAAAAGTAAACCTTTAAAAATAAAAGTGTATGTTTTTGGCAGTGATTTGTTAATTTCAGAATATTTAAATTCGTTCACAAAGCGTCCTGCTCCTTACTGCTGCTCTGATTCTCTCTGTGGGGGCTTCCTGCATCTCTAAAATCGATACAAATTCAGCTGAGCATGATTGGCGTAATGTGTCAGCCTAAGCTAGCACATACTGATGGCGGCTTGGTGGATGGCTATAATGCGTGTGGGGCCGGCAGTGATCTCATTACGGACCAGATGTGAGCATCTGTCTCGAGTCAGTCAGATCAAGCTTACAGCAGCCTTTTATTAACAAGATACAGATAGATAGATAGCGATGCTAGCTAAGTTGAGTTTTGATAAAGTGATGATAATGTTCTTCAGCTGTCTTGAATGCAGAGCACTTCTCATATGGCTTCTTACAGCTTTGAAAAGTGTCATTAAGACACTGCAGCACACTGCTTGACCTTTAACCAGGCCTCTTTGCCGTGTGCTGCAGATATAATTAGGTGTTTGCCCTCTTCCAGTGCCTATGTTTAATTCAAATCCACTCATAGTGCTGAGAGTTTTATATATAAGTGAATCTCTAGTTTAGCAGGTGCTACTGGCATAGCATCCTATTTGAGAACCTAAAAGACAGTCTTATAGTCCTAGATTCACTTCATGGAATTGAATCATATTTCTGCATTATTTTATTTCAATGAATGAAAATGATTTTCAGTAGTTTTAGGGGGTAAAAAAAAGTGTGTTCATGTGTTTTATAGGGCCGTATGATTTCCGTGATGCGGAAAACGTGGACGAACAGAATAAGTTCCTGTATGAGCGGAATGTCATGTATCCATCCAAAATTTGGCAAATTCCATCAAAGTAGGCCAGTACACTTAAATCAAAACGCGATGTGGACTAGTGTCTTTGAAAATTATCTGCAAAAATACCATTTAACTATGAATCCTGCATCAGTGTGTGAATGAATGGCGCAGACACACGGTTTCATTTAATACACACGAACTGAAGCATGTGTGACGCTTGTGGTGTTTTCGTCCTCTGCCGCCTCAATATGAGTACATGAACATATAAACATAATCTCTAGAACTGCTCTGAGAGTCACTTTATGAGCATTTTACTGTTTCTTTTGAGGAAAGCTGCTGTCATATCACAAACAAACAGAAACCTAAAGTAAAGTAAAAGTTCGGTTTAACTTGAAGAAACCATGACAGAAAAATTACTTAATGTAATGATAATTACAGAAAATTAATGGAAAACAGAATTTTGTAAAAAAAACAGAACATCTCATAGGGTGTTAAAATGTTATTTTTTTTAAACTTATAATAAATAGCTGTTTAATTAAATCATGAAAACAGAGTGTAGACAAATAAAAAATAAAAAAAACAGAATCCAGAAGAATGTAAATGGGGAAAAAATGGAATTTGGAGAAAAATAAAACTGATTTCAAAGGGCCCTAGTTTTACATATCACTCAGATGGTCACGTCTTATTTAAGAGGGCGGTGAGACTACAAGCTGTCGAGACTGCAAGCAGCCCAACGCTGAGCACTTGTAAATTAGAGTGGGAACAATCTAGTTCTGTTTCATCATTTTTGTCTGGCTTGTTCCAGATCTGCACAAATGAAACCTTGATCTTTGATTACAATATTGTTTGACATTGTGCTACCTTAATGGACGTCTCTGTGTGGGGTTCACAAATAGCAAAGGGAGAATAAAGAGTGCAATGAAATGTTTAGAAACATCTGGAATGGGATGAAAAAGACATTGGAATCAGATTTGTGTTTGATGAAGAGGATATATGAATTGTGGTCAAGAAATGTTTATGAATTCCTTAGCCCTTACTCAAGTCTGAGAATGGCCATTTGTGTGGTTATAATCAGATTTTGGTAGTGTTACTGAGAGACAGTGATATGGATTTGTCATGATTCCTTCCTCTGATCTCATTGTCTGCAACGAATGAAGTTAGATGGTGCTGATTTTGAGTCATTTTCCATTTCCAGTCATGATTCGTCTCCCTTGTCAGTCCTTCCATACACATCCAATGACTGTTGTTATGCTTCTGTCTCACTATGTGTTTTAAGACCCATGTAAATGACCCAGAGACGTTGACAATTCTTGGGTACTAGTTCTAGTGCATTTTGTTTTCTGATTTTGCGGATGAATATAAAACAGATTCATAAACAACTATATTTTAACAGTGTGTTAAAGGAACAGTCATCATTTACTTACCCTCATGTCGTCCAAACCTGTACGATTTTCTTTTTTCCATGGAACACAGAGGGACAAAGTCAGTGAATTGAATCGTTCAAAGATCCATGTAATGATTTGTTCACAAATCAGATATCGTTGCTTCTTTTATGAACTATTTGGTACTTGAAATGACAATTTTTGGTTAAATGATTTGGGTTGAACTGTCTCTTTAACTTGTGTTTTTTGTCGAGCGTATGTTAGAAATCTCTAACTTAAAGTGGTCCACCCTTTAGTTAACGATTGTGTTCATTTTGCTTTGTTTGCTGAATCAACTGTTGACTTTAATACATCACTGTCGTTCTTCTTAGAGATATTTATTTGATTCTTAATGGCCGTGAACAGACCTTTGATATCAGGGCTATTCAGTGACAGATTTCTTAAAGCACTGAGCATATGTTTAAATGTTTAACCTCAGCCGTTTGGCTTTTTCAGCAGAGCAGACAGCTGCATGGAAATCTCATCAGGACACTCGGCACTGACTGAGATATCTGAATCCAGACGGCTGCAAAGCTCTGGCCACGTGCCGATGAATGCATGCACATGTGACGCGTTTGTTTACACCTCTGTTTATTGTTATATTACTGTAGTACAGACATATTGTTTGTAGGGTTGTGCGATATATTGTCTGTGATTAATATCGTAATTGTTGCTTTAACGATGTGTGATTTGACATTATCGAGTATTTTACAAAAGCCATTCAAAACACCCGTACAGAGTGCACGTGTAGTCTATACTAGTGCGTGTGCGCATTTAGAGTGTGTTCTTTCACTGCATGATTCAGTCTAATAAAATGCATTTAGAATGATCACAAATTCAAGACATGGGGGCAGAAAATGTATATATTTATACCACTTCATATAGCTAATCAATTTCACACGAAGAGTGCCGTCTTTCTCCAAAAATTACCATGATTACAAATATGATGTATTGATTTTTTTTACAACAGCTCAATAAGCAAGAAGTTAAAAAGACTTACGTTTTAGACACCATATTGCCCGTTTTAGCTTAACCTGCCATTTAGACCTAAAATGACCTTTTTCACAAAAATCAAAGCTTCTTTTATAAATTAAACTTTTTTATTTGAAAGAGCATGTCAAAACATTGTTCATAAACCTTTGCTTTGTTGGTAAGCTTACTTATAATTGCTTTAGTACCCTTATTGAAATGTGAATATGAAATTATATGAAATTTTCTATGTCAGGCTCAATTACCTTACAATTTCTCTGACAAGCTTCATGTAACACTCTTCCCTGCCCGCCTTAAAAAACTCAGACCAATAAAAATGATTGTTACATGTGTTACAACTGTTGAAGCAACAATGCAAGATCAGTTATTGTGATTTTTTTTCTGTAAATATTTAAAGAGATATGATGCTACAACCTTATTTGGCCCATTTTGCCTGATAGCCCATTTTAGCTGACTTCACCCTATATATTTCAGTTTATACAAATTATACAAATTTTATTGGGAAATGTAATTATTTTCTCTAGCCACATGGCCTTGATCACATCAGCAGAAAAGGAGTTTCAGATAGTTTTGAGGAAGTTTCCTTTTGTGTTCTGATGAATTTGCAATTCCGTTATGACCACATTCTTAGGAGGAAAAGTCTGTTTCAAGTCTATTTCTGTGTCAGCATAAGCTGTGTGTATACGTGTGTGCATGGGGATGACCCTGATTCACTCACTGATGCGCTTTGTGCTTTATCACTCAGAGCGATAATCCTACGTCCGAGTTGCTGGCCTTGAGTGGCTGCTCGTGTCTCATCCTGCTGTTCACTCTACAGTCTTGCCTGATCACTGTTTACCATCCGCCACACTGAGCTAGAGGTCAAACAGTGGGAAATGAGTGATGCATACCACCATATGTGGTGCAGAAAGATGATTGCAGCAAACTGTCAGTTTCCCCTCCTCTTGAAACCTTGTACCTTGTCTTGAAATGGTGAGCATTTTTGGGCATCAAACATTGGTTCGAAAATTCACAAATATTCAGAGTTTTGTTTTGTTTTGTTGTGATTGATTCAATAAATCAAGCTGAACTTCTGCTTGACAAGCGCTAAGTCAGCTACACGCTGTAAATTCTGGAGGCAGTTTGTTTTGGCAGTACCTTTATGAATCCACATCCTCTGGACACTCGAGAAAAAGATGAAGCATTCCGGGATGTCTTTGACCCAGATTTCAGACTTCACAAAGGGCTGCAGAGCGAGTCACAGCATGAATGCGTTAAAGATAAAACAGCTTTGGAAAATATCTGGAATGCGACAGTAGGGCTAGACAAGCGCTTGTTTTGTGTGTTTTTGGGTGGAATGTGTCTAATTCAGGATGTAACGGACATACAGCTCATTGCATGCGTCGGTCTTAATAAAAATAACGTACATCCTTTATTTTAACTTGCATCCTTTATTACATCCTTTCAATTTAGTAGGGATGCATGATATATTGGCACCATTCTATTGCTATTAATATTATCACAACACACACATAGATAGATAGAATATTATGTAATAATTAGTGCTGTCAAAATTAGCGCGTTAACGCAGGCGATTAATTTTTTCAGTTTAACGCGTAAAAAATATTTAACGCAATTAACGCAGGGGCGGAGCTAGGGTTGGCCACCCTTCTCACAACTGCTGTTTCTGTCACTTTTTCTCTTGACAAGAAGTGCATTTATTCAGTCTCAGAGCGTCTTTATGACCACATCAAACCGGAGATGTTTCAGACACGCGCTCCACTTAACTTCAGCGCCAGGTGCGAGTCAAATGAGTGCGGAAACGGTACTGTGCTCACAGCGCGTGCTCTTCCATTGCACGCACAAAGGTTCCGGCGCGCTGTAGCGTGCCCTGTATCACTTCATATCAAAGCGCGAAATAAAATACGAGCATGCAATGTTGTGGTCAGTTAAGTCATGATGTTACCAAATAGGCGATTAAAGCTGCCTTAAAGGGGTGGTTTACTGCGATTTTCACTTTTTTCATTTTAAATAGTGTGTAATGTTGCTGTTGGTGCATGAACAGTATCTGCAAAGTTGCTGCGCTGAAAGTTCAACATAAGCAGAGATATCATCTTTTAAAAATCAGGAAGTTTAATGCCTACAAAAACGACTCATATGGGACTACAACGAGATACTTCCCGGGTTGCATACGTAAAAAACCCATAAATTTGCATCAACCCCTCCCTCCGGAACATGCAAAGAGGGGGCAAGGCCATGTTCTGCGGCTTTGTCGAAGAGAAAGAGTTATAGTGGAGAGTTGTAGCCATGCCGTCGAAACGGTGTTATTTTCACCCAGCAGTCAGGTCTTCTGTGTTCGGGCTTCCTACGGATGCTGTAGTTCGTCAACAATGGTTAAAATTTATGTTTGATTATGTTCCTGACAATTACAATCCTAATTCAGCTCTCTGTGCTGCGCATTTTACGGAAGACAGCTTCCAGAATCAAGAGAGTTCAGAGTTCAATGCCGGATTCACACAGAAACTATTACTAAAACATTTAAAACCAGAGGCAGCAGTTGTTGGGCCACAACCTGTAAGTAAGATTTAATAATTTTAAATGTATTTGCATGTATAATTTCAGACGTAATGTTTTAGTTTTATCAAGGACGTAAACAAATGCCAACGCTGGCTTTAGTAGCCAGTTAATGCTATTTCGTGTCTATGACAAACGCATACAAACATTTTGGACCCGAATTTGTAATTATGTACTAATTTTGTAAATGTATTTTCCATGTATACTTTGACGTAATTTTTCGATTTGATCAAGAACGTAAACACAAGCCAACGCTGTTTGGTTATAGTGGCCAGTTAGTTCGATGCTATTTTGTGTGTATAAGACAAACGTGTACAAACTTTAAAAAATGATATGTAATCACAACAGCAAACTTCCGTTCAGAAACGTTTTGTAAGAGCCGTGCTTGCGGAAGTTCTGCTTGACTCTCTTCATTACCGCTTTCTGGATCTGATTCTGGCTCAAACTGATACGGCAATATTGACACCATTATTTACATTTGACCAGAGCACATGCAACTGTCGCCCGTGAAGGTGATGGGCGTGAAGTTTCCGGACAATGTGCAGTACGCAGTTTAGCCAATCACAACACACCGGCCCAACTAACCAATCTGAGCCCATTGCCTGTTTCTGAGGGAGTGGTTTCATAGAATCAGGAAGTCAACCGGTCGTTCAAATGACAGAGGAGAAAGCGGCTTACAATAAAGGTGAAATATATGAAAAATAAGGCGTTTTTTAACAAACGAAACACGAAGACATGTTATATTGCACCCCATAAACACAATCAAGCAAAGAAAAAAAGCAGTAAACCACCCCTTTAAAACTGTGCGTGGCTGCGTGCATGTAGCCTAATATATTTTATATGAGTCACATTTAAGAACACGTCTCTAAAATGGTTTTCAAAACTGTCCTGGAGCAGCCCAGCACTGTCTTCCTCATCTAACACACCTGATTCAACTCGTCAGCTCATTAATAGAGACTTTAAGACCTGAAGTGTGTCAGAAAAGGTGATGAGAGTTGAGAGAAACTATGATGCGTGTCAGATCAGCGTCATGTTCAGCAACGACAGCTCTTAAAGAAATAACAGCCAAAATAAACTAATAAATAATTTTATAGAGAAATCAGTATTGGTATCAGTGATACTGGCCTTCAGTCATAAAAAAAAAAGATGCCATTAAACAAATATTAAAAAATATACAATATTAATTTGAAGATTGAATGTGAAATTATTGCAATATAAAAGTATATTTAAAAACTTTAATGTTAGGGGAGATTAATCGCGATTAATTTCAGAAAAATGTGCGATTTTAATTTTTTTAATCGATTGACAGCACTAGTAATAATACCTTAATATAACATTCTCATTTCCCCCATTTTGCACTATTTTTACATTTAGACAGATCACCCTTGCCACCCTAATGGTCATTTAAAGTTAATATTTAAAACCACTTACGACTTATAAATGAAGTCTAGCAAATCTCAAAATTAATATCCATTTTTCATACCGTTCATTGATGATGTGATGCACACACTCACTTGCATATTTATTTTTACTTTTAGTTTTTTATTTGTAATTTATTTATAGCCGTTTATTGATTATCTGCTATAATATGAAAATAATATTCAGTTTATCGGTATCGACCAAAACCGGCATCATAAATCATTAAACAAACGTTTTTTTAAATGTACAAATGTTTGATGAAATCAGATACTGGTATGTCGGACTCAAATATTAGCATATTTCCTTTTGACAGTCTCTAGTTATTGAGAATTAGTGATAGAGTATGGTTAACTGTTAATAGAAAATTCAGAGTACAGAACACAAAAGATGAAGAATGTGCCATTGGAATGCAAGATCTTGAGTATGAGCAATAGATTGTAGGAGTGAAGTCGAAGCCAGACATGCCGTGTAGCAACAGTGGGCTTTGTTATGGAGATGTGTCTCATTGTTTCATTTTCTTTGCTTCTTCCTGTCCCAGCGAGTACAGGATGTTTAAACCGCAGTGTGCCCTTGTGGAAGTGTGTTTATAGATTCAGTGTTTCTAGAAGTATTGTGTAGGTAACTAATTATCTCTAGGTTCAAATTGTTGTCCTCCCTGCCTCCAGGCATAGGACAGGTTTACCTCCCAGTAATGAGTGTGTGAATTGTGTGTAACAGGATTAGGCCTCCCTTTCATTATTGAAAAGCCTTGGCCTTTCTCAAGGTGTTGGGTGGCAGTGCTTCACCTGTTATTGTTAATAAGAGCAGAGGTGAGTGTTTCTATTGATAGCTTACAGTAGAGGACATTTCGGTAGGGACAAAGAGGTGCCTTTCAAGGAAAGGGTTACTTCCCAATATGCAAATTTAAACAAATTGCTATATAATTCATTAGTTGTTGTTACACTTCTTTCTCAAGCAGTGAAAGTAAAATTAGTCCATTCACTGTCATTCTGCACCCTGGCTCTCATTAATAAGTAATAATTGTGGACTGAAGCGAGTCAGCTGACCTGACCTTGACATGATGGCAACATTGTCACCCCGGATGTTTGGAGTTTAAAATTCCCTCAAGTCCACAAAGTTGATCCTCCGATCTCAAATAGCTAACCAGATATGTGACCTGTAAACCATGTTTAGAAAGTGTCAAGGCCCTGAGGGAAGTCTAATGGGTCATGGGGGTGGAGGGAACCCCTACAGTGCAATTATGTGGCCAGCAGTCTCACCACTGATCTACCTGACCCGTTTTCTTTACTTATTAACTCTTTCTGTCAAGAAGAGGAACTTCTGCTGATCATTTAGAGATGTTTAAAAATGTTTTACACACATTGTGTGTTGTTAACATGCACAATAGAGATAAGAGATGTACGCATAAGATATTATCTCTCATATTTCTATAATGTTTTAGGTATGCATTGTAAACTGACATTTACAACCCATTTTACTTTCTCAATTGAATGTATTTGTAGTCAAACAGGCTGTTGTATGAGCAAAATGGATGGTGTTTATTTAATAGTAATTGATTAGATTGTGAAAATTTCTTGTTACATACAAAAATGGAAATTATTTAGCTGGTTTGTAAGGAGAAATAAAAAAGCTGTCACTGGGGCGGCACCTTTTCAAAAGGTACATGTTTGTACCTAAAGTGTACGTATTAGAACCTAATAGGCACTAAAGTGTACCTTTTGAAAAGGTACTGCCGCAGTGACAGCTTTTGTACCATTATTTCTGAGAGTGTACGATGGGAAACATTGTACACTCTTGTGCTGCTATATTCTCTGTAGCAGTGTGTCTCATACACTCACAAAGAAAAAAAAAACAGTCTGCAGAAGTCATTGTTCACTGCACAGGCCTTTATAGCTCATCATGGTTCATGGCTCTTGTGTTTTATCCATAAACCCGCTAGCAGTTCTTGCTTAATAGGTCTTGTTGTACAGTGGTATTGACTTGAAGCTTTTGCTGGGAGTGCAGTTTACCTTTTAAGGACCTGATAATGCACCTCAGAGAGCAAGAACAAAAAAACTATTGTGATGCAGAAATGGAGAGTCTGGCAGAGGAACAAACAGGCCTGAGTGCAGCAACGCACCTGGAAATGTTATTGAGGGCAAAAGTCAAGAAAGATGGAAGATTCTTAAGTTTTGATGCCAGAAATGACTGCGTTCCAACACATTAGCAGAACTATGAGCCAGACTAGAGGAGGAGCAAATAACAAAGAATGAATCAGCAAGAAACTTTATTATGTATGATTCCCATAAAGGAACGGCTGACTAATTTCCTAATCTCTGTCTACAGTAAATACGTGGAGAATCAGAAACGAGACCTTCCATAATCACTGTGTGTTAACTGTTTGCTGATCTCACATAACTCTGGTTACTAGCTTATTGGCCTCCACCTTTCAGCTGAGTGACTAAGTTCAGTCTAGTGGAATTCCTCCTTTATTTAGAATGAAGGAGAGCAGAAAATCAATAGAGCTAATGGCATAAGTGCTGTACAAGTCAGGCCACTGTGCCGAGGGCATAAAATGTGATTCCATTATGTAAATAGTTACAAGCATTAAAATACACAATTACGAGTTTTCACAGGAAATTTTCATATTTTTCTAATTGCACATCGGTTGGGGGGTTGTCTATTGTTAAAACCAGATCAAACCTGATGTTATTAGAATAGGTCTGGGCAATATTAGTGGCTGATGCGTTGTTACATCATTAATACGGATCAGATTATTTATAGTTTATTTATAGTCGGTGGGGGTGATACTTCATGCAAGCTAAGGTAACAAATAAAGGAATCTACAGTTTCTTCAAAAAGTATTTGGACTTTTAAATTTTAAAAAAATGTATAGGCATGTCGTTGCATTAAATATAAAATTTAAAATATCGTATTAAGCAGCATTTAGAAAGGGGAAACAGACTTCATACTTCCACTAAAAATAAAAATAAAAAATGCGCAAGATTTGATCATTTGCTTCTAATGTCTTAAAATAATACATTTATTTAAGTGCTGCTTTAAGTTGTCATGTAATCAAAATTGACAGTTCATTTTTGATGGAATATTGCAGTGTTTAAAAATGCACATTTATTCCCTTTAAATGTTTTAAATTCCCTGTAAAACATTTGGTCACAAGTAATATCCTATATATTATTTGTAATTTTAGAGATTTACTGTTCTGCTGTGACATGACATAATATGTTCAGAATAGTTTAAGTTTTTTTTCTTTCATCTTGGTTTCTTGGTTTTATAAATGAAAATGAGATGCACTGAGGTTTTGATGAAAGAACACTTTGGCTTTTTGTTTCAAAGTGAATTCAAAATCTCATGAAAGCAGATGTGCAGATGACTGCAGCCTATAGTCTCTCGGATTGACACATGATGTAATTCTTTGTCTTCCTGCGGTTTGTCTGATCCCCCTTAAGTACTCAGAACGTGCCCATTTGCTTACTGACTTGCTGAGTAGCACACTGGAATCCTTCATTACAGGTCTCTATTTATAGACATGGACAGCTCTCCTATCAATTCAGGCTGCTTAGGCTGGACTTAACACACTTGCTTTTGTACCATAGACTTAAAGAGACTTCATCACCATCAGGTTTTGCGTCCTGAAGATGAGCTGTCATAATCTACTTCATACAGGCATACAGATGCTCTTCTACAGTATTTTGGGAACTGGTACTGGTTCTTCAGAGTATCAGTGAGTTTTAAATGATAAATAGAACAAACTTTAATAGCTTTAGCCCTTATTATAAGCCATTGTGTAAGGTGATATATTGGGGAGCAAGAGTTCTTACACATCCAGATAAAAGCTTGTTAAACAGCGCCACGTTGTGGTAGATTGTGAAGGCGCTCCTATAGAGTATCCTTTGAGAAAATTTGGATATAAATGGAATAATACTTCATATAAGGATGGAAATAATAACAAAACAAACATTTGTGTCAGTAATTTAGAATCTAGTCACCATTGGCAAAAGGAAAGCTTTGTGTGAGTCCATATGTGAAAATCGAGGTTGAACGAGGGAAAGAGGAAAATCCCATGGAGCATTGTGAATGACATAATTAAAAAAAGAGTTCTTATTGGTGGAGATTTGTAATGGTAATAGTAATGTAGGTTTTCACTAGGAATGCCATAATTTAAAAAAGGTGAAATAATGTGGGCTGGTGGCTTCAACAAAAGTGGCCAAAAAAAAATGGCTCTTATCATATCTTATTTTTAATGAGTCAGTCAAAAAGATTCATGAAATGACTAAATGAAGTATACAAATTGTATAACTTACAATATGGAAACTAGGAGTGGGAAAATATGTTCAAATAATCCATTTAATGTCAAAGAACTTTTTAATAAATATGAATAAATATGCGTTCCTACAAAATCTGTAATTTTCTGTCACTCCTTGGATGTAGAAAACATCAGGGTCATGTTTGATTTTTTTTATTCTGTTCCTGGCCATAATTCTAACCTTGAAATGGGCAATCTGGCTGAAAGCAAAAAGTTGTAATCTGGCTCAGAGGAAGATATGAATCATGTCTTTGTGGTAGTTTTTCTGGTGATTATGGAATAATACAAGACTTCTTTACCTGGTTGTCGAAAGCAAAATTCCACGAAATGTATATCATATTTTGAGAGAATGTGTGACATGCTAGAAAACAAGAACAAAAAAAAAACATGTACCCCAAAATTAGTAAGAAATGAGTGTTGGATTTCATTCAGCAAATATGATGGAGGGCAGTGTAATTTTTCAAGTGATTCTGTCATTTTTAAACTAAAAAAGCCATTTTGCCGCTCTAGTTATTTTAAATTCTGGAGCCCTGTAAAATCTTCTGTGAAATGTTACATTGCATTAACCAGTGTGACATAAAAACTATTTTATCTTTTTGTTGGCATCATAGGTGAGCTGTTAAGCCAGACCCGACCTGAGGGACTTACTGAGATCATCTGCCCCAAGAATGGCTCGGAGCGGGTCAACGTGGCACTAGTTTACCCTCCAACCCCAACTGTGGTCAGCCCCAGTCATAAATGACATTGACTTCACCTGCACTTACCTGCCTGTGAATGGCCTCCACAAACCGCTACACCTCTTTTCCCTATGTCTTATATCACACATGTACACACACACAAACATATGTGTGTGTTTGTGTGCGCCCTGCTTTCTTGTTGCCTCTGTCCTTCATTCCACATCTGAGGGGGATGATGGACCACCGGATACCCGACAAGTGCAAAGAAGGTTCATTATGGAAGCTTGCCATTGGAGGCCATCATATCAGGACATACTTACAGGTATAATATTTTGAAGCTACATAACATTTGATGGATCTGTTAAGTTAGATGTGCGATCTCCAGCTTCTGTTTTGTTCTCCTCTTTTTCAGGTGTTCAGCTCCGACTGCCAACACACGATGAACTGAAAGTATTAGAAACTGTTGCACTGACATCCTGGTTTTGTCTATGTACACCTAAAGCTTTTTCAGTCACCCTGAGCCTTCCTCAACGCTTTAAGCCTTTTAGTTCAACATGAGATCAGACGTTTCTCTGCAAGCTCTTGGAAGTTCCTATTTGTTGTATCTCTTGGACTGAAACTACATCTTGTGCTGCTGGGGGCCGAGTGGTTAAGCTGACAGAGAATGGAGCGAAAGGACACTGTTTTCCCTCAGACATAAGACAGACTTTGATTAGCGAGGTCAGATGTTAGACTGATGCTTTAAATGATGTTGTATTTTAAATGCATGCCTCTAAAATGCAAAAATGTGACATACATGGATAAATGCACTAGCCCTGGCCTCTTGAGAGGTTTAGTCTTATCAAACATGAAAGGACAGAATTGTTTGACATCTATTTATTGATTTTCTGCTCACAGACAGACACATTGTGTTAGTATTGGATAGAGATATGCAGACATTTCAAATAATTTTATCGCAACCAAAGATATAAAAAATTGTATCTATCTATC